>NC_091761.1:130265577-130570108 GCF_029378745.1 Bos indicus
GTCACCCAGCACTTGCATCCTATTTTCCACAGTTGTTCATACTTCAGACGCTGCATAACAAAGGCCAAGAGTCTACTCTCCAACCTGACATCTGCTCTGAATTTTAAAAGCAAATCCAGTGACAATGATACGAATCAGGAACACTGTATAACGTAAGTGTACTTGTAATTTTATAATAAGGTACTGTCCTTAGTTACTCAGCTCATTCTTACATTTCTCACTAACTGTTCTATTAATACCATTATCAGACTTAAAAAGGTGTGGAGTCTATCAAGTAGTGTAACAAAAATTTGTCCTTGGCAACCAGAAATAGAGTATGAACCTCTGCTGAAATGTCAGAAAAGAATCAATTAGCTCCAGCATCAATGCCCCTAGCTGAAATTCTTTTTAAACAAACAAAATTTTATACACGTAATGTGCTCTATTGGTATGGATAGCATTTAATTCTATTTAATGTTTTCATATACATAATGCTTTAATCATTGCTGCATTAAAATGTACTAACTGTAAACAGATTCTCGAAGGAACCAGCTACCAGAAAGCAAGTTAAGAGTAATCATCAGAGGTAAGAATTGTTAACACTCAAAGCTTTCCCACTCCACCTTTCTTCTGCCCCTACTTCTCCTCTCTCCCTACACTCCAGTCTCCTTCTGTGCCTCTCCTTGCCCTCTCACCCTGCCTCTCCCACCCCCCGCCTCAAGTAGAAGTCTGTGGCCTGGGCTCACATCCCAGCCTCACACTGTCTTGTCAAGTGACCTTGGTTAAGGTGGTTTCATAACCTCTCAGAGCCTCAGTTTCTTCACACATAAAAGAGGGACAATGACATTTACCTAAGACAGTGGTCCTGTGGCTCAAATGAGATGATGGGTATAAAACACCAGGCACATAGTAGGTGCTTGGTCACAGGAGACATGATGTCTTCATTTGATGAACATTTACTGAGCACCTACTGTGTGCCAGGCCCTGTGGTAGGTGCTGGAGAAACAGAAAGAAAGGAATTTGATAAGGGAGAGAGGTGAAGAAACAAATTACATTAAACTAGAGTAAGAGAGATTTTAGAAGCCTGAACAAGTTATCAAAGGACAGGGCTGCCTCCATGCTGGTGAACTCTTTATCACTGAAGGGGTATAGATGGAGAATGCGGGCACCATTTTATTGGGATGAGAACACGTTTATGGTCTATGTCCGGGTGTTTGGGATAAGGGTTGTATAGACGTTGTACCTCTAAACTGCAGGCAGAGTTGACTCTACTCCCAGCTTGGACCAGAAGTGGGGGTCCATGTGACTAAGCCTGGCCAACGGGAAGATCACATCTTAAGATCTTATGTGGGACTTGACGATGAGGGTCTGGAGCTGCTGACAACCACCTTGCCACCTTATAATGTTGAGAATGTGGCCACAGTAGAGGGAGCAGAGCCAAGGGATGTTCTGACACCAGGCCTTGGCAGCATGGTGGGAATGGCTGGATCCAGCCACATCTGAAGCCAAACTCTCCTTAAGCTTCACGTCAGCTGAGTCATAGAACGTCCCTTGATTTTTCTATCTAGATCAGTTTAGGTATGTTTTATATTTCTTGTGGCTAAAAGAGTCCTATAATTGATAAACGAAGATGCTGAGATATTTAGTAAATGTTTGGTAGGGAAGAAAGAGAAAGGAGGAAAGGAATGACCTTTAAGAGCCCTTCCGGCCAGAGAGACTCTGCCTTGGGCACTGAAAGGGCTGAATTGGTGGTTGTTTGAGGGACAGAGCACCAGAACAGGCGATGCAGTGCCCCTGCATTCCTCTGACTCCAGTTTCCATTCCGGGGCACTTCCTGGTGCATTTAAATGCGCCCCTGTGTGTGGGAGTGCCTTCAGGGTGTTTCAAAATAGCCTGAAATATAAACAGACTGGAAACCCACTCCTTCTCTTCCTCTGACTGCATTTCCTCTCTCCCTAGGGCAGGGGTGGGGGGCGGGGGCTGCAGAACCTCTACATGGAGGATTCAGAGAGCATTTCAAGTTAGCTCTCCCTCTTTCTGGGCTAGGCAAACATCCCCTGCCTGGGGGAGGGGGGCTTTTCCCCCTGAGTGCCAGGGCCCAGGTGTGTGGGCAGAAAAAGTGGTCAGGGATGCTCCAGCTTCAAGTCCTTTTGGTCCCAGGACCTGATCCCCCCTCTACCCTCATACCCTTACCAGCCTCCAATTCCCAAGGAAAAGGGGCCTGCAGGGAACAAGGAGCCTGTCATTTTCCAGCTGATAGAGCAGAGCCTCCCCACCCCCATCACAATACAATTCAGCATAACAACAATTTATTAAACAACTGGAACTTCCCTCGTGGTCCAGTGGCTAAGTCTCCACACACCCAATGCAGAGGGCCTGGGTTTTATCCCTGTCAGGGAACTAGATCCCATGTGCAGCCACTAAGCGTTCTCATGTCGCAACCAAAGACCCCACCCACCGCAACTAAAACAGTCTGCATGCCGCAGTCAAGACCCGGTGCAGCCAAATAAAGGACTTCCCTGATAACTCCGTTGGTGAAGAATCTGCCTGCAATGTAGGAGGCCCTGGTTCGATTCCTGGGTCAGGAAGATCTGCTGGAGAAGGCATAGGCTTAAAACATGTATTAAGCCACTACCTCTGTGCCAAGCCCCATGAGTTGCCAGGTTGGACAAAAACAGATACGAGAAGGCACTTTCATCTGGGGTGCGGGAGATGCATATGCTTGCCACGGGACTGGGATGGCTTATTTCCAAATGTCGTTCCTACCTCGCGGTATGCATGCCCTGGCGTGGTCCCCTCCTCTGAATCTGTGCTGGCCTGTGACTCGCTTCTGACCCACAGAATACAGCAGAAGGGACACTATGATTTCGGAGAGTAGGCCAGAGAAGCCTTGCAGCTTCCACCTGTGTCTCTCTGAACACTTGCTCTGGGGCTGCTCCCTCTTGGAATTCAGCCACCATGCTGTGAGAAACCCCAGCCACAGGGAAAGCCTGCAGAGAGTGTTGTGATTTGAATTGTATCTCTCCCCACAATTCCTCTGGTAAAATCCTAACTCTCAGAGTTTCCTTATTTGGAAATAGGGTCAGTGTAGATGTAACTGGTTAAGATGTGTGTGTGCTCAGTCGCTCCATCGTGTCTAGCTCTTTGCAACCCTATGGACTGTAGCCCGCCAGGCTCCTCTGTCCATGGAATTTTCCAGGCAAGAATACTCGAGCAGTATCTCCTCCTCCAGGGGATCTTCCCCTCCTCTCGGGGATCTTCCTAACCCGGGGAATTAATCCACGTCTCTTGCATCTGCTGCATTGACCGGCAGATTCCAAGTGGTTCAGAGGAGGTCCTACTAAAGTGGGCCGGGCCCTAATCCAATACGATGGCTGTCCTTATAAAAAGGAGAAATCTGGATGCAGACACACACACAGTGAGAACACGGTGTAAAGATGAAGGCGGCGATCAGGGTGATGCTCGGTAAGCCAAGGACGCCAAAGACGGGCAGCAAACCACCCAAAGCCAGGAGAGACACACGGAACATCTCCCTCTCACATCACAGAAGGAACAGACCCTGCCAACAGCTTAAGCGTGGACTTCAGCCTCCAGAACTGACACAATAAATTAGTGTGTTTAAACCGTGCATGTGTGTGTGTGTGTGGCAGGGAATCAAATAGGTTTGGAGAAATGAAGGGAATTGGGGAGATGGGGGTGGTTTCTACTTGAAACCCCCCTGAAGGCCTGACCTGTGGGTCTCTGCTTCTGCACTGCTTTAGGGTAAGACTCAAACAATTCAGGAGAAACTGGCTAAAACTGCCCCTGAGAAGAACGTGAATCTAATTTGGGGATGTGGGTCTCGCTCTAAGAGAACCCCCATTTCCTACCCTCGGAGGTGTCAAGAGGAGGGTCACAGGACGCAGGGCAGCAGCCTCTGTTTACTTACGAAGGACTTTGCATTTGTCGTCTGTAAGAGTCTGGGCACAGGCTCTGCCACCGAAACAAAAAGGCCCTGACGTCCAGTGGGCCAGCAGGAAGGGGGCTTGCTTCCCTCTCACGTCCAAAGGTAGATAAAAGGCGCAAGGGGTGTGGGCCAGCTCCCCAAGATTATCTCGGTTCCCAGACACCTTCTGTCTTGTTGCTCCTCCGCTTCCCAGGGAGTCACCCTCATCAACATGGTAGAAGCTGCCCACCGTCATGAGCCTCCCTCCAGCTTCCAGCCACCAGGAAGGGGACGGGGAGCATGGCAGGAGGGCAGAAGGCATCCCGAGGTTTCCTGCCTCACTTCCGCGCATATTTCAATGGTCTGACCTCACTGCAAAGACCAAGAAATGTAGTCTTAGATGTGCATATGTGCATTTGGCCAAATAGGGAAGTCTATTAATAAAGGGAAAAGAGTTGGGAGTGGTGAGGAACAGCTAGTGGTCTCCTGCACAAATCTAACCATCAAGATGATATCATTAATTTCACCTTCTGGAAGAAAAGGTCTCAGAGAGGGGTAGTGGCTTGCCCAAACTTACCTAGCTAAGAAGCTACAGAGCCACACAAAGCCAGGTCTGGCAGGATGCCGCAGCCACAGCCCTCTACACAGAATTCAGACCCTGTTACAGTGTCGGGGGTGGGCCCAGGGAGCTTTCTATGTCTCAGTCATCCATCCTAGGTCAGCCAGTCTCTGAGACCTTTACCCTTGGTCTTGGGCAAGTGGCTGAACTGCTCTAAACCTCAGTTTTGCCATCTGTTTAATGGGTCATAGTCGTTGCTCATAAGGTTGTGGTAAAGACGAGATGAAACAGCACCTGTAAATGTTTCGGCACAGAGCAAGGAACAGGCAAAACAGTCAGTCCTTGATAATTATCGTTGTCAGCGGAGCCACCTTGTGAACCCCCGCTGCCACACCAGCTGTTTTAACGAATTTGTAATCCGGCCAGCCCACTGTGGTTTTGCCCTAATGCACCTTCAGAAGTTGTGTGAGTTGTCCATTGTTGCATTAACAAGAGTACCACAAATGTAGTGCCCTTAAAATCATACGCAATTATTATCTCAGTGTTTCTGTGGGTCAGAGTCTGGGCATGGCTTAGCTGGGTACCCTGGAGGGCTGTGATCATCATGTGGGCCAGGCAAGGAGCTCATCACAGAGGAAGGATCCACTTGCAAGTTCATGGGGTTGTTGGGCAGGATTCAGCTCCATCTGGACTGTCTTGCCAGCCGTGGAGCCCACCCTCAGCTCTCACCACACAGGCCTCTCTTTAGACAGCTCACAACATGGCAGCTGGCTCCGTCCAAGCTAGCAAGCCAGAGAGTCTAGCAAGAAGCAAGCGAGGATCTCATGTAACATAATTATGGAGGTGACTTCCCATCACCTCTGCTGTAGTCGGTTGACTTGAAGCAAGTACATTTGAGGGGAGAGGAGGACCTAAGGCCTTGAGAGCAGGAGGCCAGAATCACCCAGGCCATCTCGGTGTTTCCCCACCCTGAAGTCAAGGGCACAATCGACGAGTGGACAGCTGCCAGGAACCACGGTGTTTGAGGAGACTGAAACAATCCTGAGGTGTCCAGAGACACAGAAAAATTTCACCAGAATTAACTGAGCACCTACTGGGCATCAGGCACTGTCCTAGAGCTTTAGAAATATTTAATCTTTTAAAAAATGTATTTGTTTATTCTTTGGCTGCACTGGGTCTTCAGTTATGTGCAGGCTTTCTCCAGTTGCAGCGAGGGGGAACTACTCTCCAGTTTCAGTGCACGGGCTGCCCATTGCAGCTCTTCTCTCGATGCAGACAGGCTCTAGAGCACGGACTCAGTGGCTGTGGCTCACGGGCTTAGATGCTCCTTGGCATGTGGGATCTTCCCAGACCCGGGATCAAACTTGGTGTCCCCTGCATCGGCAGGTGGGTTTGTAATCACTGGACCACCAGGGCAATCCCTCATTTAATCTTTATAACAGCCCTTTGAGAAAAAGGTTCTGAGGATCTCTTAGACTCAGAGAGATTCCGCAACTTGCCCGAGGTCACGCAAGAGAGAGGCGGCCAAACTGAGATTCAAGCTCAGGCCACCTCACATCAAAGTCCTGGCTCTCAACTCTGATGATGCTTCGTCTGTGTCAGCCAGTCTAAAAAAAAAAAAAAAAGGTTGGAATAGATGACTGCTGAATCTGGACTTTTCTCTAAAAATAAAAATAAAGGTCAGTCGTCGTCACACGAGGAAAGATGAAAGAATTGGGGTGGGGGAGGGTGTGATGAGAGAAGAAGAGGAGGAAAGGGGTCACGGTCACTGACTTCAGACCTCAGAGGGCTTGGCCGGGGGAGGAAGCACATGCTTTCTGATTGGCTCCAAGGCTTGATGGGGGAGGGGCACACCCTGGAGATCGAGGGCAGGACGTGATGGACCCCCTACCCCAGGCCAGTGTCTTCCCCCTTTGTGTGGAAGGATGGACCTTGTGAGCTTGTCTTTGCAGCTGAGCAAATATTTCTGCTTCCCCTTCACAGGCTGGAGCCAGCCTCTTTTCCAGCCAGCTCCACGGGCCTTCAGAGCGGCGGCCTCGAGCTGTGAGGCAGAGGTCATCCTGGCCACCCTGACCAGATGGGACCACGGCGGAGGCTGCCTGGTGCAGGTCAGAGGGTGCCACCGACACCCCATCTCCCTCTTCCGGGCCTCATCACCCAGATGACAGCTATGGGCTCCCGGGTCTCCCCTTGTGCCCATTCTCCCTGGAACAGCTGAGTGCTCTTTCTACCTCTTAAAGCCAACCAGGTCACTCCCCTGCTCAAACCATTCCACGGGCCCCGGCTGTCCTCAAGATAAATTTAACTCTTCAAGGTGCTACATGACCAGGCCCTGCAATGCTCCCAGGTCTAAGCCCCAGACGCTTCCCCCATCAGCTCCCATCTGACCTTCCAGGCCTCCTGAATGATATGTGGGTCCCCACACCCCACACACGACCCCAAACTTCCATGCTCACTCTGCCTGAACTGCCCTTCCACCTAGAGCACTCTTATACATCCTTCAAGAACCGATTCAAACCCCACCTCCTCTGAGAAGCCTCCCCAGGTTCCCTCCATAGGGAACCCCAGGCTCTGTGCCTCGTGGAAGCAGACGTTTCTCGAGGACTCGCTGGCGGCCAGACGCTGTGCTCAGTGATTTGCATCCAGGAGTTTCCTAAGATTTTTCCACTTTTATCAGCTTTTTATTTTCATCCCCATTTCCCAAAGGAAGAAACAGGCAGAGAGGCCAAGTAGTTTATTTCAAGACACACAACCAGGAAACAGCAAAGCCAGGACAGAAACTGTCACTGTCTGACTTCAGAATTAGCATTCTTCGCGCTTCCTGGTTTACTTGTGTATGTGTTGAAACAAAGTAATTCATGCAAATGGTAACAAATATGTTAGTAGCAAAGAGGAAAGAAGGAAAACAAAGTCTCTCCCTCTCAGCCCACCCCACTTACATTATCCAGAACATTTTTTTTGGAAGTTTTGAGAGTCCAGATTTTGGATGGTTGAGAGTTGGTTACAGCCTCTGGGGGTCAGACATCCTAGGATTTAGAGTCAATATCCACCCTTTACAGTCACTTAACATTTCTGTGCCTCAGTCTCCTCCTCCATGAAATGAGGGTGATGATAATGGTGTCTGCCTCATAAGACTGTTTAAGGATTCAGTGAATCCCTGCACATTTAGAACAACACCTGGTATGTGGAGAACACTCGGTGGGACTGATTATCAGTATTTCTTGTCTTGGTTCTTCTGGTCATTCAGTTCAGTTCAGTTCAGTAAAGTCGCTCAGTCGTGTCTGACTCTCTGCGACCCCATGAATCGCAGCACGCCAGGCCTCCCTCCCTGTCCATCACCAACTCCCGGAGTTCACTCAGACTCACGTCCATCAAGTCGGTGATGCCATCCAGCCATCTCATCCTCTGTCGTCCCCTTCTCCTCCTGCCCCCAATCCCCCCCACCATCAGAGTCTTTTCCAATGAGTCAACTCTTTGCATGAGGTGGCCAAAGTACTGGAGTTTCAGCTTTAGCATTATTCCTTCCAAAGAAATCCCATGGCTGATCTCCTTCAGAATGGACTGGTTGGATCTCCTGCAGTCCAAGAAACTCTCAAGAGTCTTCTCCAACACCACAGTTCAAAAGCATCAATTCTTCGGCGCTCAGCTTTCTTCACAGTCCAACTCTCACATCCCTACATGACCACTGGAAAAACCATAGCCTTGACTAGACGGACCTTTGTTGGCAAAGTAATGTCTCTGCTTTTGAATATGCTATCTAGGTTGGTCATAACTTTCCTTCCAAGGAGTAAGCGTCTTTTAATTTCATGGCTGCAGTCACCATCTGCAGTGATTTTGGAGCCCAGAAAAATAAAGTCTGACACTGTTTCCACTGTTTCCCCATCTCTTTCCCATGAAGTGATGGGACCAGATGCCATGATCTTTGTTTTCTGTATGTTGAGCTTTAAGCCAACTTTTTCACTCTCCTCTTTCACTTTCATCAAGAGGCTTTTTAGTTCCTCTTCACTTTTTGCCGTAAGGGTGATGTCATCTGCATATCTCAGGTTATGGATATTTCTCCTGGCAATCTTGATTCCAGCTTGTGTTTCTTCCAGTCCAGCGTTTCTCATGATGTCTTCTGCATAGAAGTTAAATAAGCAGGGTGACAATATACAGCCTTGACGTACTCCTTTTCCTATTTGGAACCAGTCTGTTGTTCCATGTCCAGTTGTAACTGTTGCTTCCTGACCTGCATATACATTTCTCAAGAGGCAGGTCAGGTGGTCTGGGATTCCCATCTCTTTCAGAATTTTCCCCAGTTTATTGTGATCCACCCAGTCAAAGGCTTTGGCATAGTCAATAAAGCAGAAATACCCATATATAATACTTCTATTTCTTCGTGTGTCAACTTTAGAGATTATCTCTTGACTCCTCAGCATTAAAGGTGAGACTTTCTCGAGAAAAACAAATATTGTATATTAATGCACATGTATGGAATCTAGAAAAAAAACTATTCTGATGAGCCTATCTGCAAGGCAAGAATAGAAATGCAGATGTAGAGAGCGGACTTGTGGCTGCAGAGAGGGAAGGAGAGAGTGGGATGAATTGAGAGAGTAGCACTGACGTATATACGCTACTGTGTATAAAGCAGATGCTAGTGGGAGGCTGCATCACACAGGGAGCTCAGCTTGGTGCTCTATGGTGACATAAAGGGGTGGGATGGGGGTGGGAGGGAGGCTTTAGAGGGAAGAGATGTACATATACGTATAGCTGATTCAAGTTGTTGTAACAGCAGAAGCTAACACCACATCGTAAAGCAATTATAACCCAATTGAAAATTAATAAATGGGTTTCCCTGGTGGTCCAGTGGTTAAGAATCCACCTTGAAATTCAGGGGACGTGGGTTTGATCTCTGGATGGGGAACTAAGATCCCTCTTGCCACAGAGCACCTCCGCCCACCTGCTGCCACTATGAAGCCTGCATGCCACAACTAGAGAATCCGTGTGCCCCAAAGAAGGATCCCACATGATGCAATGAAGATCCATGTGCCACAGCTAAGATCCAACACAGTCAAGTAAGTTAATAATATTAAATACATAAGTCATTAAAAATAAAAATATGTTGTCATTATTTTTCGGAGAAGGCAATGGCACCCCACTCCAGTACTTTGCCTGGAAAATCCCATGGATGGAGGAGCCTGGTAGGTTACAGTCCATGGGGTCGCTAAGAGTTGGACACGACTTCACTTTCACTTTCACTTTTCACTTTCATGCATTGGAGAGGGAAATGGCAACCCACTCCAGTGTTCTTGCCTGGAGAATCCCAGGGATGGGGGAGCCTGGTGGGTGCCATCTATGGGGTCACACAGAGTCGGACACAACTGAAGTGACTTAGCAGCAGTGATTATTTTTAGATCCTAAAAAAAAAAAAAGTGAGACCTTCTCTTAGAAAGTCCCATCTTCCCACCCTTCTTCAGGATGCTTGACAGCTACATTGGATTCTTTCTCCTTTTCAGGTCCACAGTTGCACTCCATGCCACCGTCCTTGGCAGAGATGCATTTGCATGTCAGATTTCTGCTCCACGTGCCCCAAGTGGGGCATCTTTATATCCCAGCCCCTCACACCGAACTCAGAACAAGCTGAGAGGTCACCTCTGCTTCCCAAAGGCATAACGAATTCAGACAGGAGAACAGAAGTCCAGCAGAGACAGCAGTTGGGATAAGGACAAGATGCTCAGATTTCCAGACCTTTCCACTCAATTCGTGGAACAAATTAGGTTGTGGCCTAAAATTTCAGTGATGCCCTAAAGTTTCAGTGAAGTCAGTACAAGTTTCAGCGATGTCCACCTCAACTCAGTAGGACATAGGCAGGAGTTTTTTTAACCCACCACCAGGAACCCCTCCCTGGCCACGATTTCTGGCCAGAGAGAGGGAAAAGGTGAGTTTTGAGGAAAACAGAGGCTCTATTGCTCTCTATCAGCGAGGAGCTGCTGTCCAAACCTGCCTCCCCAAGACCAAACTGGGGAGAGGGGACCTCACCAGGCAGGGGTCAGTGAGAGTCCTTCTCTCCTCCAAGGTTTAGGGGGAGGTTCCTGATATGGGGGCAGGGAGCAGAGCACTGAGGGCCGAGAAGCTGGATCCAAGGAAGCTGCCCAAACACCTGCACCAAAGGGCCTTCTTGCAGAAAAAAGCCCAGAACCCGGCTGCCCAGAGCGCTCAACCCCACCGCAGGGCAGCTGCCACCTGCTACTGCGCGTGGTCAGATGGCTGGACGCCCCGAAGTGGCTCAGAACACGAGCATCAGCGAGGAAGGGCTCCTCACACAATCCAGAGCAGATTGTGAGGTCGGGAAAGTTCCAAGGAAGAGAACCGTGCTGCAGAGAGACTCTAGATCAACTGTAGGGGATCATGCCCAGGTGAGTACAGGGCGCAGATATTTTCAACCATTCCTTGAGCATCAAAAAGGGCCTCTGTTTTCCTTACGGAATGTTGCATTGGCATATGTAAAGTAGGCAGCAGCAGTAACTAGTGTTTTATGAAAGATACTATTCACCACAGGCTAGTGCCTCACCAAGCATTTTGCGGCACACGCTCCTTCAGTCCTCACAGCAACTCTCTGAAGTATCATCACTTCTACTTCACAGATGGGGAAACTGAGGCTCAGAAGAATTAAATGACTTGTTCAAGGTTACCCAGCTCACAAGTCCTAGGGATAAGACTCAAACCCAGGCAGCATTGTTCCGGAGCCCATGCTTCTTAAATATTACCCCCAAATAAAGCACCAAGAGTCAGACACAACTGAGCAACTGAACAACAACCATAAAATAAACCCACTCTGGCTAAAACAGGCAAGGTAGCAGAGAGGGAAGGTGAGCCTACGCACCCCGCTGCCCTCCAGCCATTCCCTTGAGGTACCTCTACCAAGCGTCAAACACTCTCAGATACAGCTTGAAAACCATTGATGTCGGGCAGTTTGGTAGCATTCTCAAAGGCCTGGTCATAACCTGTTATTCTCAGATGAATCTTGTGGCCTGGTCGGTCCTTCCCAAGGCACTCTGAAGGCTGCCAGGGCTCAGGCACCGAGGTCACCAGGGCCTCCAGGAAGCAGAAGGGTGCCAGGTGCCAGGAAAAGCCCCCAGACTCTGGGGACAGGCTGGAAGGGCAGTCCCACCAGTGCCCAGAATTAGCCAGGCTCTGGCACGTCAGCTCAGGCTGACAGAGGGGAAACAGGAAGGAGGACAGGTCGCTCTGAGCCAACGGGAGGCTGGAGATGTGGGCTCGGGGGTGGCAGGCCCCTGGGTGGCTCAGGAAGGCTGAGGACTCACTGGCCACGAGCATCACTGTTCCCAGGGCCCCCAGCTCAGCGTCCGGTGCAGGACGGTGCTTCCAGGATAGCCACAGGCGAAATAAATGAGTGCCTGCTCTCAGGCAACGGCAGCTCAGGACGTGGCTACAACCGTGATACAAAAGAAAGGAAAGGCCCCACCTGCGGCTGACTGGCTTGGAACCATTGCTCAAGGCTCACAGACTCAGAGGAACACTGTCACGTGGTCAACTCCGGTTGTGTGGCGCACCGGGGAAGGGACAGGAAGGCGGTGGCCCCCTCTATTCTGGGAGAGGGACTATCTCCCACTGCCCCCTTCACCACCAGGATGACACACGGAGGGCCAGGGCCATTCGCCCCAAGGAATGCAGAGGTCGGACTCTGGCAACCAACCCAACAAACGCCTGCTATAGCTGCCTAATCACACAGGCAGTGATCATCAAACTGATGTAGGAATGTATATTGAATATAAGACATCCCAAGATGCTGCTAAGGACCTTCCATGTGCTATCCTACCGATTCTTCCTAACAGCTTTATAGTTATTACCCCCATTGTACAGATGAGGAAACTGAGGCTCAGAAGGGACGGGTCACTTGACTAAGGTCACGGGGCCAGTGGATGATGCTAACAAAACTCAGAATGTTGGATTCCGAGGCCATGTTCTCAACTACTATGGCATATTGCTTCCTCTTTCACCATGGGGCTGCATAACTCTCAACCCGTGACTCAGTCTCTGTTCTGTCCTCACAGGACATCTGTGACGCGTTGAAGAAAGAGCCTGGCATTTCGCGGGCTGCTGGTGTGTGGAGCCAAGCCACGCAGCCCCTGATATTGCTCCTCTTCTCAGCCCTCTGATGGGATGACCAGAGACCTCAGCACATACTCCCTGCCTGCCTGGTTGGCGCCCGGGCTCTCTCCCACGGTAAGGGTTTGGGCAAGTCACCTCTGGCCAGGGCTTCAGTCTCCTCATCTGTCAAAGGAGGGGGTGGCGGAGGCACTCTCCAAAGGCACCCGGGTGCTGACATCCGATTAGAAGCAGTGAAATAGCAGCGCTCAGCTCCGGAAGGCAGTCCATGTGGGTTTCACCATGTCTTCAGAACTGGCCAAATGAACGCTGTAAATTTCCCCTCCTCCGAGGACGTCTCTCCTTCCACACCCTCCTTCTCGAAGGCTCACACTTTCTCTGCTTTCAGAGAGATGTTTTTCAAGCTTCCCGTGCGGGGGCCTCCGCGACAGCAGTGTGCAGAAGCCCAACCCCAGCGGTAATCCCGGGCGGAAAACGAGCGGGAAGAAACGTGCAGGATGGAGGCGCCAAAGAGGAGGCTTCAGTCCTGATTTTCCAGCCGTGCACTGGGGGTGGAGGCCGAAGATGGGGTCTCCGGGGAGTCCAGCAGGTCCTCTGAGACGGCCTCACTGGGGCTATTCACAGCCCCAGATCCTTGCCGGAACCTGGCAGGCAGGGGGCTGGCACCAGAAGGGATCCTGCTTGTTTGTGGTCCAAACACTGGCTGAGTTGTTAAGGCTGTTCTTCCTTCCACCCCCTCACGCAGCCTCAGACCAAACACCATCTGTCCAGAAGCCTGAACGGGTGTCCAGGACCCAGAATGTGGTCTGTGAGCTGTGGGCCGTCAAACGAGAGCTAGATTTAGAGTTGGGGAGTGGGGTGTAACTGCGGGATTTGGCCAGACGCTGAACGGGACTGCTGTGTAGGGTGGTTCAGACTGTGTACCGAACAAGGGCATCTGGGGTGATAAGGTGAATCCATCGTGTGCTCTGCTTACCAAGCAGTCATCCCCCAGAGGGGCACATGCTTCTAATACACACACAAAGGTGCTCTACGAGCTCACAGAGGTCCTGACCCTGAACTTGAGTTTCTGCCTCTGTCATGACCCACCCATTTTCTCCCTGTATACAGGAATATGGTGAGGACTTAGTCATGTACCCTATGTGAATGCAGTTAATCATTATTTGCAATGAGTTATCATTATTTATTATATAAAGTCTTTTTTAATATTTGTTTTTCTACATCAGGTCTTAGTGGTAACACGTGGAATCTTTGCTGTCATGGGGATCTTTCACCGCAGTGCACAGACTCTCTAGCCTTGGCACACCGGCTCAGTTGCTCCACAGCCACGTGGGATCTTAGTTCCCCAACCAGGGATCAAACACACATCCCCTGCCTTGAAAGGTGGATTCTTAACCACCAGGGAAGTCCCTATACAAAGTCTTCTTCAACAAAGGCAAAATAGGAAATATCTTGTGGTTAAATAGGATACATAAAGTAAAGTAAATGTCGCTCAGTCGTGTCCGATTCTTTGCGACCCCGTGGACTGTAGCCTACCAGGTTCCTCTGTCCATGGGATTTTCCAGGCAAGAATACTGGAGTGGAGTGCCATTTCCTTCTCCAGGAGATCTTCCCAACCCAGGGATCAAACCCATGTCTCCCAGGTTGTAGGCAGACGCTTTACCGTCTGAGCCACCGGGGAAGTCAAATAGGATACATGCATACATGCAATTTTATACACTGAACGAATGAGAAAGGCAGAGATGAGGCATCTGCACCAGTCCTTCCCTTCCTGGCCCGAAGCAGACATCACTCGTCAAGGCCATCCGTGATATGCATCGTCCATGTCCTGAGACTCAGGTTCTACCTCAGCAGAAACGAAAGGAGACCGTTGGTTAGTGGAAGGTTGTACCTTACCTGCAACACAATAGGCGCTCAATAGATAACTATTTAAATTTGGAGCCAGTGGAGGAGAGCAGGGGCATTAAGCAGGATCGGGGAGTCCTGCACTGTTTCGTGTTACCGTTTTAGCCCTGAGCTTCACGGTGGGCAAAACAAAGAAGTAAACATTCAGGCGTGCACACAGATGTACACACGCACCATCAGTGTCTATGATTCAAAATGATACCAGTTTCTCAGGCTTCATGCAAATCGCCTACATTGAATTCTAAGTGAATTCTTCCTGTGGTTCCTCATACGGGGCCATGCAGTAAGTCAGACAACATCCTCTGCAACAGCCAGGCATAAGCACAATGGCAGGTTTTGACTGCACACAGAGCAAGCCCAGGACATAAAATCAAGCCCAGTCTCACGATCGCACACGGAAGCCTGCTCCCCACCCACCCCTGGCCCGTGGGAAGAGTGTGGGGGTGAGTGACAAGAGCCCACCCTCCTCCTCACTGCCTGGGGTTGGGGTGTAGACCTTCAAATGGCCCCCAAGCCCTTCTCTAGGTGAAGAGACCGTGGGAGGTCAGGAGGAGCCCCAGGTTCCCACCTTCCGGCCCGGGGGTATCCCAGATGCCCTCACTGCCTCCCAAGGGGCAAACCTGTGGGTCTCGCTGTTCACCACCAGGCTGGTGGTCCTCTCCAAAGTCCCGGGGCCCTGCCCCCCAGGCCACCGGAGGGCGAGGCTTTGGGCTCAATTGCCCCAGGGAACCCCTTTGCGGATACAAGTATCCACAGGAACTCAGATCCCAAATGTGCTCCTGAGGCTTGGTGGTGGAGCAGACCACCGAGAAGGGGCCTTCCTGCCCCGGAGCTTGGAGGGACAGACAAAGCATAAATGGCTTCCCTGGTGGCTCAGCTGATAAAGAATCCGCCTGCAATGCGGGAGACCTGGGTTCGATACCTGGGTGGGGAAGATCCCCTGGAGAAGGGAACGGCTACCCACTCCAGTATTCTGGCCTGGAGAATTCCATGGCCTTTAGAGTCCATGGGGTCGCAAAGAGTTGGACACGACTCAGCGACTTTCACTTTCACTTTTTTGGAGATCAGGCAAACCGCAATTGAAAATCCCACCCTGCTGCTTGTGAGCTGTGTCCTTGGCAAAGTCATGTCACTTCCTCTGAGCGAGTTACTCCTCCCACCTGCAAAGCCAGGTGAGTGCCTGAGCCCCTCATGGCGTTGTCGGGAAGCCTGAAACCAAAAGCTTCACCCAGCCAGTGGTCTGTCATTCACACCACTGTCACTGCCAAGGGGAGCGGACTCCTGGGTGCTGGGCAGAGCTCTGGAGGTGGGCAGGTCTGAGTCTGGATCCTGGCTCCTAAGTGACTGGCTAGTAACTTTCTGAGCCTGCTTCTCCATCCTTTAAGTGGGAGGCGGGACGATGCTAAAGACCCACATCCCATCGGGGTACGGTCCTGGTTTGGCCCTGCAGACTCTGGGAAGCCCAGGGGAGCCTGAACCTCATCTGAAGGAAAGCTGGGGGCCTGAGAAGGCTGCAGGGCTCACCACCCTCTCTGCTCCAGGGCCTGAGCCCCGGGAATGTGGAGGAGGGAGGTCCGGGGAGGGGGCCCCGGAGCCGGGAGGAATAGCCTTGGCGGGCGGGCAGCAGCGGTGACCCAGGCGGGAGGCAGAGCTTGGCTCCAAGCTCATCACTCAGCAAGCTGTCTCCCCCAGGCCCAGAACCCCAGCGGCCTGTCCTCCCCACTTCCTGCGTGCTGGGTCAATATTGTGATTTCCTCCGTGCCGCCCGCCTGGGACGGCCTGGTCCTGCGCGCCGCCCGGGGTCACGGGGCTGGGGGGAGACAGGGCTATGGAGAGGTCACACGCTGCCTGGAAGATGACTCAGGACCTGAAGGCGGCAGGCGGCGCGGCTGAGAGCCAGGAGCCCCGGCGCAGCCTCACCACCGGCATCCACGGGGACGTCCGCCAGCGCCGCAGCCGCCGGAGACCCAGGAACCAGCCCAAGTGGGAACTGGGATGACACCTTATCCACACCCATGCGTGGGCTCCTCCCGTGTAGACGGAGGAGTCCACTGAGGCCCGCAGAGGGGCGGGGTCGCACAGCCAAGGTCACGCGGTGTTTGGGGCCGAAGTAGGACCTGAAGATTGTCTCTGAACTTCAAATCCAGATTCAGTCACGTGTCCTGGACTCCCTTCCCAGGTCCGTCTACCTCCTGTCCTTATCAGCATTCGGGTCATCTTTCCTCCCACACCTTTGAGGAGCAAAGAGGGAGAACAAGACCCATCCCGACACGAGGATGTTGGTGTGAGGCTTCCCCAGGGGTGAGAGGTCGTAAGAGGGTGCTGTTTGCAACCTCCACACGTGCTTAGGGCTTCCCTGGTGGCTCAGAAGGTAAAGAATCTGCCTGCAATGTGGGAGACCCACATTGGCTTCCCAACCCAGGTTCAGTTCCTGGGTTGGGAAGACGTCCCCCCCGCCGCCCCCACCAGAGAAGGGACTGGTGACCCACTCCAGTATTCTGGCCTGGAGAATCCCATGGACAGAGGAGCCTGGCAGGCTGCAGCCCAAGAGGTCTCAAGAGTCGGACACGACTGAGCAACGAACACTTCCACTTTGACTCACGGGTGGTTCTGGAGATGGCAGTTAGAGGCGCCCGCTCTGAGAACCGGGGCTCTGTGGTCTCGCTTCCACCTGTGACCTCGTCCCGTCAAGACTCAACGTGGATAGCACCTCCTCCCCCAGCCCCTCACCGTCCTCCCACCAAGCAAGCTGCTCCCTGACCACCACCTCCCACAGCCCACACCTGCCACCCCAGCGAAATGGAAATTCCTGCAGGAAGGGGCCGTGGCTGTTCACCCAGCCTGGTGCCATGGCCATTCTTGGTGTTTAGTTGGGACCAGCTGAGTGAAGGAAGGGAGAGACGAATGGATGATTTCATGCCCTTATTCCCACACCACGTGACCTCCATGGGACAGACGCTCCACTCTTCCCAGTATCACCTCTCCTGGGACATCTTATTCTTCATCTGGCTACCTCCCACTCTTCCTTTAGCTCTCCACTTAGCTATCGCTTCCTCCTGGAAGCCCTCCCTGACCACCCAGCCAATACTGCATTAGCTGGCCCTTTCCTGAGTACCCGAGTCTCCCCTACAGATGCTCTGAACCCAGGGAAATATAAGGGCTCATTTAATGCTGTTCCCCTCTAGGCTGAACTAGGACTTGAGAAAAGAAACACTTGTCTCATCGTTGTACCTCTAACTCAGGGCTTGGTGCAGAGTTGATACATGATAATGAATGAGTGAGTGAGTGAATGGATTCCTCACGGAACCTGACCCACACGTGCCCTCAGTAAATACTGCAGACGGTGATGGTGGTGATGGTGGTGGTGGCTGAGGTGGATATCGCTTGCTCTTTTCTGCCCGACAGCCCCCATATCACATCCTTTGTCCCATATCAGCCACCCCATCTCCCCTGGGAAGTTGCCCTTCCTCCAACATGACTTCATCAATTGCTAAAACCGCACGACCCCAACTTGATCAGTGACTATACCCCGATTCCCTGACAGCACCGATTGGTCCAAGAGTGGACACGTGACCCAAACAAGGGCAGTCAAAGTCTTTCCTTGGGACTGACACAGATCCCGGAGAAGACAGCTCTCTTGCTTTGGGTCGGGGTTGCCAAATGTGGCAGCTGCTGGCCAAGTACATAGAAAGGAGAAAGAAGGAAAGTGAAGTCGCTCAGTCGTGTCCGACTCTTTGTGGCCCCATGGACTGTGGCCTACCAGGCTCCTCCGTCCATGGACTTTTCCAGGCAAGAATACTGGAGCGGGTTGCCATTTCCTTCTCCAGGGGATCTTCCCGATCCAGGGATCAAACCCGGGTCTCCCGCATTGCAGGCAGACACTTTACCATCTGAGCCACCAGGGAAGCCCCTTAGAAAGGAGAGGATGAGGCCAATTCTGAAGGGAAGCAGAGGCAAGCAGAGGTGAGTGACGGACACAGAGAACCCAGGCGCCCTGAGGCCTGGCTCCAGACCCCCGGGCCACTTCCCAGGCCATCAGGTTCCCTTTCCACTCAAGCTGGTGTGATGTGGGGCACTCTCATTTATAATGGAAAGAATTTCAAGTCACATTAAACCAAGGAGAAAATGGTGAGAGGAACAGGGTGGGTCCAAGTGGAGACACGCTGAGCAACGATTGACCTGTTGACTCTGAGAGGTGAAGGGGTCTCCTGCTGGGGCAGGACACAGGGACCCACTGGTCCCACTGCAGGGAAGGACGAAGGGCAAGCAAAGAGAAGGACTTGGGGTGGGTTTGCTGCCCTTTCACTGCAAATGACAGAAATCCAATTTATGAGAAGGCAATGGCAACCCACTCCAGGACTCTTGCCTGGAAAACCCCATGGGCAGAGGAGCCTGGTGGGCTGCAATCCATGGGGTCACGAAGAGTCAAACACGACTGAGCGACTTCACTTTCACTTTTCACTTTCATGCATTGGAGAAGAAAATGGCAACCCACTCCAGTGTTCTTGCCTGGAGAATCCCAGGGATGGGGGAGCCTGGTGGGCTGCCGTCTGTGGGGTCGCACAGAGTCGAACACGACTGAAGTGACTTAGCAGCAGTAGCAGCAATAAGCAGGAAGGAGAATTCATTAGTCCATGTAACTAAAATGTCCACGGGTCTCTGGCTTCAGGTGTGGCTGGATCCAGGTGCCCAGATGCTCCTGGCAGGAATCCATCTCTCTTCAAACAATGGCGTCTGTAGGCTTCCATCCTTACAGCAATCTCAGCTGAAAGAGAGCACCTCTCTCCTCAGCATTGCAGCAGAAATCCCAGAACTTAATCAGATCGGCCTTGTTTCAGTCTCGTGTCCCACACCCCTAAGAAAATCCTCAGACAAGGCGAATGTGGAGTTCTCAGCAGCCAGGCGTCCACCGCAGGTAAACCCCTCCCAAACCAGTGACCCTAGAGAGCAGGGGGAGAGGCTCCCGGAGGTGCTGGTGGGGAGGGGTGGGAGTCTATGCTGGGCAGGCAGATCTTCGGCTGGAAACCGTTCCTCACAGGAAGAAAGGCCTGAGGGAGAGGAGAGGAACACTGTGGGGGAAAGCCAGCGCTCCCCTTGGCTGGGTTGGCCTTTGGAGGAGGTGGGGGGGGACACCCCCCCGAAGGGGAGAGGATGGATGGGAGGACCCCTCGGTTACTCCCAGCCCTGGAAGTCTCCATCCGCTTTGCAGCCGTGACGCCAATTGTCTGCAGCCAGACACATTCCTGGACTTGGCTGGAAGGGCGGAGATGAGAGTCAGGCATCTATGAGCACCTCCGATTCCCACATCTGTCTGTGACTCCTCACGCAGGAGGGGGCCATGCTGTGCGTGCTTGGAGACGATCACAGCCCAAACTGCCCAGGACTCCTGGGTTTGGCAGTTTTTGAGAGAGAGAAAGAGAGAGAGCCAGTGGCTCCCAGGTGGTCAGAAGAAGGCAACATCCCAGAGCCAGGACTCTGGAGGTGGTTCCTAGTGCCCCCTTGGAGATGGGGGAGCTGCAAATGGGAGGCTCAGAAACCCCCTGCCCTCTGCTCAGGGAACGGCTCAGCTGTCCCTTTAAAGCTGCCAGTGTCCCCTTACATCACTGTAACGACCCTGCCTCCCCCTCACATCATGCAGTACCCCAGCCTGGCTTCCTGTGGCCAGGGACACCTCTGTAACCCTCTGCTGGCCCTTCTCTTCTGTCTGCACAGCCAAGAATGGACGCATCATCAAGAGAGCTACGCATTCCTCATGGCAGAGACTCGGTGTTTCCTCAACTGTACAAGGAGGGCAGACCTTGCCTGCCAACCTCTTGGGGATGCTAAGTTGATCAAATGGACTAGAGCCATGACAAGTCTTTGGAAACAATAAAGCATCGAACAAGGGTGCAGGTACTGATCCGACCCCCCTCAGCGAGTGGACACCTGGGGGAGGTTTGGGATTCCCCAGTGCGTCCTCTCCTAGAGATGGGGTTTGGGGAAAAGGATGAATCTGTGCCTGGTCTGGAGGCAGGAAGATGGACAAGAAGATGTTTCAAAACCCTTCCATGCCTTCAGTTGTCTGTGATCAGACTAACTTCCCAGAGGACTGGTCCCCCAGCCCTTGTCATCTCCCCAGCATGTGCTGAGCATATAAAAAAAGCTCAGAAAGCGCCTGCCCAGGGAGCTGACAGTCACGAGGAACGTGTCCTCTTACAGCCCCATCTAGTTCCCCAGCTGGTCCCATGGACTCTCCTTCATGACAGCTCTTGGATCTAGGCACTTCTCACCACGTCCATGGCTGCTGGCTGGACCAAGCCACCCTTCCTCCTTGGATGACCGTCCAGCCTCCTCTGTCTGCCTGCATTTATCCCCGCTGCTCTAGCATCCTTACTCCTCAGAGCAGCCAGAATGATTCAACAAAGCAAATTATATATACATATATATATATATATATATATATATGTAGGTATAATTATATATATAATCATTATAGTAATCCCTTTCAGGGGCTTCTCATTACTCCTAGAAAAATATCCAAATTCTTGACCAAAGAGAAAATATGATCTTACATTTTGGATTTTTTTCAATTGTGGTAAAATACACGTAACATAATCTCAGACAGTAAAGAATCTGCCTGCAATGCAGGAAACCCAGGTTCAACCCTTGGGTCAGGAAGCTCCCCTGGAGAAGGGAATGGCTACCCATTTCTTATTCTTGCCTGGAGAATTCCAGGGACAGAGGAGCCTGGTGGGCTACAGTCCATGGGGTCTCAAAGAGTCGGACACCACTTAGTGACTAAACACCAACAATGCTGATAAGTATGAGGTGGGAGTCTGGCTAGTCTTGGTGGAGGACATATCAGTGTTATGTGGGACTCCTGTGTTCAGTTCAGTTCAGTCACTCAGTCGTGTCCGACTCTTTGCAACCCCGTGAATCGCAGCACGCCAGGCCTCCCTATCCATCACCAACCCCCGGAGTTCACTCAGACTCACGTCCATTGAGTCAGTGATGCCATCCAGCCATCTCATCCTCTGTCGTCCCCTTCTCCTCCTGCCCCCAATCCCTCCCAGCATCAGAGTCTTTTCCAGTGAGTCAACTCTTCGCATGAGGTGGCCAAAGTACTGGAGTTTCAGCTTTAACATCATTCCTTCCAAAGAAATCCCAGGACTGATCTCCTTCAGAATGGACTGGTTGGATCTCCTTGCAGTCCAAGGGTCTCTCAAGAGTCTTCTCCAACACCACAGTTCAAAAGCATCAATTCTTCAGCGCTCAGCTTTCTTCACAGTCCAAATTTCACATCCATGCATGACCACAGGAAAAACCATAGCCTTGACTAGATGGACCTTTGTTGGCAAAGTAATGTCTCTGCTTTTGAATATGCTATCTAGGTTGGTCATAACTTTTCTTCCAAGGAGTAAGCGTCTTTTAATTTCATGGCTGCAGTCACCATCTTCGGACAGTTATTATACCTCCTGGTACTAAATGCCAGTGGCCCCCAATCCTGTGACAACCAAAAATACACTCCCTGGGGCAGGATGTAGCCCCCAGCTGAGAATCCTCAACCCTGCTCAACCTCCCAGCCTCATCTCACACAGCATGCCCCCTTGCCCACCACCCCAGTCACTCTGGCCTCCCTTCTGCCCCCCAGTCCTGCCAACCTCGGGCTCACCCCAGGGTCTTTGCACCTGTCACCCTTATGCTTCACACACTCTTCTTACCAATCCTCACATGACGAACCTCTTCCTCCAGGCTTCAATCAACATCCGCTGAATGAATGCATTGCTGGTTTTCGTGCGGCGTCAGAACTGGAAGCGAGATCACTCGCTCTTGTCACCATCCCATCCCCAAAGGGGGAAATGCGAGGCCCCAGAAATGGGCCAAATGGAAGGGTCTTGACCGAGGTCACAGGAGGCCCGAGCAGGGGTCAGTCTCTGGTTTGGTGATCTCAGCCTGGTGTTCTCTCCCCTCGCTGCCTCACCTGGAGGACTTCTGTGCTGAGGTTGGGGCCCATGCAGTGATGATCACGGATGCTCGGTCTGCCTCGGGGCCAGCACGTACGTCATCTCCAGCCAATGAGTTTTGTCTTCTGTGTGGTTTGTTCTTTCTTTGGCCACCAGCGACAAGTTGGCTTGCTCGGAGGCTGGGTAGTATGAAAATCCCGTGTCTTTACACGGCAGGACCACTGCTCGAGGGCCTTGGGGTAATGAGGCTGCCTGCAGACTTGCAGATGCTTTCAGGCCCAACTCACACAGTTGATGGCAAGACAGCTGCAGACGGGCCTCCGTGGGGATTTACCCCGTCTCTCTCTTTATCACCTATCGCCTTATCAGTCCTAAAGGAGTAAACCTGAACTTAGGGACACGAGCTGTCCAAAGGCTGTGCCTCCTTCTCTTGAGAAAGGCCAGGGCTGCCCACACACGCTCTCCCTTAGCTCTGCTCCAACTCCAATCCGCTGAATAAGCCTTTGGCCTCCTTGGCGGATGGAGCCCTCAGTCAGCATAACACTGATGTGGGCTGGAAGGTATTTCTCCAGCTTAGTGTAGAGTCAGGCTGACCTGGGTTCAAATCCCAGCTCAGTCCCTTGGGAGTCAGATCCAGGTTACCATCCCCCAAGTCAGGGGTTTCTTTATCTGCAGGGTGGGGCTCTTTCAGGGGTGTTGGGAGGATTGTATGAGATGATAAGGCTCATAAAAGACTTAGCACCGTTCTGGCATGCAGCTGACGGTTTGCTTAGTCACCACTCCCGGTCAGCAGCTGGAAAGACTGCAGAGCCCTCTCCTCACTCCCAAGTCTTGCCCAAGCTTCCCTGGGAAGTTCCTCCCACTTCCATTTCCGGAAGACTGGACAAGACTCAGTGGCCAGTGAGTCAGGAGGGACAAAGAAATAAGAATAAAATAAATGTGATACTTTATTATCATATATTGTTAAAAAGACCCTGATGCTGGGAAAGATTGAAGGCAAAAGGAGAAGAGGGTGGCAGAGGATGAGATGGTTGGGTGGCGTCACCAACTCAATGGACATGAACTTGGGCAAATTCCAAGAGAGAGTGAGGGAAGGGAGGCTTGGTGTACTGCAGCCCATGGGGTCACAAAGGGTAGGACGTGATTTAGAGACTGAAAAACAACAAAATGTGATCATGCTGATCATGATTGCAGACCCATTTCTGGCACACCAAGGACTCGCCGGGTGCTGTCCTGAGCCCATACAGGCGAGAACAGAGGGAATACCCACAGCCACCCTGGAAGCTGGTACCATTTTATTCCCATTTTACAGATGAAGAAACCGAGGCAAAGAAAGGCTAATCAAATTGTCCAAGTTCTCATGGTTAAAAGGTGGCTGGGCCAGGCAGCCTGGAGACAAGGAGAATGGGTGGTCAAAGGCCATGAGATGTGGCTTGGAGGAGGCAGGGGCGAGGGGGACTGCCCCACCCAGGCTGCAGGGTCAGACTGGCTTTGCTCCCAGAGTCCGAAGCAGTGGTTGATGAAGGAGAAGCTCTCTGCTCCAGTGTCACTTTCTCAGAAAGGACCCCAACTGACCACCCCCCTAAAACAGCAGCCTCTGCCTCCAGCCCCCCTTTGCCCAGCTTTATTCTCATAGAGGAGGACCAGTGGTAAAGAATCAGCCTGCCAGTACAGGAGACACGGGTTCGGTCCCTGGATCGGGAAGATCCCCTGCAGGAGGAAATGGCAACCCACTTCAGAATCCTTGCCCGGAAGAATCTCAAGAACAGAGGAGCCTGGTGGGCTACAGTCCATGGGGTTGAAAAAGAGTCAGACACGACTGAGTGACTAAACAACAACTCTTCTCGTAGCACAGAGCCATAATCTGGCAAAGATTTATGGGACCAGAGAAATGGATCGAGGCCAACTGGGAAGGGCCCAGTAAGGTGGGATGAAATGTTGGGACTTAACCTTGGGTCCCTAGAAGAGAGGAGAAGACAATTGGGCAAGCAGCCTCCACAGCACATACACACCGCTTACCTCCCAAACGAGGACTTTGAAAGTTATCTAAAAGGCAGCCTTCGGTCCAGCTGGGCATGGAGTCCAGGGTCCAGTCCTCTGGGCCAGGCCGTGGCTGAGCCATAGGGACAGTAAGACAAAAGCAACAGGAGCCTGCCCTTGGGGTGCCCACAGTCCTCCGGGGGCACAGGTAGGTGAACTCACACATGCCATGGCTTTTCATAGACAACATGGCTTGTCCACCAGTGACCCCAGACTTGGGCCTGCCTGCATGCCTCTGCTTATGCTGTCGCTGCTTCCTGGAAGGCTGTTCACCCATCCAGACATATTTATTGATCTCCTACTGTACACCAGGCATTGGGGAAACAAGGGAAATCCAAAGCAGACATGGGTCCTATCTTCCCAGAGCCCTGGTATGCCCAGGAAACTTCTATTCATTCCTCAAAACCCTACTCTGATACCCTCTGCTCAACATGAAGTCTTCCCCAATTCCCCCAAGCAGGAGCCCTGCTTGTTTTCCAGGGCCCTCCCAGCATCCTGTGACTTCACTTGTAGAGAAAAGAAAAAGGAAAGAAAAATCAACCCACCACTGAAAAAAAAACTCAGTATGCACCAGACCCTGGGCTGGGTAACTCACAAGGCGATGTCCTGCTGCAGGCTCCCAGTCACCCTTTTCACAGAGGAGAAATCGGGCCCAGAGAGGTTAAGTCTCCCACCCAAGGTCACACAGTCAGCTGACAAGTGAGAAAGCAGGGATGGGAAACCAAGCTCCACTCCAAGGTTGGCCGCCGTGCATGCTATGAGCACCCTGAAGACTGGGGTGGTGGGTCAGTGGACATCGCACTCTGTCCTCAGGCCCCAGCACAGGCCAGGCACACAGTGGGGCCCTGGGCAGGTGGGCGGCACCCAGAGGAAGCCCGGCTGGGCCTGCACCACCCTCCTCGGGGCCTAGGTGGCGATCTGAACACTCCATCCCTCTGGCCCTTGCAGGCGTCCACCTTCGCCTGGAAAGGCTTTTCTCTCCCTCTCCCAGCCTCCTCTGCCTGCCAGTCTCTTGGCCCAGGTCAGCCTCTGTCCCCCTGAATGGGCTCTCCCCACGCTGATACTTGTCACCACTATGGGACCTCAGGAAGGGCCAGTTCTTCGCCAAAGTGTTTGTAGAGGGGAAGGAAGGACCCACTCACTCACGTCCACAGTCAGAACCTGGAAGCACTGACTTAGGCACCGGGGGGGCTGTTGGGACCCATTTCTGCTGGGTTTTCCTTCCCCGTGGCTCTGGTTCGGTTGGGGGGGGGGGGTGGCCTCCCCACACCCCGCCAGGCTGAGTCACCATCTACAAAGCTCCAGAAACCAAGACAGAATAGGTCAGCAGAGATGAAGACTGAGAGGATCAGGAGCAGGATGCTGTCCAAAGCACCCCGCAAGCCATGCGGGAGCTGGGTGGGATCTCCTCGACTCCAGCAATCGCCAGCACAGTTTGAAGCTGTTTCTCCAGGGCTCCGGCTTGGTTGGAGGATGGGGGGGTGGTGTGGTGCTCGGGGGCTGGCAACGGAGGAAAAATGCAGTCCAACCAGTTATCTGATGGAGTAATAATAAAAATAACAACAACTCCCATTTCTGTCGAGCTTTCAGCCTTTTACCTGCATTACCTCATCTGTCCTCACGCCTCCAGGGGGAGGAGGGTCCACTGTCCTGAGAGGAGAGAGGGGTTGACCCCAGTCCCGAGGGTACTGGGACCAGGTCCCCGCTCCCAGGCCCAGAGAGCTTCCTGTTGGGGAGGAGGGACAGGCAGGGGGGTGAGGGGAAGCCTGAGATTTCTGGATGGGGGGGCGGCAGCCAAGATGGAAAGGGCGTCTCCTCCTCCCTGACTGGTCTCCCCCACTCCCCCTAACCTTCTTTGCGAAGCCATAGCCCTGCCCTGGGCCAGGCCACCTCTTGTCCCAGCTCTACCCCCGTCTGGGCCTCTACCGACCGTCAGATCAGGTTCTCTCCACCTGCCCTTAGGCATGTTCCTCCCCCATCTTAGACTCAGTTTCTCCATCTATCCAACAAGTGAGTTGAGCGTTGAGTTCGGGCTTCCAGCACTCATGGACTGATCTCTTGGGGGAAAAGGCAAGATCAACACAGGAATGACTCTGTCTGTGGCCTTGACTAAGGGCCAGACGCTAAGCGCCAGCTTCTCTGCTGGCGACATGGAGCAGCCAAAGGCAGACGATGCCCCAGAGGCTCAGGGTCAATGGATGCTGCTTCCCCCACTTTCTGTGCCTTGGTTTCCTGATCTGTCTGTTGCTGCTAATGCTGTTAAGTCACTTCAGTTGTGTCTGACTCTGTGCGACTCCATAGACGGCAGCCCACAAGGCTCCCCCGTCCCTGGGATTCTCCAGGCAAGAACACTTAGGGACGATAAACCTCCCTGGCAGGGTTTTGGGAAAGCCCACGGCAATACCGTACGTAATGCGCTTCACAGCATCCATCACACAAAAGTATCGTCATCGTCATCATCATCATCTAACCCCTCCTCCTGGCCTGGTCCAGCCCCTCACAGGGTTCAGCCTTCGAAGAAATCTCCTGACCTGGCATCAGAAAAGCCTGGGTTCTACCTTCAGCTCTGTCATTAGCCTGCCAAGTCACCCAAGCCTCAGTTTCTTCATCTGCAAAATGGGACCAGTAAGCTTTGTGTGGAAATGTATCACGGGCCTGAAGCAAGATTCCTCATGGAAAAGGGCCTGGGACAGTCGTGGTCGATGGAAACTGCTGGTGAGCATTGTCTCCTTCTCTGTGGATCCAAAATGACATTTTATGACAGCAGAGCGGACACACAACACTGCTACAGCGAGTAGTTAATGAGCACTCACTATGTGCCCAACACTGGGCTAAGGATTTTCTTATCTAACTCACTGAAGCCTCATAAACTATGCTCTGTGGTGGACAAGAGACATGATGCCCATTTTACAGAGAGGGAAACTGAGGCACAAAGACCGAAACCCAGCTGTGGGGAACATCTCTACCTGGACCAGACCCCATCTGGAGTCTGGCACTCCCATGAGGTCTCAGCAGCACCCAGGGATGCAGGCCAGACCTCCATAGCTCCAAGAGGTTGTGAGGTGGTGAGTGTTCATATCTGGGGCCCTCAAGGAGCTGAGGGGGAGCAGGTCTCAGGTGAGGCCAGGCGACCCTCTCTCAGGAGGGCACACATGCTTCCCTGGCCCCACCACCTTGCCAGAGGGGTAGGGAACAGGTGCGCAGCCGCCTAGCCCCGGGCTCGGTAAGGGAGAGGCACACTTGGCAGCCGGAGCCCCACGTGAACCAGAAGAAACCCAGCCTGCAGCCCCCTGGCCTCGGCAGGAGATTAACAAAACAAATACCCGCGCAATCTCAATTTCAACACTTGGGGAGGGGGCCAAGTGTCAGGGCGCAGGGGGCGGGTGGGAAACGCCAAGACATTTTACCACCTAAATAACTTTCCCTCTGTTTAGTTTCACACGAATGTATACCCTCAAGTACTCTGTCTCTCTCTTTTTTTCACGTTTTTATTTTATTTTTACAAATGCTCAAACTTTCCTGCCACAAATTATTCTTGGCCAGGTTACAAGTAGAAAGGCCGTGTGGATCCTTGACTTGACAAAAAGGGGGTGGAGTGGGGGGGGCAGCGTTCCTGTGAAATATTTTGGTTGTGCGTCTGAGGGGGGATTTCTTGCTTCGTTTTCCCGGCTGCGCCTTCGCCCACAAGCCGTCTCCAGGTGGCCTCAGGCCTGCAGCTGTCCTTCCCTCCGGCGGTCTCTGGCTCTGCTTCCACCAAGCAGACCCGGAAGGGCATTTGCCAAGGGCAAGTTGGAGCTGGCACGGTATGGCTCCCCTCACCCTGGCCCTGCGGGTCCTGTCTGGAAGCCTGGGGTCCCGGGGACAGGTTCCTGGATTCCCAGATGGACTTGCCTGGCTCTAGCCAGGAGCCAGTGAACAGGCTGGCTCTGGGGCCTTCCCGCTGGTGCAGAAGGAGGCAACACGTCCCTTTCACCTCAATGCTGCTCCATCCTCTGCCCGCCCCCCAACCCATCTCTCTGCTCTGCCTCACCCCACTCCAGCTGCATCGTTTCGCAAATACACCAGGCTCTTCCCACCTCAGGGCCTTGGCCACTGCTTTTCCTCTTCCTGGAATCCCCGCCCCTCCACTCTTCCCGTGGCACCCTCCTGGTTATCGTCCAGGTCTCAGCTGGATTGTCACCTCCCCAGAAAGACTTTCCGGATGACCTCATCCCAAGGAGGGACCCCGTTATTTGCCATCTCAGCCCCTTTGTGGGTTTTTTTTTCCGTAATATTTAGGTAATTTATTCTAGTTTTGTTTGTCTGTGTTCTTGCCTTTTTTTTTTCCTGGTCTTACCCAACTAGAGTAAATAAGTAAATGAGAGTGTGAATAAATAAATGAATGAATGAGTAAATGAACGAGTGAATAAGTCAATGAATGAATGAGTGAATGAATAAATAACCAAATGAGTGGACACATGAATGAGTGAACGAATGATTGAGGGGAGTCCTGAAGGCTGGGCTAATTTTCGATTCCTCACGCTGACAGCATCTCCGGGCATCCATGACTGTCTTGCTGAGGGCCGCTTCTCCCAAGCTGGTTAGCAGGGAACACAGCGGTGCCGTACTGAAGGTACCTGGTGTCCGTCAGTCCAGTGGGGGTTGCTGTCCCCAGCAGGGAGGATCCAGGCCCTCTTGGGGCCTGACGACATCCCCAAGAAGGTTTCATCGCATTTCTTAGAAAAGCGAGATCACGCGGTCACAGCCACGTGGCCCAGGGCCCACCCTGAGCCCAGCACACCTGGGGCAGGCCACGTTCATTTAACGTGGGTCACACAGAACTGACTCGACCATGCATTTTTTGTTGACGGGCTCTCTTTTCAACGTGAGCTCACACTCTCAGAGGTGCCATCGAGGCGGAGGTTCGGAATCCCATTCAACAGATGAGGAAATGGAGGCTGGGAGGGGAGGGGGAGGCGCACAAGGCCACTGGCAGGCCTCATCTTTGCCTCTGGGCACCCCTGCTGGGCCCATCTTGCTCTGATCCGTGTTGGCTGTGGTGGTCCGTCTTTGTCCGGATGGAGCAGACCCCCAGAACTATCCCTGATGCCTCCCTCCCCACCAAACTGCCGTCCAAACGGCCCCGAGGCTGTTTGGGTCCTCCCCACTGTCTCGCGGCTCCTGGGGCACAACAAACACGCTCTGGGGTGACTGTTATCAGCCTCGACTTGCGCAACCGCAGAACAACGGGCAAAACCATGCCCCTGCTGCTGCCTGAGGAATTGTGTCATTTTATTAGCATGATGAGTGAGTTTATGGAGCTCTGTGGTGTATAATTACACACTCATTTTATTGATTAGCAGCTTGAGGCTGGAACTTTCTTATCCCTTAATAGAAACCCTGCCGCTCCCCTCCAGCAATTATAATGGAAATTAATGGCTACTGACACAGGATTGAGCTCCTGAGTCGTCATTTGGGAGCCAATTACATGTGAGTCATGAGGACTGAACTGTATCTCTCAGACGGGCTGTCTATTGCCCTTGTTAGGTCTTAGTGGGCTGCATGGTGGTTCTGGGGGGGCGGGGAGAACAGAGGGTATTGTCCTTCTAGCCCCCCCATTCCTACACCCCAACTCTGAGCCCCGCAGGCGCCCGACATGTCTTTGCTGAGCAGATGCCGTCATCATTTTTTTTTTTTCAGCCATCCCTGGTTAAGAAGGAGAGAGGTTGGTGGAGCGCTAAGAAGCGATGCCAGGAAGAAGGTATGGGGTGAGGAGAGATGAGGTGAGCGCTTTCTCTGCTAAGCGTCGTCTCAGTCCTGAGTCCGGGAGCACCGGGTGCGCACCCTGGGGCCGCGTCCAGTGTATGTGTGGCGCACACCTTCCGGGCACCACATCCACCGCCAGGGTCACGGCGTGGCACAGCACAGACAGGAACCCTGGCGGCAAAGAGCTTCTGCTTTGGAGGGAGAGGGCAGACGACTGGTCAACCTCGGAGTGTTGGCTCAGGAACAGACCAGAAAAAGATCAGTGGACAGAGCGAAGAGTAGCCAAGCCTCGAGAAGAGACTTGTGAGCACTAAGAAGCCGCAGCGTTATGATCTTGGGTAGGGAAGCCCTGCCTCAGCAGGTGACCAAATCTTAAAGGAGAAAACTGAATTTAAACGTTCAGCCTTGAGGGCTTCCCTGAGAGCTCAGTTGGTAAAGAATCCACCTGCAATGCACGAGACCCCGGTTCGATTCCTGGGTCGGGAAGATCCCCTGAAGAAGGGACAGGCTACCCACTCCAGTATTCTTGGGCTTCCCTGGTGGCTCAGCTGGCAAAGAATCTGCCTGCAATGCGGGAGACTTGGGTTCGATCCCTGGCTTGGGACGATCCCCTGGAGAAGGGAAAGGCTACCCACTTCAGTATTCTGGCCTGGGGAATTCCATGGACTGTATAGTCCATGGGATCACAAAGAGTTGGACATGACTGACTTTCACTTTCACTTTTCAGCCTCGAGGAGCCTGGAGCAGGAGAGGGGGCAAAGGGCGTGGAGGGGTGAAGCAATGGCCACCAGGGGCACAGCCTGTGGTGCCCCGGGGCCTGTGAGGCCCCTGGACACGGATGAACAGACGGGGCCCTGCCACACGTTGCTCAGTCCGTCCCTGCCCTGGCCACTCCTGTCTCCTCTGTATAACCTGTCCTGTTCCACGGCCAGGCCCTACAGACACCCCAGGGGCAGTGATCGAGCCCTCCCAGCCCCTTTCTCGGTCCCGCTGGCCCAGTCAGAGGCCTGACCTGGCCAGGGCAGCCCCGCAGCTCCCCCGCTCAGTCTCCTGATGGCACAGAAGGTGAACCTGGTGCCTGGGGAAGGCGCCTGTCCCTCCCGGCCCTGACCCGAAGCCGCCCGGGGCCTTGCTCACTGTCCTGTCCTCACCCAGACGTCCTGAGGGCAGTCCTTCCCCTGTCCCCGAGCTGCGGCCCCCTCACAGGCAAGCCTGACACTTGCTGTTCTTCCAGAACCCGCCGGGAGGCCTTCCAGCACCTCAGGGCCCCCTCACACGGGGCCACAGCTGGGAGGTGGCAGAGCCAGGTTTCGAGCCCAGTTCTGGCTGGCCTGACCCACCTCTTGCCTCTGGGCCTGTGCAGCGTGACCAGCCATGCCCAGCGCCTGCCTGAAAGCCAGGCTTCTTCACCCCACGACACCAGAGGAAAAGGTGAACTTGTTGGGGTTCCCGGGTCCTTAACACACCTGGAACGGGTCTAGGCGTGTCAGGCAGGGGGAAGAGAGAAGGAGCCTGTAGGTCAAGGCATGAAGAGGATGGAGAAACGGGAGAGCTGGTCCAGAATCATGGAGGCAGAGCTGGGCCAGGAGGCCACAGGGTGCCCTGGAGCCTGCCCAGCGCCTTCGGGCAGGGGAGCCAGGCCAGTTAGACATGGACTGGGAAACAAGGCCAGCAAGGCCTCGCAAGAGAGAAAGAAGCTTCCTACGCATCCCAGCGTTAGCAAACCCCACAGCCCTAGGCCAGCTGGAAACCCCCCTCGCCAGGCCTCCGGCTACAGCCCCCAGGTGTGGAGGAGGGAGTCTCTCCAGGGAAGCAAGGAGATCAAAAGGAGGAGGAGCTGATAAATCACTAGCGTGAGCCTCCCTCTCTGCCCGCCACGCACCAGGGAGCCTTCCCATAGCCACTCCGATGTGGTTCAAGGACCCCCAGGAGGTCCCATCCCAGCCTGGCTCCCTGAAGCCGCCCCCGCCACCAGGATTAGGCTTTCATCCACACAAGTCTGAACGACCCCTCTCAACCCAACAGCACACACGTGGACACAGGCGATCATACACAGGAGACGCACATGCAAAGGGCTGAGGGGCCGCACACACCCTCTTCGGGGTGAGAGTGTAGCTTTGCCCACCTCCAGCATCCCTGCCCAAACTAAGGCATCTCAGAGGCCCTGTGCCTGGGGTCTTGTGCTCCACAGGACGGTCTCTCCACATCCTCTCCCTGGGAGCCAGCACGTGTTCTATGGAAATCATAGTGAAATGAGCTCCAGGGCCCTGTGGAAGAGGGCTGGAGAGAGACCACAAGGCCACACGGGCCGCAGGCGTCACACCTCTGGGCAGAGCTTCCTGGGCACGTGGCAGCCTGAAGACAAGGGTGGGGGGAGCATGGCAGAGTCAGGTCCAGTGCAAGCCTCCCCATTGCTGTGCACCCTTGAGCAAGTCCCTTAACCTCTCTGAGCCTCAATTGCCCCACTCATCAATTGTAGATGGATCCAGGCACCTAGGAAACATCGCTTTTTCAGCCCCAACCAGAGGAAGAAGCTGAGTCATCCAGAAGGACTCTGGTCACATCTCGGGCTTAGCCAGCATGGCAACGGCGGGGACGGCGTCTAGTCCAGACTCGTACGTGCACCGACTCATTCGCAGCTCCCCCTCCAAGGAGGTACTGTTACGATTTCCACTTTGCCGACAAGAGGATGCAGCTCGGAGTTTGAAGCTGACCTTGGTTGTCCAAGGTCGCACCAAGATCCAAACCCAGCTGTCTGACACCAATATCCATATGCCCTTAATCACTCCCCAGAACTGGCCCCTTGGCTCCGCTCTGCCTGTGTTCATCCCATCCTTGATGCCTCCCCTGGGGCCCGGCCTGTCCCTGGACGCTTTGCTTCAGTCCTTCAGCTACATGGGGCATGTGCACACATGAGCACACCCGAGCAAATATCCAGTGTGGCTCCGGGTGCGCTTGGCTCTAAGTGCTCTCCGAATAATAAATCTGCATCTCTGATCCCGGGGTTCAGTGATCACATCCCTGTGGTCCAATAATTATACCAAACTCAACGTCTCTACTGATCTCCAACAGCATATTGGGCACCTACTGACTTGGGGAGTTCATCTTTCAGAGTCATATCTTTTTGCCTTTTCATACTGTTCATGGGGTTCTCGGGGTAAGAATGCTGAAGTGGTTTGCCATTCCCTTCTCCAGTGGACCACGTTTTGTCAGAACTCTCCACCATGACTGGTCTGTCTTGGGTGGCCCTACACGGCATGGCTCATAGTTTCCTTGAGTTAGACAAGGCTGTGGTCTGTGTGATCAGTTTCATTAGTTTTCTGTGAGTGTGGTTTTCAGTCTGTCTGCCTTCTGATGGAGAAGGGTAAGAGGCTTATGGAAGCTTCCTGATGGGAGAGACTGACTGAGGGGGAAACTGGTCTTATTCTGATAGGCAGGGCCATGCTCAGTAAATCTTTAATTCTCAGTAAATATTCATTGGAAGGACTGATGCTGAAACTGAAACTCCAATACTTTGGCCACCTGATGCAAAGAACTGACTCACTAGAAAAGACCTTGATGCTGGGAAAGATTGAATGCGGGAGGAGAAGGGGCCAAGAGAGGATGAGATGGTTGGATGGCATCACCCACTCAATAGACATGAGTTTGAGCATGCTCCGGGAGTTGGTGATGGACAGGGAAGCCTGGCGTGCTGCAGTCCATGGGGTTGCAAAGTCGGACATGACTTAGCGACTGAACTGAACTGAAAAACATCTCTAAAAGTGGGGCTTCTCCCACCTCTCCTGCTCCCAGTGGGTTCTTGCCGCAGTCTCCTCACTGGGCCCCCTGCCTCCCTCCCCCTGACTCCTGAGTGAGCCTGCTCAAAGTCCTGCAGGGGTCCCCTGTCCCCCAGAGCAGGAGTCAGAGCCCCCGCTGCACGTCCCTGTGGCTTCACTGACTCCCCTCCCCCCTCCTCTGGCCACACTGGCCTCTGCTGGCCCGAGCACGCCCCGAGCTCGCTCCCACCTCAAGGCCTTTGCACGTGCTGTGCCCCCAGCCTGGACAGTCACACGTCTCCTGCCTCTTGTCCCCCAAGTCTCTCTCAAATATCCTATCCCCGGGGCCCTCCCTGAACCAACCATCTGAAACAACCCTCCCAGCCTCACAGCACCTTGCCCCTCACCCTGTTTAATTTTTCCCTTGCACCGGTCACCACCTGACACGGTACAGATTTCCTTATTTGTTTAACGTCCGTCTCGTCACAGGAGGGTATGCACTCCCGTGAGATCCGGAATCTCTTCTGTTTTGTTCATCTGCTGTCCACCCTCGGGGCCTAGAACAGTGCCTGGCTCGTGGTGGACCCTCAATAAATATTTTGGAAGGCAGAAGGCAGGCTGGTTAACATAGAGGTGGTGCTGAGGATAAGGGGAGAGGAAGGGAAAGAGGAGGAAAGGGACAAGCAGAGGAACAGACGTGAAATAGACCGAGATGGACGCGTCACCGAGACGGACACGTCAGACCACACAGACATGTGCACACATACACGCGGGTGCTGAGACCCAAGGCCACACACACACATACACACACACAGATACGCTCACCTACAGAACACGCACCCACACCCTTGCATACGTGCCCACCTACACAGAGCCCCTCACCAGCACTCCACTCTGCCCTGCACCCCCGCTCCACACCCCTCCCTGGGCAGGGAGAGGAGCTTTTCCAGGTGACCTCACTGAGCGGGGAGGGAGACTCCACCAGCTCTTTTTCAAAGCTGATTTGGCTCCAGTCTCCCTTGTAATCTGCTCCCGGATCAGTGCTCACAGGGGCGCTGGCCCCGGCCTGAGGTCAGGACCTCTCGCCTTCTCCCAGGAAGTCCCACTCAGTGGCCCCCTGCCCAGCTCCCCACTCAGCTGCAGCTCTTCCCCTGACCAGTATAACCTGCTGAGCTGAATTCTTGCTGAGCATTTTCAAACAATTCCGGTTATCTTGGGGGAAGGGTGGTACTGTGACTCTCAGGAGGGGCAGAAGGGACCCCCTTCAGGGTGGGGCAGTCTCTGATTATTTTGCAACCGAGAGTCCCTGCCCTTCCTCCTCCACACGTACACACGCACACACCTGCCACCTCAGTTCTCTAAAAACACTGCACATTCCCAAACCTCCAGGCCTTTGAACCTGCAGTGCCTTCTGCCTCCGGGGCCCTCTCCTCACTTCCTCAACTAGCTACACGCTCCTGTGAGATCAGGAATCATGTAGGTTTCATTCAAGGCCCACAGCGAACTCCTCCACATCCCTCAAGGCCTCAGTCAGAAATCCCCAACACCTCTTGGCAGGGGCTCCCACCACCTTCTGCCTGAACTCATCTCCCTGTTATGCTTGTTGGTTTCAGAGTCTGCCTCCCCAACTGGACAGGGGTCTTGGAGGACAGAAAGTGTGATGATGCGTGTGTACCCGCCTCAGACCCTCACCGCAGCACCCGTCACAGAGCACAGCCCCAGAAAACATGCTTGTGGGTGTGAGAAAGGGAAGGGAGGGCACGCAGAGGCCGGGCCAGGTGCCAGAAGTCCTGGGTCCCCCTTGTGGCCTCCAGCCGGTCCCCCACCCTCTCTGGTTGGCCATTCCTGAGAGCCTGGACTCATGCAGCCCGAGATGGTCTGCCAGGTGATCCTGGCCCAGGCAGAAGCAGTGTTGCCGTGAGGGAGCTGTCGTGGTCAGGGGTGAGCCAGGTGCTGCCCGCAAGGCCGAGGCAGAGGCCAGAGAGAAACCAAAGGGAGCCAGGGAGGGCGGGCGTGTCACACCGCTTCACTCGGCCATCAGTGCCGCTGTCACCAGCAGCATCTGAGACCAGCATCACTGCCTCCCAGACCACCATCCTCACAAACACCGCTGTCCTTCCCCGTTACTGCTCCAGCTCCATCAGCACCGTCGCAGTCATCAACTCTTCTGTCCGCTCATCACCCACACGACTCTGACATACTCTCTGCACCCCTGCGTGTGCATGCATGTGTGTACACACACACACACACACGAGGATCTGTTCTCCTCCCATGCAGAACCCTATCTTCTTCCTCTCTGGACCCTACTCTCTAAGCAGAGAGCCTGGCACATTCTAGAAGCTCCACGTTGAAGGAAGAAATTGGCTTAGTAATGATGGTGTGGCCCCGTGGTTTGCTCCCACTTCAGATGGTCTAAGAGGGCTTCCCTGGTGGCTCAGATGATAAAGAATCCGCCCGCCAATGCAGGAGACACGGGTTCGATCTCTGGGTCGGGCAGATCCCCTGGAGAAGGGATAGGCTACCCAGTCCAGTATTCTTTTCTGGAGAATGCCATGGACAGAGGAGCCTGGTGGGCTATGGTCCAACGGGTTGAAAAGAGTTGGACACAACTGAGCCACTAAGCACAGCACATGTCAAGATGGTGTGGCCAATAGAGAAAGCTGGAACAGAACTGACTCAAGGTCGCGGATGGTCCCAGGGACCTTCCTCCTGCCCTGGCTGCTCCGGGCCAACGGGGCCACCACGTGACTGATGTGATCTCACTGAGTCCCCACATGTTCCATGGCAGCTGTGCTGAACCTCCATCCTGGACTCTGAGGACTCACGGAGCAGTCATGTCAAGGCGAGAACTCAGAGGGCAAAGCCCTCTCACTCTTTGGAACTGAAGCCTCAGTTTCCCGGTCTGTAAAATGGGCATCATGTCCCTGACTTTCAGGACTGCTGGAAGGATGAAGTGAGCAACAGCAGGGGAGGTGGCCAGCCCAGGGCCTGGCCCCTGGCAGGGGGGCAGTCCCTCAAGCCTGCCAGCCCCCCATCCCCAGCATGGCTACTGGAGGTAGGACGGGAGGAAGGTAGTGTTTCCAGGACTGGGGCTCCAGAGGGCCGGACACTAACCCTAATAGTGTCTTTCTCTGGACCTACACATGTTCCCTGGACTATCTTATTGGCCCCTCATGCCAGCCCTGTGAAGAAGCGTCTGTATTCCCCATTTTGTGCTAAGTCACTTCAGTCATGCCTGACTCTTTGCGACCTATGGACTGTAATCCTCCCACCTTCAGGCTCCTCTGTCCACGGGATTCTCCAGGCAAGAATACTGGAGCGGGTTGCCATGCCCTCCCATTTTACCGATAAGCAAATGGGAACTCACCCGAGGTTACCCAGCCAAGAGCGAAGACCCCACTGCAATTTGCCCTCATGGCCCCCTCAGCAGGGTGTCGTGAAGCCCTCAGCACCTGGTCCGACTGGCTGCCTGGACCCAGTGCCACCACCCTCCTGTTCAGCAGGAGACCAAAGCCCCAGAGCAGCCAGGTTGAAAGCCTGCTACGAAAGACGTCTGCTCGGTTCCTTTGATCTGTGGGCCTGAGTTTTTTTTTTCACTATCCATCCTCAGTAAGGACTCAGGCAACTGCATTTTTGGGGGGATCATTCCTGTGCCCCACCCCCTACACTCATTGGGAAGACTGGCGGCTGGTGACCCAAACCAGGCCCCATCCCCTAGACCACTTCCTCTGGAAGATGAAAGGAGCTGGGTCTCCGGAACGCCTGCCCATCCCACTATCCATGCGGGAGCAGCTTCCTGTTTGCAGGGATGGGCGCTTGTTGCTATGGTGTCAGCGGGAGGTGGCCCCTCAGGTGACTGATACCAGGCCTCCCCCCGTTCCTCCCTGGGCCTGCCCCCTATTGCTGCAGCCGCTTCTCCCACCGCTGGGCCGGCAGAAGCATCTGGTCTGTGATCAAAACGGCTGGGCAGTGCACCCCTTATCTCTCCCAGGCCCGGGAAATTTCCAGACTCAGGGCACCAGGAGCCCAGTGAGGTAGGAGGGGCAGGCCAGAGAGCGTGGGAACAGATACTCCCCGGAGTGGCGGAAGGGACGTGAAACTTGCCAGGAATGAGGGTTGAGACAGGAGACAGGCAGGAGTGGCGGGGGCGGGGGGCGGTCAGTGTTTCATCCTTAGGCGTCTCTAACCCACGCATCCCTCCTCTTGCCTGGGCCCAGGCAGCTGTATGAACCAGACCTCAGCACCCCTCTTCTCTGAGCCTTGGTCAGCTCTGCTGCCAAATGGGCACCAACGCACTGGTGGTAACGATCCAGCTGTGCAAGACCCACAGCACCCTGGGAGATAGTTTTAATTCTCAAACAGTTAGTGACAGTTTATTAATTCAAGCCCTCAGCGTGCATTCTCACTTAATTCACATGGCAACCTGAGAGGTGGGCCCACTGTTACCCACAGTTCATAGAAGAAAACCCTGATGTTCACAGAGGGGAGGACACGGCTCCAAACAGCACAGCTCATAAGTGGCCAGCAGGTGCTAGCCGCTAACCCTACTATTTTCCTCTTATATTTTGGCTGAGTTTACAACAGCCCTAACTGGTCCCTGACTCCAACCTCTCCCCGCAGTCCATCCTGCCAGGCCACCAGCATTATCTTCATCTATTGGTTCATTTTTGTATTCACCTGACAATTATTCAGTTCAGTTCAGTTCAGTTCAGTCTCTCAGTCGTGTCCAACTCTTTGCGACCCCATGAATCGCAGCACACCAGTCCTCCCTGTCCATCACCAACTCCCAGAGTTCACTCAGACTCACATCCATCGAGTCAGTGATGCCGTCCAGCCATCTCATCCTCTGTCAGTCCCTTCTCCTCCTGCCCTCAATCCCTCCCAGCATCAGAGTCTTTTCCAATGAGTCAACTCTTCACATGAGGTGGCCAAAGTACTGCAGTTTCAGCTTTAGCATCATTCCTTCCAAAGAAATCCCAGGGCTGATCTCCTTCAGAATGGACTGGTTGGACCTCCTTGCAGTCCAAGGGACTCTCAAGAGTCTTCTCCAACACAATTATTACAAATAGCAATTATTAATGAATGGGCTTCCCAAACGACTCAGTGGTAAAGAATCCTCCTGCCAATGCGGGAGACACAGGTTCAGTCCCTGGGTGGGGAAGATCCCCTGGAGAAGGAAATGGCAACCCACTTCAGAATTCTTGCCTGGGAAATCCCATGGACAGGGGAACCTGAAGGGCTACAGTCTATGGGGTCACAAAGAGCCGGATGTGACTGAGCACGCACGCACACAATATTTATTAGCCCTTGATTGTAACCAGCAAGTGCTGAGCCCAAGCACTGAATCAAGTGTTCTGTCATCTTTGTGACAGCCCTGTGAGGCCAGAACCATAACAGGAATGAGGAAACGGAGGCCCAGAGAGGGGCACACACGAGCACACACACACACACACACACACAGAGCAAACACACACACGTTATGCTCCAACCCAGATGGACTGAACTTGCATCTCCGGAAACGTGCTTATTTCTGTCTCGCCTCTTGGTCTTTGCCGTGTTGTCCTCCCCACCTGAAATAACCCATCCATTTGAAGTTGGTGTCTAGGCTGGAACACGGGATCCTGGAGGACAAGGATGATGTCTTTCCAAGTACAGAACCCAAATAAAGGAGGCTTTGTGTTCAGAAACAATTCAGGACTTAATTAATAAAGGAATAATTACTCAGAATCTTATTCATACAACTTCAGTTCAGTTCAGTCGCTCAGTCGTGTCCAACTCTTTGCAACCCCATGCACTGCAGTACACGAGGCCTCACTGTCCATCACCAACTCCCGGAGCTTACTCAAGCTCATGTCCATTGAGTCGCTGATGCCATCCAACCATCTCATCCTCTGTCGATCCCTTCTCCTCCCACCTTCACTCTTTCCCAGCATCAGGGTCTTTTCCAATGAGTCAGTTCTTCACATGGTGGCCGAAGTATCGGAGTTTCAGCTTCAGCATAAGTCCTTCCAATGAATATTCAGGACTGATCTCCTTTAGGATGGACTGGTTGGATTTCCCTATAGTCCAAGGGACTCTCAAGAGTCTTCACCAACACCACAGTTCAAAAGCATCAATTCTTTGGCGCTCAGCTTTCTTTATAGTCCAACTCTCACATCCATACATGACTACTAGAAAAACCATAGCTTTAACTAGATAGACCTTTGTTGGCAAAGTAATGTCTCTGCTTTTTAATATGCTGTCTGCTGCTGCTGCTCCTGCTGCTAAGTCGCTTCAGTCGTGTCCAACTCTGTGCGACCCCATAGATGGCAGCCCACCAGGCTCCCCTGTCCCTGGGATTCTCCAGGCAAGAACACTGGAGTGGGTTGCCATTTCCTTCTCCAGTGCATGAAAATGAAAGGTGAAAGTGAAGTTGCTCAGTCGTGTCGGACTCCTAGCAACCCCATGAACTACAGCCTACCAGGCTCCTCCGTCCATGGGATTTTCCAGGCAAGAGTACTGGAGTGGGGTGCCATTGCCTTCTTCAATATGCTGTCTAGGTTGGTCATAGCTTCTCTTCCAAAGGCAAATGTCTTTCAATTTCATGGCTGCAGTCAGCATCTGCAATGATTTTGGAGCCCAAAAAATAAAGTCTGTCACTGTTTCCCCATCTATTTGCCATGAAGTGATGGGACCCGAAGCCATATCAACTTGACAGAGCCTAAAAGATAATAACCAGTCTCTAACATTTTTCCAGACTCTCTCCTGGAAGAACAATCTCCACTCCTGTAGCATGTCCATGTTAGAATTCTTCGAACCCTGAATTTCCAATAGAAGAATAGATAAATTGGTGAAAAAGTGACTGGATGAATTCTTAAGTGAGCCAGTTAGTGAGCAAATAAGTCAGTGAGCTAGAACATGAATCAGAGATTCATTGAAACAATGAAGTCAGTGGTCAAATAGAGGAGTGAGTGAATAGATGGGAAGGGAGAAGGAGAGGAAATGACAGAACAGACCAGCCAGCTGGAGGGGCACCTCCCGAGGGTCAAGTGCATGTGAGCAAGTCAGAGGCCTCCAATCCACAAGCCCAACCCCCACCCACAGGCCCCAAAACCATAGGCTCCAAGAGGTTGACCCACGGCTTGTCTTTGTAAATCAAGTTTTCTGGGACTTCCCTGGTGGTCCAGTGGTTAGGACTCCATGCTCCCAATGTGGGGGACCTGGGTTATCCCTGGTCAAGGAACTAGGTCTCCCATGCTGCAACTAAGAAAAAAGATGGCTCGTGTCATGAAAGTGTTACTTGCTCAGTCGTATCCAACTCTTTGCGACCCCATGGACTGTAGCCCACCAGGCTCCTCTCTCTGTGGGGATTCGCCAGACAAGAATACTGAAGTGGGTTGCCATTCCCTTCTCCAGGGGATCTTCCCGACCCAGGGATCGAACCCAGGTCTCCTGCATTACAAGCAGATTCTTTACCATCTGAGTCACCAGGGAAGCCCCTCATGCCATGAGGTTTAGCCAAAAATAAATAAACGATTAAATGTTTAAAAAATAAAGCTTCATTGGCAGAGCTGCATGCTAAGTCACTTCAGTTGTGTCTGCCTCTTTGTGGCCCGATGGACTGCAGCCTGCCGGGCTCCTCTGTCCATGGGATTCTCCGGGCAGGAACACTGGAGTGGTTGGCCATGCCTTCCTCCAGGGGGTCTTCCCAACCCAGGGATCAATCCAGCGTCTCCTCTGTCTTCTGCCTTGGCAGGCGGGTTCCGTGCCCCTAGCACCAACTGGGAAGCCTTTGCGAGCTGTTTGTGGCCGCTTTTACGCCACAGGGGCAGAGCTGAGTAGTGGGAACCAGGACCACATGGCCTGGAAAGTCTAAAATATTTTCTCTGTGGTCCTTTACAGGGGATGTTTGCCCATCTCTCCAGACGGGCCCTTTGCTGAGGGACCTGAACTGGCATCCTCCCTGGGATCCTCCTGATGCTAGCTGGAGTTCTCCAGCCTTCAGGGGGTCCTCGGGGTCTCACTTGCACCTCAGGGCCCAGACCCGCCCCGTCTTTTCAGAAGTTCCTCTGGCCCTTGGGCCTTTGAGAACTCTTCCTTCTGCCTAAGGGAAATATTCTGTCCGCCTTCCCATCCTTACCCCTCCTCTCGACCTCCTGCCTTGACTGCGAGTGTTTACGCCGACCTCTGCCCCACGTCTCATTGTCCATCAGCCAGGATGCCTCAGGCCCGGCTGGATCCCTTCTCCACCAGGGAGGCAAGTGAGTCACCGAGTCCGGAGAGGGGACATCTGCTGGGCTCTAGCCCTCAGCTAACTCTGAGAGAGGCCCCAGCCACCCTGCTGCCTCTTGTTTGCACTTGGGGCTGGCGTGGAAGCTGGCGGCTGGAGAGGAGAGTCGCTCGCCCAGAACTGTAGGGTGTTTGGACCCCAAGTGTTTATTTCATATTTGCTTCTGGAATGATTTCCCAGAAGAGCTGGGGAAGTCTGGCCTCGACTGGGCCTGCACACTCGAAGGCAGAGCTGTTCTTATTTGACCCCCATGCAGACTCCTGGACCCACTTTACAGAATACACACGGGTTATCCAGTTACCCATCCAGCATGCCTGCCTTCTTGTTGCCATTCTCATTCTAGAAGCTTCTGGAATGACTGGAAGATCACATAAGCTTCAGTGGGTTGCTATCCCTGGTTGGGGAGCTAAGATTCTCACATGCCCCAAACCCAAAATATAAAACAGTGGCAACATTGTCACAAATTCAATAAAGACTGGATTTCCTCGTAGCTCAGTCAGGTTAAGAATCTGCATCTAATGCAGGAGACCTGGGTTCAATCCCTGGGTCAGGAAGATCCCCTGGAGAAGGAAATGGCAACCCACTCCAGTATTCTTGGGCTTCCATGGTGGCTCAGACGGTAAAGAATCTGCCTGCAATGCAGGAGACCTGGGTTCAATCCCTGGGTCGGGAAGATCCCCTGGAGAAGGAAATGGCAACCCACTCCAGTATCCTTGCCTGGGAAATCCTAGACAGTGGAGCCTGTCCATGGGATAGCAAGAGTCAGACATGACTTAGTGACTAAACCACCACTTCCCTCTGTGTTCCATGGGCTCCTTAGCCCCATTTCACAGATGGAAAGGCTGACACACCTCTGACAAGCTGGGGCCAGGGATTCACATTTCATGTTGGTCAATGGACAGAGGATGGGAGGAGAGAAAGGCGAGCTGGGGGTTCGGAAGCTGGAGGCCTGAATTCCTGAGCCCAGTGGTAGGGAGGGAACGGCAGGCCAGCCCGGAAACAACATGGGCACAGATGTGGCATCAGATTCTAAGGTTCTTTTATTCTCTGTGGGACAGGAGAGGAGACGAAAGGGAGAGAAATATTGGGTCGGCCAAAAGGTTTGTTTGGGTTTTCCATAATACAGTACAGAAGACTTGAACGAACTTCTTGGCCAACCCCCAAAATGAGGAACGCACAGCACTGAACACGGGCTCTAGGGTCAGACTGCTTGGGCGCAGGCCTGGCACTGTCCCCCTTTCAGCAGAGCCCCACTTTCCTCGCCTGCCCAGGAAGGCCCGTAACACTGAGCTCACGGCTCATGGAGGGTGAAATGAGGTAATGCGTGTCCAACGCCGGGCCGGGGGTCTGGCACGAGCCGCGTGCTTGGCTCCAGGTTTTCCTTCCACACGGACTCAGCGTGCCCCTCATCACTCACTTCGGGAATCCAGAGCTGATCTTGAGCCCCTAGAGTGAGGTTACATCTAATCGTCATCAGAGTGAGCCCTCCGGCGTTGCCAGTCCGGCCCAGCCAGGGCCAAGCGAGGGCTGTGCTGCCACGGGAGCATACCTGGCCTGCCTATGCCCCCATGGCGTCACCTGTGCACATTAATGAGAACTTCACGGCGCACAGCACCGCCGGGCCAGTCCAGGAAATTGCAAAGTCTCGGACGCCTTACCTCAGCCCCACTGCACACTCTCTGCTTTTATAGCTCCACGTGTAATAACATAAAAGCATAATTTATTAAAGTATCACTTTAAGTGGGGATGGCAGGAGGCGGTCCGTGCCCAGGGGGCCGTGAGTGCCATGTTGACCGGAGATGCCGAAGGAGGGACAGGGCCGTCCCCACGAGCACCGGCCTGCGGGTCATAGGCCAGGGTGCAGCGGCTGGAGCACCAGGGAAGTGCCCAGGAGTGGTGCCAAGCTACCGCTCAGAGACGGCAGAGCCCAGACAACAGAGCTGAGCTGTGAAGGTTGGAATCCTGGCTGTGTGACCTTGGACAGGTCAGATCCCCTCTCTGAGCAGCCGCTTCCTTGTCGGTCAGTGGGAGGAACTCCTGAGAGATCCCTAGTCCCCTGTTAGCGGCTTTCACTCTAAGCCCATTCCTCCCAGAGTGAAAGAGACTTCCAGGCACTGAGCTGTGTCAGGAAATGGGCCTGGGGTTGCCTCATTAAACACGGAGGGGTATTTACACTAGGAGAAACAAATATTTATCTCTGGACTGAGAAGGAGGAAAGTCTTTGGAACCCCAGTCTGAATCTGGCTCAGCCCAGCTTGGAGGGAGGGGGGCCAGGCAGGAAGGGGAAGGAGGAAGAGTAGGGGAGAGAGAGGGCAGGGGCAGGGCTGGGAGTCAGGCAAGCCTGGGTTCAGATGCCAGCTCTGCCACCTCCCAGCACGGTGACTCTGAGCACAGGTCCTCACGCCTCTGTGTCCTCTTGGGTACACGGGGCTAAGAACACTGCGAGCTCTTGGGGTGGATGGGCATTTCAATGAGATAATGTGTGCCTGAGATGGGACAGGTGTTCATTTATTACTGACTCTGTGCCAGGCACCTGTCCCAGCTCTCAAGATCCTGCAGGGAAGAAGGCAAACAAGGAGCAAGGTTTTTTTTTTTTTTTTTTTTTGGTGGGGGCAGAATGGGGTAGGGGGAGAAACCTCTCACACAGTGACCTGCGACACTCTAAGGGGCTAGAAGCACCAGGACGGGACCATTGAGCACGTGACCTGCACAGAGTTTTTAGAAATCAGAAAATACACACCAAACGGCATAGCCCTCTCCTGGCTTTCGTTGGCCCACCCATCCCAAGGGAATAATGGGGAGGGGGGCCTCCTCACAGGGGCCAGATGCAAATTTTCAGAACCTAAATTCAAGATCAGTGACTCAACAGACATGAATGTGGGCAAACTCCAGGAGATAGTGGAGGACAGGGAAGGCTGGTATGCCGCAGTCCACGGAGTTGCTAAGGGTCAGACATGACGGAGTGACTGACCAACAACAAATTCAAGAGCTTTAGTTTGGCTGAAGCATTGTATGATGTTCACCGTAGGGGGTCTGGTGGCTGAAATTCCTGGTTCTCACCATCTGCCCTGCTGCCTCCCTGGTCCGGGCCCCCATCCTCGCCTGCCTGGACTATCCTGGCCGGTCCCCCTGCCTCTGCCCTGAATCTCTGCAATCGTTTCATAGCAGCCAGCGTGTTCCTTCCCCTTGCAAGTGGTTGGAGGTGGCTGGGGTTCACTAAGAGGAAAGTTGCAAATGGACCAAACGAGGAGAAATGGATGCAAAACGGGAGAGGATATGGCAGGATGTGAGAACCTCCCGACGACAGGAAGGAACATCTCAGAAGCGGCCCTGGGAGAAGCTACACAGTCTCCCATGCTTCCAGTCCCGCTGCAGTGGGTGGGCAGAGGGAGGCTGGGAATCAGCCTCTCAGCGGAGCCAAAGCACAGGATGGGGCCAGAAGATCCCAGGGAGTTGTGAACACCAGAACCGGGGCAAGCTGACCATGTGACTAGACCAGACTTGGGGGGACAGGAGCAAGGGTCTCCCCAAAGCTCCCGGGGCGAGCAGCTGCCCTCCAGTCAGATCTTATTTATTTAAAGTTGAGGCTGTTGAGTTTGGTGTTTGTTGAAATGACTCTGAGGCTCCCCTCCTGCGAGCCCCAGGCCCCCACTGTGGACTTGAAAGTGACATTCCTCAACCCAGCTAAGCAGAGGGCAGGAGCCCAAGTCAGAAGAGAGAGGGAAGGGCAGGACAGCTGGGGAGACACGCAGCAGGACCCCAGCAGGAGAGAGACGCCCAGAAAAGGGACTTTGGGAGGAGAGGGTGTGGTTCGAGGAAGCTGACCAAGGGATGCTGCCGCACCCAGGGACTGGCAACAGTGGGGAGCCATCAGCACTGCCCCCCAAAGGGCAAAGAGATGGGAGGGAGTGGGCTTTAGACAGTGGGCTTCAGACAGAGCTGCAGAGGATGGTGGCCAGCCCAGAGCACTCGGTAGAGTAGAGCCAGCTTTTGCCCCTACCCTGCCATTGGCAGGACCCAACCAGGAAAGGAGGAGGACACAGACAGAGTCGGTGGCAGGGGAGAGGCTCTCAGACCCAGGGTTTCTCCTTCTGCAGGGTAGAGCTCAACCACGGCCTACTATGGCTATGAAATTCCTCCTTAACCTTGGCTCAAAGTTCAGGGGTCTCCCCAAGACCCCTGGTCACATGTAGTGGGGGATAGGGAAGGGCTCCAAGCCCTTCCCTTGCAGCAGATAAAAAGTCCTGGAGCCCTATTATGCAGAGTGAAGTAAGTCAGAAGGAAAAACACCAATACAGTATATTAACGCATACATATGGAATTTAGAAAGATGGTAACGATGACCCTATATGCGAGACCGCGAAAGAGGCACAGATATAAAGAACAGACTTATTGGATTCTGTGGGAGAAGGCGAGGGTGGGATGATTTGAGAGAATAGCATTGAAACATATATATTACCATTTGTGAAACAGATGACCAGTCCAAGTTCGATGCATGAGACAGGGCACTCAAAGCCAGTGCACTGGGACTACGCTGAGGGATGGGATGGGGAGGGAGGTAGGAGGAGGGTTCAGGATGGGGGACACATGTACACCCATGGCTGATTCATGTCAATGTATGGCAGAAACCACTACAATACTGTAATTCATCTCCAATTAAAATAAATAATTTTTTAAGTGCAGGCGGAAAGAAGACCCTTCCCTCTCCCTGCTTTTGCTCAGCCCTGCCTGCCCTGTCCAGGTTTCCCTTCTCCCCTCTGCTCCCTGGGGAACCCTGTTCCTCTGGGAAGACCCATCTGATATCATCACTGTTCGTGGACAATGACAGCTATTTACTCACACCAAGTATGTGTGGGATGAGATGGTTGGATGGCATTGCCGACTTGATGGACACGAGTTTGAGCAAGCTCAGGGAGATGGTGAAGGACAGGGAGGCCTGGCGTGCCTCAGTCGACGTAGAGAGTCAGACACGACAGCAACTGAATAACTATGAACGGGACCACGCCTGATGGTGAAGATCATCTGAGTCAGCCCTGGATCTGCCTTCCACACTGTGTGAGTTCAGGCAAGAACTTGCAGGGAGGCCTCCTGAATCTCCATTTCTTTATGTGAAGTCGCCCCCAACTTCTTCGGGGTGGCTGTGAGGATGGAAGAAGGCCTGATGCACTGGGCTCTGGCTAGAAGGATAGGAAAGTCTCAGGACCGGTTGACTGTGACTCTCCTTCCTCACAGGAAAGGAACCAAGACTCGGAAAGAGTCCATGACTCGCCCAGGACACACAGGCCAAGGGACAAAACAGGGATCCAAGCCCCAGTCTCGCCCCATGGCTAGCCTTCTGCGTGAAGCCCTCCTAGGCTGCACAGGTGAGAAGAAATTGCTCTGTCTTGGATGTGACTTCTCCTTCCTTTTTTTTTTTCTTTTTATATTTATTTATGTATTTGGCTGTGCCGGGTCTTAGTTGCGGCACGTAGGAGCTTTAGTTTCGGTGTGCGACCTCTTAGCTGTGACAGGTGGGATCTAATTCCCTGACCAGGGATCGAGCCTGCTTTGGAAGTGCGGAATCTTAGCCACTGCACCACCAGGGAGGTCCCGGTGGATGTGATTTCTATAATTAGAAGAACAGCCAAGACGCGTGGAGTCTCACTATGCTGGGCACCTGAGCTCGAGTTCACTTTGTCTTCCATTCAGGAGGAATCTGGGGCCCAAAAAGGTTAAGCATCAAATCCACATGGATCAGCATTTGAACTTAGGCATCAGCCTGGCTCTCCAGAATCTTCCTGCTTGACCTCAGCCCAGATCTGCTCCCCTTTCAGGTCTGCTCTGAGGCACTCATCTCCCGACCATACGGAAGGAAGCTATCTGAGGTCACCCCAGCCGACCATCACCTCTCCTCCTCCAAGCTCAAGCGGAGGGCCTTTCTTGGATATGGTCGAGCTAAGACCTGTTTGTTAGCAGAAAGGTGATGGGGAACAGGGGTGAATGGTGAGAAAGGCCAGAGTTGGGGTCACCTCTGCCTGGCAACCCTGTCTCCCCACCCCCATCAGACCCAGTCCTCCTGCCCAGCTGGGGCACAAGCCTCCGTGGTGGTCACTACCACCAGCCCCAGAAGCCAGGTTCTCCTTCTGAAACACAAATCCGCACCTGCCCCACCTGACCAGGCCCAAGCCCTCTAACTTGCTCCCTCAGGAGCACAGCACCCTCCCCAGCCTGGCACCATGGACCCCTACGATGTGGCTCCATCTGTTTCTCATTGCTGTTCCCCCCACTCACCATACACGCAAATCCCTGCCCCTTCCCAGGATGCCCTCAGGTATTCTACTGCTTTTCTAGAAGCATCTCCAGGTCAGAGATGGTTCTATCCATCCAACCATCCTCCACCCCTTCACCTGACCCAATACCTGACCAACAGCAAGCACTTAACAATTGTTAGCGGAATTGGAATCAGAAAAGCAGAGACATCACTTTGCCGACAAAGGTCCATCTAGTCAAGGCTATGGTTTTTCCAGTGGTCATGTACGGATGTGAGAGTTGGACCACAAAGAAGGCTGAGCACCGAAGAATTGATCCTTTCGAACTGTGGTGCTGGAGAAGACTCTTGAGAGTCCCTTGGACTGCAAAGAGATCAAACCAGTCAATCCTAAAGAAAATCGCATCTGAATAACATGGGAAGGACTGATGTTGGAGCTGAAGCTCCAATACTTTGGCCACCTGATGCAAAGAACTGACTCATTGGAAAAGACCCTGATGCCAGGAAAGATTGAAGGCAGGAGGAGAAGGGGACAACAGAGGATGAGATGGTTGGATGACACCACTGACTCAATGGACATGAATTTGAGCAAGTTCTTGGAGATAGGGAAGGACAGGGAAGCCTGGCGTGCTACAGTCCATGGGTTGCAAACAGTCGGACACAACTTAGTGACTTAACAACAACAACAAACCTGGGAGATCTGAGTTCTGGCCCCAACCTGCTCTCATAATTTAATCAGACACATCCCTTCTCTACCTCCAAGCCTCAGTTTCCCCATTTATACAAGAAAGGGTATAAATGGCAAGCTCTTTGGGGGGCTTGGACACTGTTAAACTCACTTTTGCACACACGCACACAGTCTGGAAGGCTTGTGCCAGCCTCTCCCTGGGACACTGAACTTCTCCCTGGATTGAATTACCAACATTTCATCGGTGGGAGGAAGGGAGGCGGGGCAGAGAAGGAGTTGTGAATTCCGAACACCAAGTCTGTCCCCGCAAGGCCTGAACTGAATGCCACGGCGTGTCTGTGCCCATCTGCCTCTGGGTAGGGGATGGGAGGGGGTGAAGGTTCAGACAGGGATAGGCTCCCCAAAACTGGAGTGCCAGAGAAAAGACACCCAAGGAAACTCACACAGACTCACACACCATTCTGTCCTCTCAGACACGACTGCACACCCATGCATTCACATGTGTGTGCACACACGCTTAAACACATGCACGCGTCCTGCACACACTTTTACACACACGTGTGACACTCTCTTTTATTTCAGCCAACAGACATGCATGGAGCCAGTCTGCTGTGAAAGCCTTACTCTCCATCTCTCACTCTGTTGGTCACATCCTTACACAAACACACACACGCCCCCTAGTCACCCACACAAACTCACACAGCCCCAGGCTTACACTGCAGGCTTCTTCCCAGGCTCTGAAAGGGCCTAGCAACGTATTCACTCACATGATGTTGAAGCCAAGAACTACCGGTAGGAAAATCAGCACTACAGAAGTGAGCCAGGAAGTTAATGATACAAATACTGTAACATTTTTCTGGATCTGGTCCTATTCCTGGTGTTTGTCAGCTTCAAAACTTGTGTCCTTTGTTGTGGTTTCCTTCTCATTTTGAAGACCCTTTGGTATTAGTCCGTTTGCATTCTGTGTCATAAAGGAGGTCCCCAAAATTGCATTCATTTTTCACCTCTCCATGCCCGAACCTGCCCCTACAAACACCCAGAGGTTCCACCCAACAGTCACTCCCGCTTTCTCTCCCATTCACGCTGTTGCACACACATCCACACCCCCACTTGGTCATGAGTCAAAGGCAGCATCACACTCGGGGACAGATGACCTCTCCTCCTGCCCACTCGTGCTCACTTCAGGTGGGCAGCAAGCTGGGCACCACCCACCCCTGGCCTCAGGGCAACCGCCTCCCTCCTTCGCTCCCAGGCTCCTGCCCCACAGCGAGCTCCAGGATGCTCTACACCCCAGGACCAGCTCAGCAAGGAACCGCCTGCTGGACGTGCCGTGAAGATCTTCCCATTGGCCCAGGGCAGCTGGCTTTGACTAGAGGACATGAGAATTGGAATTACATACAGTTCTTTCTGGGTTCAAATCCTGTCTCTAACAAAAACCTGTTCCGTGCTCACGGAAACATCCTGGGTCCTCAGTTTCCCCATCTGTAAAATGGGGGTGATCATCCTACCTCATAGATGTGTGGTGAGGATTAACTGAGCAGACTCCAGCACGGCACAGGGACAACCCAGAGCCTGCTCGTGACATTCTATCCTCCCCCCTCCATGACTGCAGGAAGGCGGGCCAGGAACCCTGTCCGCTCAGGACTGGCCCCTCCTCCAGCCCTCGGCCCCCTCGAGCCCCCGCCCCCTCCTGCTGCCTCAGCCACATCACCCTCTCGGCCACCCGAGCGTTGGGATCACCAGCGCACCTGCTTCCAAGGGCTCTAATTTCCTGTAAGTGTAAGAATTCAGGTCAGACACGGCCTGCGGCCCGCGGCCCCCCTCTGGGCGGAAACCCATAAATAACCCGGCTCGGGCTGCCTGGCCTGGGCACGAGACTCTCTCCTCTCACTGCGCGGGACGCTGGGCCCCTGCACCGCCCTGCGAGGCAGGCACTGCGACTTCCGTGTCCGCACGGGGGCGGGGGACGGAGGCTGCAGGGCGAAATCTGGGTTCCAGAGCCGGACCTGGGCTCTGGAAAGAACCTCCTTTAAGATTGGCCTTTCCCACCCCTCCCCCTCCCCAAAATGAGGGGGTCCTTCCACCACTTCCCACCTCCCGTCCTCTCACCCCCCCCACCATCCTCACCCCCGCCAACCACTCCCCAGCCCCAGCCAATGGGTTAGGCCTGAAATCCATCCCTTAGCGCAAACTCTTTCTGTAAAGGGCCAGATAGAAAATATTTTAGGGGTTGACGTCTAGACAGCGTCGCAGCTCCTCAAGTCTGTTGATGCAGCCACAGACAAGCTGTAAACAGACGGACGTGAGTGTGTGCCAGTGACACGTTCTAACAAACACAGGCGACAGGCTGGCTTGGCCTCAGTTCGCCTACCCCTGCCTGGGTGCACCGGGTCCCACCACCACGCGGCGCAGGAATTGAGTCTAGAATCCTGGCTTATGAGAACTCAACAGACCTGGGGAGTTAAGACAGTTCAGGTCAGCACTGGCCAGAGGATGAAACCGAGGCCCAAAGCGGGGACCCAGCCTTCCCCAGTTTTCCCTGCCACCCCGAGCCGGCAGGCCTGGCGCTTTGCTCAGCATCACGGGTCCAACCTCCAAGCTCCAGACTCAGCCCCCCTGATCCGGGGACCAAGATGGCACTGGGTCCTTGTCTGTCTCCCGTACTAAACTTGGGACTTCTGAGCACAAGGGCTGGGCCCCAGATCGTCTCCAGTGTCTGGTCCTAAGGGTCCCCTATGTGAGACGATGGCTGCCCTCCAACCCTGCCCTGGCCGCAGCTGGGAGGCCAGGGCTGGGCCCTCAGCAGCCTCAGTCTCCACAGCCCAGGATGGGTCTGTGCCATCAGCTGCAGCTCGGGCTGCTGGGGGTGGGGGTGGGGACGGAGAAGGGGGGTCCAGGAGGAGGAATGCGACCACAGCTGCAGGGTCCAAAAGTGCTGAGGAGACACGAAGACGTCTCCCTGTGAGTCAGGAGCCAGGAATGCGTCGCCCAGAGTGGCCACGAGCCAGAGCCCCCCACACGCCAACCCCCCTCGCCCCGTTCACCCCCCAGAGGACCCGCCTTTTATTAGAACAGAAGAGGCAGCAGGTGCCAGGTCTCTGCAAGCCCATTAAGGACCCAGTAAACTCCAGGAGGGCCGGGGAGGCGGCCACTGGGCAGGGGCGCCCTACTCCGCCTGGGAGAAGGAGCACAGGTCGCCCTGAGATGCAAACCAGGGTACCACCTCCAGCATCGCTCCGTCCTGGTCCTGGGCCTGCCTCCTCAGGTGGCCGTTTCAGCTCTCTGAGTTGCAGTTCCTTCTTTTTAAAATGATTGGGTTTTTTTTTAATCTGTGAGTGTTAGTCACTTCAGTAGTGTTCGATTCTCTGTGACCCCATGGGCTGTAGTCCCCCAGCCTCCTCTGTCCATGGGATTTCCCAAGCAAGAATACTGGAGTGGGTTGCCATTTCCTTTCTCCAGAGGATCTTCCTGACCCAGGGATCAAACCCGGGTTTCCTGCATGGCAGACAAATTCTTTACTGTCTGAGCCACCAGGGAAGCCCCTGGGGGCTTTTTAGTGATTGATTTTCTTTATTGCTGTATTATCTCTTAATTCATTTATTTTTTATTGGAGGAAAACTGCTTTACAATGTTGTGTTGGCTTCTGCCACACATCAGCCTGGGTCAGTCATAGGCATATGTTGATCCCCTCTCTCCTGAACCTCCCACCCACCTCCCATCCCTCTAGGTTGTCACAGAGCACGACTGAGCTCTCTGTGCCATAGAGCAAGTTCCCACCGGCTATCTGCTTTACACGTGGTCATGAATATGTTTCAATGCCACTCTCTCAGCTGGTCCCAGCCTCTCCTTCCCCTGCTGTGCCCACAAGGCTGCTGTCTATGTCCGCCTCTCTACTGCTGCCCTTTAAACAGCTTCATCAGCACCATTTTTCTAGATTCCATATATATGTCTTCATCAGATCAGATCAGATCAGTCGCTCAGTCGTGTCCGACTCTTTGCGACCCCATGAATCGCAGCACGCCAGGCCTCCCTGTCCATCACCAACTCCCGAAGTTCACTCAGACGCACGTCCATCGAGTCAATGATGCCATCCAGCCATCTCATCCTCTGTCGTCCTCTTCTCCTCCTGCCCCCAATCCCTCCCAGCATCAGAGTCTTTTCCAATGAGTCAACTCTTTGCATGAGGTGGCCAAAGTACTGGAGTTTCAGCTTTAGCATCATTCCTTCCAAAGAAATCCCAGGGCTGATCTCCTTCAGAATGGACTGGTGGGATCTCCTTGCAGTCCAAGGGACTCTCAAGAGTCTTCTCCAACACCACAGTTCAAAAGCATCAATTCTTTGGCGCTCAGCCTTCTTCACAGTCCAAATCTCACATCCATACACGACCACAGGAAAAACCATAGCCTTGACTAGACGGACCTTTGTTGGCAAAGTAATGTCTCTGTTTTTGAATATGCTATCTAGGTTGGTCATAACTTTCCTTCCAAGGAGTAAGCGTCTTTTAATTTCATGGCTGCAGTCACCATCTGCAGTGATTTTGGAGCCCCCAAAAATAAAGTCTGACACTGTTTCCACTGTTTCCCCATCTACTTTCCATGAAGTGATGGGACCGGATGCCATGATCTTCGTTTTCTGAATGTTGAGCTTTAAGCCAACTTTTTCACTCTCCTCTTTCACTTTCCTCAAGAGGCTTTTTAGTTTCTCTTCACTTTCTGCCATAAGGGTGGTGTCATCTGCATATCTCAGGTTATTGATATTTCTCCAAGCAATCTTGATTCCAGCTTGTGTTTCTTGCAGTCCAGCGTCTGCATATCTCAGGTTATTGATATTTCTCCAAGCAATCTTGATTCCAGCTTGTGTTTCTTCCAGTCCAGCGTTTCTCATGATGTACTCTGCATATAAGTTAAATAAGCAGGGTGACAATATACAGCCTTGACGTACTCCTTTTCCTATTTGGAACCAGTCTGTTGTTCCATGTCCAGTTCTAACTGTTGCTTCCTGACCTGCATACAAATTTCTCAAGAGGCAGATCAAGTGGTCTGGTATTCCCATCTCTTTCAGAATTTTCCACAGTTGATTGTGATCCACACAGTCAAAGGCTTTGGCATAGTCAATAAAGCAGAAATAGATGTTTTTCTGGAACTCTATTGCTTTTTCCATGATCCAGCGGTTGTTGGCAATTTGATCTCTGGTTCCTCTGCCTTTTCTAAAACCAGCTTGAACCTCAGGAATTTCACGGTTCACATATTGCTGAAGCCTGGCTTGGAGAATTTTAAGCATTACTTTACTAGCGTGTGAGATAAGTGCAATTGTGCGGTAGTCTGAGCATTCTTTGGCATTGCCTTTCTTTGGGATTGGAATGAAAACTGACATTTTCCAGTCCTGTGGCCACTGCTGAGTTTTCCAAATTTGCTGGCATATTGAGTGCAGCACCTTCATAGCATCGTCTTTCAGGATTTGAAATAGCTCACCTGGAATTCTGTCACCTCCACTAGCTTTGTTCGTAGTGATGCTTTCTAAGGCCTACTTGGCTTCACATTCCAGGATGTCTGGCTCTAGGTCAGTGATCACACCATCATGATTATCTGGGTCGTGAAGATCTTTTTTGTACAGTTCTTCTGTATTCTTGCTGTCTCTTCTTAATATCTTCTGCTTCTGTTAGGTCCATACCATTTCTGTCCTTTATCGAGCCCATCTTTGCATGAAATATTCCTTTGGTATCTCTGATTTTCTTGAAGAGATCTCTAGTCTTTCCCATTCTGTTGTTTTCCTCTATTTCTTTGCATTGATCGCTGAAGAAGGCTTTCTTATCTCTTCTTGCTATTCTTTGGAACTCTGCATTGAGATGTTTATATCTTTCCTTTCCGCCTTTGCTTTTCGCTTCTCTTCTTTTCACAGCTATTTGTAAGGCCTCCCCAGACAGCCATTTTGCTTTTTTGCATTTCTTTTCCATGGGGATGGTCTTGATCCCTGTCTCCTGTACAGTGTCACAAACTTCATTCCATAGTTCATCAGGCACTCTATCTATCAGATCTATGCCCTTAAATCTATTTCTCACTTCCACTGTATAATCATAAGGGATTTGATTTAGGTCATACCTGAATGGTCTAGTGGTTTTCCCTACTTTCTTCAATTTAAGTCTGAATTTGGCAATAAGGAGTTCATGGTCTGAGCCACAGTCGGCTCCTGGTCTTGTTTTTGCTGACTGTATAGAGCTTCTCCATCTTTGGCTGCAAAGAATATAATCAATGTGATTTTGGTGTTAACCATCTGGTGATGTCCATGTATAGAGTCTTCTCTTGTGTTGTTGGAAAAGGGTGTTTTTTATGACCAGTGCATTTTCTTGGCAAAACTCTATTAGTCTTTGCCCTGCTTCATTCCGTATTCCAAGGCCAAATTTGCCTGTTACTCCAGGTGTTTCTTGACTTCCTACTTTTGCATTCCAGTCCCCTATAATGAAAAGGACATCTTTTTTGGGTGTTAGTTCTAAAAGGTCTTGTAGGTCTTCATAGAACCATTCAACTTCAGCTTCCTCAGTGTTACTGGTTGGGGCATAGACTTGGATTACTGTGATATTAAATGGTTTGCCTTGGAAATGAACAGAGATCATTCTGTCGTTTTTGAGATTGCATCCAAGTACTGCATTTCGGACTCTTTTGTTGACCATGATGGCTACTCCATTTCTTCTGAGGGATTCCTGCCCACAGTAGTAGATATAATGGTCATCTGAGTTAGATTCACCCATTCCAGTCCATTTCAGTTCGCTGATTCCTAGAATGTCGACATATGACATTCGCTTTTTTTCTTTCTGACTTACTCCAATCTGTATAACGAGCTCTAGGTTCATCCAGCTCACTAGAACAGATCTGAATTCGTTCCTTTTAATGACTGAGTAATGATCGGTTTTTTAAATTTCAGTTTGTTCTTGTGGGCTTCCCTGGTGGCTCAGCTGGTAAAGAATCTGCCCGCAATGCGGGAGACCTGGGTTCAATCTCTGGGTTGGGAAGATCCCCTGGAGAAGGGAAAGGCTACCCACTGCAGTATTCTGGCCTGGAGAAGTCCATGGACTGTGTAGTCCATGGATTCGGAAAGAGCCGGACACGACTGAACGACTTTGACTCTCACTCTGTGCTTGCAGGAAAGCCCAACTCACCACAAGCTACACCACTCGGGGCAGTGTGACCATCTCTGTGCTCTCCTTCATTACGTGTAACCAGGGCAAAGGGCTGCCCCAGAGCCCTCTGTGGGCCTCCGTCTTCCCATCTGTGGAAGTGGGTCACCCATGTGTCTTGCTGTAAGATCACAAGCTCCCTTCCTCTTCTCTCCCCTCCATCCAGCTCCCTGGTTTTGGACAATCCCAGGAAGTCCATCCTCCTATACCCACATCACCTCCCTCTGTCTCATCCTCAGGGCTCTCTCAGCAACTCCTTGAGCTCCCCAGAGGACCCACCTCCAGGAATCTACTGCCCCTGGTACCTCCTCTTGATCCTGCTACCACTGCTTCCCACCTGGACTCTATCTTAGAACACCATGGAAAGCCACACCTCCTCCAGGAAGCCTGTCTGGATGGCTCATTTCCAGCACAACTCAAGCAGGAACTGCAAAAACCTTCTCCGTGGACCCTTGCCCTCAGCTGGGGCATCGTCCACATGCCTGGTGCCAGGCCAGGTTCTTTGCAAACTCTACATCCTTTAATCCCCAGATCACAACCATCAGGCAGGAACTATTCTCCCACGTTCCAGATGTGGACACTGAGGCTCGGGATGGTGCGGTGACTTGCTCACAATTCCTGCATTTCCCAAAGTGTCAGAAGGCCTGATTTAAATATTTCAAAAGTTCATGTGTACTGTAGAAACTTATACATTTTTCTTAATTCTTTTGAATTAGAAATGTTTCTTAGTGCTGCATCAAACTCTTTGTGAAGTAAAGTAGATTAGAGATAAAGAAACTATACATTGACGATAGATAGGATTGATATGGATTCAGCTAAAATAAGAACCTTGTACACACAAGAGCGCGCGCACACACACACACACACACACACCTGAGATAATGTGGTCCAGAGACAACCTGGGGAGGCACCAATCCCCAGCATCGCTTTCTACTTCTGGGGTCTCCGAACTTGAATTAAGTCAGGTTCCTCTCCTGAGACTGTCCTCCCCCTAACCTCTGGACCTTGAGTTGTATCTTCAGCCTCCTTCCTGCACCAAGCCCCAGAGCTAACACTTCATTGACTAATCATTGGGGAACTTTTATTTTTAAAACCTCTGGGGGAGAGGAAAGGCCATTGTGGGGCCTTTGGACTGACTCCAGGGCCACAGGGCAGGAGACCTGAGCCCCAGCACTGCCTCTGCGGGAGGCCCTGGGGTCTCAGTTCTAAGAGAACTGGGAAGCCCCTGCCTCCCACAGAACATGTGGCCCTCTCCGTTTGAGCTGCTCCCATCTCAATGTTTCCTGAACATTAGGTCCTCAAGGCACTGCCCACTGTTTATTTCATTTAATGCAGGAGCCTCATCCCTGTGCTTTCACGGATGAAGCAGGGGTTCCGGAAGTGTTATGCCGTACGTCTGGGGCATGGCGCCTGGGTGGAGTGGACAGCCTGGGAGCTTCTCCCATCTGCCCCCACTCCAGGTCTTGCCCAGGGTAGATCCTGTCTCGCCTTCTTCCCAGAAGCCTTGGCTCAGCAGCGCTGAGTGCTAGAGTGTGCCCAAGGAAGCTTTTCCCAGGGTGTGGACCCTGCCAGAAGAGGCAGCGAGCACCTGCCCAGCAGGCTGCCAGGGAGAGGCAGGAGCCCAGCTGACCTCACAGGCTCCCATGCCCACGCTCGCACTCTCACTCTGTGCCCCAAGCAGGCACTGCCCACAGACAGCAGCCTCACGGCAGCAGGGTGCATCCCAGCAGAAAAACCAGGGCAGACGGGGTATCGCTGTTTCCATGGCTTCAGATCAAGGCCAGCCCTTAGGCCCGCCTGTGATAGTCGTGACCTCCAGGGACCTGTGCTGACCCCCTAGTCTCCCTCCCCCTCCATGCCCCTCCTTGGGGCTGTGCTCTAGGGTCAAATATGCCTTCTGGATCACTCTAGTGATAGCGATAACCCCAGCACTGCTATTGCCGGGGACCCAAGGAGCTTCCTTTTCGAATATTAGTTTTCTCATCATCCCTTCCTATAATCCAGAACATTTGAATGCTTCTTTTTATTTTAGATCCCTAGAAAGCTAGAATCCTCCCTTTAATCTGAGAATATTGGAACCATCCCCCCTCTTCCCTAGAAGTTTAAAACATGAGACTTTTCTTCTGTCTCCAAAAGGATAGAAGCCCAGAACTGGATAGGACCTGAGGTCTCCAAGGGACGCAGCTGAGGAAACCGAGGCCCAGAGAGGGTGAGCGACTCTCCCGGACGTCACACAGTGAGGTGGTGGCCGAGCTGGGACCAGGACCCAGCCGTGCGGTTCCTCTCTCCACGCCTGTGGCATGGAGCCTCCAGTCCCCTGAGCAAAAAAATATCCGTCTGGGTCACAGGCCCTGCTGCTAGAGCTTCCAACAGAGTGCCACCAGGAGGGTCCCTGCTCCCGTGGCCTCGCCCCAGTCCTCGGGAATGGCCAGTGGGCCAGGACCTGCATGCCAAGCCTGCAGCAGGGGCAGGAGACACCTCCTCCCCCAGTCAGCATGCTTGGGCCTCCAGTGCCACCCCCGAAATAGCCCAGCTCTCCGGCCCACAGCGCAGATCGGGTTGCAGCCTCCCTGTCCAGATGGGGCGCCTGGCAGGGTGGCAGGCGCTTCACCCTCTGCACTGCCTCCACCAGCCCCTCCCCTCCTCACCCCCACCCCGTCTCAAGGCCAGAGGTAACAACGAGCTCCGAGATTTTGTGCAGTCATGGATCTGCTGTGTGGTCTTGGGAGAGTCACTTGCCCTCTCTGGACTGCAGTTGTCCCATCTGGAAAACGCAGAAAGTGCTTGGGGCTGTCCAGGCAGGTTGTGATACGGCAGTGAACAGAAAAAGTCCTCATCTTCAAGGAGTCTGCGGCCCACGGTCAGCAAACCCTGGTCCAGGCAGTCAGGTTCCAGAGCCCGTGTCTGTAGCCCATGCGCTATATGTCAGTGGGTTCTGGGGAGCCAGGAAGAAGGGGCTGTGCTGTTTTATTGAGGGTGATCCAAGGAAGACCTCTGAGGATTTCAGCAGGGATCCCCACCCTGGACCAGAGAGGTGGAGGTCATGGGTGGGGCCAGGGAAACCACACCCCCTCCCCAAACCAGAGCTCTAGGAGTAGGACTGAGTTTTCTGTTGCCAGCCCCTAACTGAACTCAGCCTAATAGCAACTCCGTCATTCCCCTCAGCAGTTCCCGGACCCAGCAATTCAGAGAGATGCACCTAGAAGGTTCTGGAGAGACCAAGGTCCAAGGGCCTGAACTGCCCAGGAGTCCTAACTCCAGCCCTCAGATAACATAAAGCAGTTGGAGCCCCAGGGGACTTCTCACCTGGGCCTGGGGAGTGAGGAGGGGGTCATGACATGAAGACCGCCAGCCTCGAAGCTGCGTTACAGGGTTGGGACCCTGGAGCTTCTGGGGTTCAGGCGTCTGTGGTGGGTGGCCCCAAGGTGAAGGGCTCCTTCCTACTGGGGGCCGTGCCCCCAGTACTCCAGGGACCCCACTACTGCACTAACACTCAGGGGGAATTCCCTGGTGGTCCAGTGGCTAGGACTCTGTGCTTCCACTGCAGGGGCATGGGTTTGATTCCTGACTGGGCAAACCAAGAGCCCACATCATGCAGTGTGGTCAAAATAAATAAATAATAAAAATTAACAGGGACTTCCCTGGCAGTCCATTGGCTAAGACTTCACCTTCCAAAGTAGGGGGCTTGGGCTCAATCCTTATTCGGGGAGCTAGGATCCCTCATGCCTGGCGGCCAAAAAACCGAAACATTAAACAGAAATAATATTGTAACAAACTCAACAAAGACTAAAAATGATCCATATCAAAAAAAAAATCTTAAAAAAAAAAAGAATGAAATAACACTCAGAACTGCATGGGCATTTGCCAAATTCAACCCTCTCTTCAGTCCTGTGACTTGACGGATGGGGGGCTGGCTCAGTCAGGCTAAGTGACTTCCGCAAGGTCACACATCTGGGAAACAGTAGAGGCGGCTGTCTGAGTCCACAACATACCGCTTTGTTTTTTTCCAGGGGGAAGAAAAGATGAATGCAATTTTTAAAATCTTATCCTTGGGATTGGTTGTCTTTGTTGTTAAAGCAGTTGCTTATTTAACCTCTTTGTTATCTGAAGTTTCTCTCATTTGCTTTTTCAAAACACAGAGCAACTGTGGCATCTTGAAACAAGTGACCCAGGGTGATGCGAGATGTATGAAGACCAGTTAGTCATCTCCCACCTCTACCCGCCTCCCCACCATGCTAGCGGGCTGTGCATCTCCTTCCACACCTTTCTCCAGGCCCCTGCACCCTTCTAAGCCTCAGGCACCACTGCTTTCCAGATGGTTCTTTCCGTCTTCCGTTAAGGGAAACTTTCCTAAGAGCCTACTGTGTGCCAAGCTTTGTCTGGAGCGCTGGGTGGGCTCGGAGCAAACCCCACCTTTTTGGAGACCATGAGGAGAAACCACGAAGAGACGAGCACTGTCTGGTCAGCGCAGGGCAGGACAGGAAACGTGGGTCTGCTTGTTCCCTGTTGTACCCCAGGCACCTGGTGCAGGACATGCCACACAGTAGCTGCTCAGTAAATATTTGTTGAGTGAATGAGCTCACTGAGATGGAGAACCCAGGGTGTGGTGCCAATTTAGGGGGACTTGATGTTGAACTTGAGGTCCCCAAGAGCCACCCGAGGGAAGGGGGCTGGTCAGGTGTCCGCAGGGTTATGCTTCAGAATCTGGAGCTTGGCACCGATGTGGAGCAGGGAGAAGGGTCTGTCTGCCTCAAACTCTGCCGCCCTCCCTCCGCCCGGGGGAGCTGCCCTCTGCCTCCTGCCCCCACACCTCCCATCCCAAGGAGTTGGTTATGGGGGGGTGGTCTGAATGTGGCCTCTCCCTGGGGAGCCCCCTTCCCGGTCCCAGACTGGCCAGCCCTGCTTCCCTTCCCTCTGCTAAGCTGCCCCAACAAAAGCTGCCCTTGTAGGAGCCAGGACCGTCGTAATTAAAAAGGAAACATAATAAAGCCTCACTCTGAAGCCAAATCCCCATCTCTAAAGCGGCCGCCCAGCCCGCCCCCACGCTGCCCAGGGAGGACACATGGCCCTTTTGTGAGCCCTGGACGGACGGGAGAGGGCAGCCACTCCCGCACCGCACCCCCCGGGCCCGGCCCGGCCACGGCCCTCCCTTGCCGCCCTTCCCACGCACCTCGACTCCTGGCGGCCCTCGACTCCTGGCAGCCCTAGCCCCCTGGCTAAGAGAGCCCAGCCTCTTCTTTTCACAGGCAGGAAACAGAGGCTCCAAGAGGCAGAGCCTCATCCCCAGCCTCCCGATTGCCGCCCAGCATGTGGGCTCCATGGTCCAGAGCAGGGGGCTCAGGTGGACAATAGGCAACTGGAGTCAAGGAGCCCTCCTCACAAGCGAAGCCCAGGGGACTCTGGCACTTGAGTGCCCCCTACCCATCAAGCAATGGGATGCTGAAGCCCAGAGAGGGGTGACCTGCCTGAGGTCACACACAGCGGGGACCAAACTCCAGGGCTCCTGGGCCAGCCTGAGGGCGTCTGAAGGGCGCGGCCGGCTCAACCTGAGCACTGACGCGGGGTGAGCCTGGCTCCAGGCCCCGACATCCGGTCTCTGCGGTTGAAGACAGTGAGAGACAAGGAGAGTCTTCTTCTGTGTCTGGAGTCCAGACTCCTGCAGGGCAATGAGCACTTCCAGGCCTTCCAGAGCGGTGGGACGAGCGTCTCTCCACCAACAGCAGTGAGCTTTCAGTGAGGACCACCCTGGCGTCATCCCTCTGAACTTCTGGAAGCGAAGAAATCCCCACCCGGCCCAGCCCAGCATCTTCTCCCAAAGCTGCCAACCCCAGCCACCCTGGCCAGAGGCAGAGGTCAGAGCCACCCCGACCTTTGGCCTTATCCCAAGGGGTCTCTCTCCCATCACCCCCGGGCCCCAGCTGGGACCAGCCCACAGCAGAATTGTGAGGCTGGTGAAGGTTGTCTGGGTCCTGCCTACCTCTTCCCTCGTCCTGCCCCCATCTGCTTCACCCTCCTAACGACCCCGCTCAGCACAGACTCACATCCTCCCCAGGCTCTCAGGGACCCCATGCCCAGGTGATCACGGCCGGCAAAGACCCAGAATGACCCCAGGGAGACACCGCAGCCTTCGGAAGACCAAGGAATAAGCCCCGTCCTCGATGGCTTGACATGAGGGGATCTTTGGACTCTGATACACTGCCAGTGGGCACACATGGGGACACCCAGGAGGCATCTGCTTGGGCTGTGGGTGTTGGTGGGTGTGCAGAGAGGCAGGCTATGCCTGGCATAACTGTTTAATAAAAATAAACCACCACCCATTATTGAGCGTTGACTCTAAGAACTCTGTCTTGCATGTAAAGCCTCCCTTCCCTTGGAGTGGGGTGAGGGTGGGGGGTGGAATACTCTCTTTATTCCCATTTGAGAGCAAAGGAAAAGGACAAAGGTCAAGGGGCCATCAAGAGGTGGAAGTCTGTATTCAAAGCCAAATCTAACTGCCTGCCCAGCAAGGATACCCAGAGTTTGCCCACCAGTCCATCCACCTGCCCACCACCAGGCTGAGGTCACTGGTCCCGCCCTTTGCACGGCTGAGCCCTTCAGAGCTAGGTGTGAGTTCGGGTTACAGAGGAGCTAGTCACCCCCGCTGTTCTATTCCTGCCAGCCAACCCCAAGAACCCTGTGAAGTGTAAGAGTGAAGGTGAGTGTGTGGACATGTGTGTCCACGTGTGTATTCAGGGAGCTGCTGGCCAGGCGTGGTTCTTGAGGCCATCCGTGGTCATCCCTACCCACCTCTCTGGTCCAGCCCCCCTCAGCCACCCCTGGGCACCCAGGGCAGAGAGTAGCCGAGAGTGGGGCTGCTTGGGCCCTGCCTGCTCCTGCCCACCCCCCCAGGAGCCAGCCGGGGCGGGCAGGGATTAGACAGATAATGCTTCTTGTAAGAACAAGGGATTGTTGCAAATGGGAAGCGAGACTGTGGGGCTGGGGGTCCAGTTCAGATTTCTCTTGGGATGAAAACTGAGCCCGCCGGGAGGAGGCACTCCGCCTGCCAGGCCCTAATCCCCGGCATTCTCACCAAAACCCCAAAGAAGAGGCTGTTCACCAGTGGCAGATTCCTGGGATTCATTAATTCAGGATTTGCAGGGGGCTGCCCGGGGTTCGTCCTGCAGGCGGCAGCCTGAGCAGGGCGTCAGGTGCGGGCGGCAGGGACAGGCTGGGCGCCCAGGGAAGGGCGGCCTGACCTCCAGACTTTTCGGTCAGAGCTGGGGCATCCTGGGCTCCAGGGGGGCCAAGGATCTGCCCCAGGCTTCCCCTGGGGACCAGGATCCACCCCCCTCCTCAGACTCACCCTAGAGCTGTGTTGCTTTTTACCAGTTCCCAGCTACTGAAGCTTTTGCTCTTCTTTTCATGAACTATAATTTACCTGCAGTAAAATGCACAGTAAAATGCATCTTAAATGGACAGTTTGATGGGATTTGATGGGTATCTACACATGAGGAACCTCTGTCATGAAGACAGAGAACATTTTCCTCCCCTGGAAGCTTCCCTCCTCCCCTCTTCCCGTGAGCCCATCACCCAGGCACCCAGCCTCCTGCCTCCACTCCAGAGCAGCTCTCCAAATGCACAAGGTGCTCTCCTTCTAGGCCCCTCAGGGTCTCCCCGTTGCCCGCAGGAGAAGGTCTGAGCTTCTTTGCTGGCATCAAGGCCTTCAAGGCCCAGGCCCTCAACATCGCTAAGGCTCATCCATTAGCATCTTCCACTGCATGCTGGGTTCCCATCCACAGAACCACTCCAGGTGACAAAGCTACTGTGCTCCCTCTGCCTCCTTCTCTTTCCAATGCCTCTGCTCATGCTGTGCCCTCACCCAGGAACACCCTTCCTCGGGAGCTGCTGCCCTGCAGTGCCAGGAAGCCTGCCTTGAACTCTCTCACCCTGGCTGGGTCAGGCTCCCGCTCCACCCCCGCCCCTCCCCCCAAGCCTCTCCCATCAGCCCCTCCCCAACCTTGATGTCCAGCTCCCAGGGACAGCGTTGTGTTCAGATCTGGGTCCTGGGGACCACGTCAGGGTCGGCACGTAAATAAATCTCAGCCAGGTCTTCCCACTGCAGCTCCCCTTACCCTCCTCAGCTCCGGCCTGGCATGTACCTGGGCACAGAGAAACTGGATGGAGTTGGGCTGAATCAGCAAATGTGGCCCTGGGGCAAAACTCAGACCCGAAGTGGCAAGAGAGGCGGGAAGGAGGAGGGCAGGTCCGTTTCCTCCAAGCCCCAGACAGATCTGGGTTCAAACCCTGCCCCAGCAGTTGCATGACCTGGCAAAATCACTTCAACTCCCTGAGCCTCAGTTTCCTCATCTGTAAACTGGGCACGCACGTAGGATCCACTTCATTGTTTGCTTTTCTGTTTGAGGATCTGTTGACATTCTGTGTATGAAGGTCTTGGTATATCATTGCCAAGTGGACGGGTGGGAGGAGGACAAGAGGGGAGGTAAGTGCAAATGGTAACAGGTGGGGAAGACAGAGGGGTCCCCACCCCGCTAAGGCCAACGACTACTTCCCATCAGCTTCCAGAATCCCATTCAGATATTGAGTTCCCACTGTCTGATTATCCTCTAACACTGGCCTTCCTGCCCCGGATTTGGCGGAGATGTCAGAGGCTGCAGTGATTCTGAGGAAGAATCAGGTAGAAGGTACGACATGAATGTTCACTGCGGCACCATCTACATACAACAGCCAAAGCATGGAAGCAGCACAAATATCCACTGATAGATGAACAGATAAACAAAACATGGAATATCCATATAATCACCATAAAAAGGAAGAAAACACTGAAATTTGCTATAACATGAATGAAGCTAGAACACATTGTCCTCAATGAAATAAGCCAGTCACAGAAGATCACATATTATATAATATCACTTCCATAAAATGTCCAGAATAGGAAAGTCTATAGAGACAGAAAGTAAATTAGTAGTTGCTTAGGAAATGTGGGGTGGGGAGAGAGGTGTATAATATGATGGAGGAGGGTAGTGAAAGGATCTGGAGTCTCTATGGGGATGAAAATGTTCTAAAGTTGGCCATAAGGATGATTGTGCTACCAGCGAACACACTAAAAGCCATTCAATTTTATACTTTAAACAAGTAATGTTATGGAATGTGAACCGCAGTTCAATAAAGCATTTTTTTAAAGAGCAGGTGAGGAAGTACAATTTCAGCTGAGAGAGAAAAAGACACAGTCAAGGTCTTAGTGGGAAAACCAAGCCCTAGATTTCACAATATCTTATTTTGTTCACTCTCCTCTTTCTCTACGGTTTTTCCAGTAGTCATGTACGGGCGTGAGAACTGGGCCGTAAAGAAGGCTGAGCGCCGATGAATTGATGCTTTTGAACTGTGGTGTTGGAGAAGACGCTTGAGAGTCCCTTGGACTGCAAGGAGATCAAAGCAGTCAATCCTACAGGAAATCAACTCTGAATATTCATTGGAAGGACTGACGTTGAAACTGAAGCTCCAATACTTTGGCCACCTGATGCAAAGAGCCAACTCATTAGAAAAGACCCTGATGCTGGGAAAGATTGAGGCCAGGAGGAGAGGAGGCGACAGAGGATGAGATGGCTGGATGGCATCATCGATTCAATGGACAGGAGTTTGAGCAACGTCCGGGAGATAGTGAAGGACAGGGAAGCCTGGATGCTGCGGTCCATGGGGTTGCAAAGAGTCGGACATGACTGAGCAACCGAACAACTATTTTGGTCTCTCACACGTGACTCCACCAGGCAGGGATTGTCATCATACCCATTTTCCCGAGGGGAAAGCTGGGGTTCAGAAAAAGCACCCTGAAATCACACACACACCTGAAATCACAGCCTGGAAACTGGGATTTGAAATGAGAGAGACAGGCCCAGCCCAGGCCTGCCCACCTTGCCCCACCTTGGGCTTCCCTGACGCTCCAGGAATGTGAGCATGGCATGCAAGCCTGGCATGGGCTGCCCTCCGATAGGCTGGCGGGGAGAGGGAGCGGCCACCGTGCTGGCTCCAGTCCCAGACAGATCAACACAGGTGTGGGCACCCCAGCTGGGCCCGCAGAGCTGCTGCCCAGCCCTGCACCCCAGGCCAGGGCCGCATCCCCACCCTGGGGCAAGCCTGAGCAGCTGAAGACACTGCCCCTCCTGACAGAACCAGCTCCGTCGCCCGAGGAGCTCTGGGCCCTTCAAGGGGTGGCCGTCAAGGAGAGGGGTACCGGGCTGGCGATCTGAGAGGCAGGACCTACCGGTCGAGCATGTGAGCATCAGGAGGGTGTTTGTATAAGCATGTCCCCATGTCACGCAGGGTGTGGTCACAAGCGTGTGCGTGAAAGTGTGTGAGAGCAAACGCGAGTGTGGGTGAGGACGGGTGTGTCAGCCTGCAGGTGGGAGTGTTTCAGGGTGTGTCCCGCGCCTTGAGAAAAGAAAGGAAGGGATGGACATGAACACCCATGCGTGTGCAAGGTGTGAGTGCGGGACATCACGTGTGATGGGGTGAGGGGTGGAAGACGGCAGTGCACCTGGGAAGCTCAGGCACCCTCAGGGACCATGACCACAAGACCGTGGACCAGAGACAAGAGAGCAGGCGAGGGCCGTGGCCGCCTGCTGAGCCAAGGGCGTGCGAGCGAGCGCGGCCTGGGTGGGCACCAGAGGCCTGCGCGGGCTCTACTGTCCCCGAACCCTCCTGCGTTTGTTTTCCTCTACCTCTCGACTTCCCCGGTGTCTCAGTGGTAAAGAACGCACCTGCCAAGGCAGGAGATGCGGATTCGATCCCTGGGTGAGGAAGATCCCCCAGGGGAGGGCAGAGCAACCCACTCCAGTTTTCTTGCCTAGAAAATCTCACAGACAGAGAAGCCTGGTGGGCTACAGTCCACAGGGTCGCAAAGAGTCAGACACGACTGAAGCGACTGAGCACAGCACACACACACCCCTTGACTGGCCCTCAGGCAGTGAGCGTTCAGAGGATAGATGAGCCCCTCTGGCCCACTTCAGAGTGCTTGCCATCTGAGGCTCAGTTTATACGACTGTACAATGGGGATAATATAGCTCCTTCCCCGGGGGGTTGCTGGCAGACATCAACAAGAGCAAATAGCAAAGCGCAGGTGAAGAATTCAGACTGAACCGGAGGGCTACTCAGGAGCCCTCTCCTCGCCCTGGGTTTGCCCTGGCCACGCCTGTTCAGCCGAAGCCCCAGAAAGCTTAGGGCTCCAGCTTTCTCTCTGCAGCAACAGCTCAGGGAGGCAGGGGCCATCTGGGGCCAGGACCCACCCTCGTGGGTGGGCAAGAAGAGCAGGCCCCGTGGGGCCTGGGCTCCTGGGAAAGCAAAGCCAGGATGCCCAGGTACTCTGCCCTGATGGTGACAAGTGGAGATCAGATGGCAGGGTGTGGCCCATTACCGATGTGTGTTCATTCAGCAAACCCCTCCTGGGCACCAACTCTTTGCCAGGCCTGTGCCAGGCACTGGGGATGCCAAAACCAACAGGGACTCCACCCCTGCCCTCAGAGGGTCTGGTGAGGGAGGGTACATGTAAATGGAGGCTTTAATCCAGTGGGGTGTGTGATAGGGTGGGTGGAGACCCAGAGGAGGGCCCAGTCCCAGCCTGCAGTGGCCTGGGGACAAGACTCCCCAGCCCCGTGGGAAACCAAGGCCCAGAGAGGGGATGTCACCTGCCCCAAATCCCTCAGGAAGGCCACAGTCTGGGTCTCTCCAGCCCTGGTTTGGGGCTGTACCACCTTTACCTAAAGGACTAGCCTCTCCTCACTGTGTAACCAGGGGCATGTACCTTAACCTCCCTGAGCACCCGAAGCTGGTTCCACAATAACGGAAAGCCATAGTAAGCCAGACAAGGGGCTTGTTTCCATGCTCATGGATTTCATTTATTAATTTTTTTTAACTTTTTGATTTCAACCATTTTTAAAGTCTTTACTGAAATTGTTATAATATTGTTTCTGTTTTGTGTTTTGTTTTTGGCCCCGAGGTATGTGGGATCTTGGCTCCCCTACCAGGGATGGAACCCGCAGCCCCCACGTTGGAAGGCGAGGTCTCAACCACTGGATCATCAGGGAAGCCCCGTCCTGCTCACTGATTTTAAATGGTGAGGATTTGTTGCTGTTCAGTTGCTCAGTCGTGTCCGACTCTTTGCAACCCCACGGATTGCAGAACACCTGACTTCCCTGTCCTTCACCATCTCCCAGAGTTTCCTCAAACTCATGTCCATTGGCTCGGTGATGTCATCCAACCATCTCATCCTCTGTCGTCCCCTTCTCCTCCTGCCCTCAATCTTTCCCAGCATCAGTGTCTTTTCCAATGAGTCGGCTCTTTGCATCAGGTGGCCAAAGGATTGGAGCTTCAGCTTCAGCATCCCCTTGCTCTATTTCCCCTCTGAAATAGTCGTCAGCCCTGTAACAGTGAAGGTGTGTGAAATGCAGCACATTTAGCCCTGGCTAAAGTGCCATGCGACCTTGGGCTGCGGCTGCCCCTCTCTGGGTGTTTTCTCATCTGTGTAGCGGGAGGGAGAGGGCTCTCTAGGTTCACTCTCTCTCCTTCCCGAACTTTGCAGATAACCCCCCCTGTATCCTCCCTGAAACAACAGCAAGAACTGTTATCATGCCTATTTTTTTGTAGATGAGGAAACTGGGGGTCAGAGAAGGGAAGTCACTTGCCCAGACCACACAACTTCTGGTCAGCATGAAGTCACAGCCCTCCACTCCACCTCTCAGAATGGGCAGTCTCCTGCACACAATCGAGACTCCCTGAGGGTCAGAGATCTCGAGGTCCCCGGGCCCCAGAACCCCAGGAGGAGGGGCACTAGCTCAAAAGGGGCTTGACCCCACCCTGGGAGACACTGGGCTGGGTACAGAGTCAGCAGGACCCTCTTTGACCGTGTCGGCCACTCGTGGTGCAAAGCAATTACACAGCCTAATAGCGAGAAGCTGCCAAAAACACATGTATTTACAAACCAGCCGCCACCCAGCCAAGCTGCAGCCCAGGATGGTTGCGAAATACAGCCTGGCAGGCTGGCCACAGAGGTGGTTCCCAGGCTGGTACTGGAGCCCAGACTGGCACCATCTGAGCTACAGAGGCCAAGAGCCAAGCAGAGCCACCACGGGCAGGCAGGTGACACTCGGAGGGCCGTCCCACAGGGCAGGCCAGGCAGAGCCATTCCCATCCTCTCAGGATGCCTGGCCCCCTAGCCTTCCGGTTCTGAGGCAGTAGGCAGGGCTGGGTCACAGGGAACCCTTTGGTCCACCTTGGAGGCTCTTTCTGCTTCCATCTCTCCAAATGTCAAGTCCAGCTGCCCTCGTAGGGCGAAGAGGACAAGCGAAAGGTCAGGACTTAGAATGTCCCCAAACAACACTCATCAGACACCCCCGACTCCAGGAACCCTTCTGCTTCTGCTGCTTGTTGTATGACTGAGCAAATAACTCCCCGAGCCTCAGTTTCCATGACTGTAAAATGGGACAGCAACAGTGCCAAGCTCGTAACATTGTTGTGATGAGATGACATAACATGTGCCCGAGCGAGACAAGAGCACAGCTGACTCGCAGGAAACTCTTGCTCAAGATCAGCCCGTGGAGTGCTGGTAGGCATCCAACAACAGGCTCTGGGCAGGAGGCCCTGGTTTGCAGCACTGACCAATTTCCATGATACAAATACTCTCATCGTGACCAAAGTCCAGGCTACCAATAGGACACTCTGAACAGGAAGCTGGGACCAGAGGGGAAGTAACACATTGTTATACAATGTTTCCACCGTACAGATGGAAGTAAACAACCTTCGGAGAGTAGGTAATAGCAAAATAATTTGGGAGAAAGTGAGCTTTGAGTATTACTTCTCTTTGCAATATGATTTGTTTAACTGTAAATTTGTAGGGTAATTTTTGCTGATGGCTTTGCCAACAACCAGTTCACCCATTCCTGAGAATTTAGCATTGAGTTCTTAGGAGCCAGTCAAGCCCACCTCCAGCTCAGCACCAGTTTTACTCTTCATCATACTGTGTCACAGCTCTTTGCCTTTGTGATAGCCATTCCCTCTGCTTGCAGTACCCTTTCCAGCAACCTTTCTTCTTGGCAATCTTCTGCTGTTTCCTCGATAATCTATATAATACAATTTTTTAAATCCTCTCTCTGAAGTTACTATATCAAGTTCATTGGAATCTCATTGAATCCACAGGACTCTGCAAGGCAGATGTTTGTGGATCCATTTTTCAGATGAGGAAACTGAGGCCTGGCCAGGACTGCCAGTTGAATGGTGACCTTCCTATGTGGGAACAGACACTGCCCAAGAACTGCCTTCTAGAGAGAACAGGTGGACAGATGCCTTCCTGGTATTGTTGGAAGAATGCTCCACTTGCATTTTCTCCTCTTATGCCTGTGACTTGAGCTTTGGGCCTCCAATCCTCTGGGTTAAGCGCTGTCCTGTCCAGGCCAAGTCCTGCGTGGGCAGCGGAGAGACAGGAAGTGAGGGGAGGCCCCTGGACAGACCAGGAGAGCCAGGCAGAAGTTGGACGGGACCACGGGAGCCAGTGGAGTCCTAGAACCCATTGCCAAGACCTGGGAGCAGAGCGGGAAGGAGGGCCATGCACAGGGAGGTGCTGACCCGCCCACCAGCCCGGGGGAGAAGCTTCTAGAGGAATGTAAGCTATGAGAGAGGAGGGGGAAGACAGGCCCAGGCAATCCCAGCATAGCCCCCTGGGGAAAGTGGTGGGGGAGGGGGAACCAAAGCCAGAGAAGACCCTTATCAGGGCCTTGGCCTTGGCAGCCTCTCTGGAAGCAAATACCCCCCAGACCTGTCCATCATGGGGGCTGGGCACCCTGGTGGGCCCTGAGGGCCGAGGTCCACCCAGTGGGCCCTGGGCTGCCCAGCAAGGGTAGGTCTGCCCTGCCCAGGCAGAGGTGGGAGGTGGCATGAGGGGGTGCCAGTGGGATATAGGCAGACAGAGCTGGGTTCACACCCACTCCCTGGAGGTGTGACCTTGAGCATGGCGCCTCTCAGCCTCATCTTCCCCTTCTTAATCCTACCTCTCAGAGTCACGGTGAAACATATGGGTAATATGCAAAGTGTCTGGCACAGACAATAATGACAGCAAAAAGTCACAATCACAGCAACCAGCATCAACTGAGAACTTACCCCACTGGGGGCACCATGTGGGGAATTTCACTGTGACCCCAGGAGGCAGGATACTGCTAACTGCTTTGGACAAGACAGAAGAGGAGCCCAGGCTTGAGGGGGTGCACCCAAGGTCACACAGCCCAGCAGCTGGGCAGATAGAAGTCTGGCCCTGACCTCCTGTATGTGGAAAGCTCCCCAGGGACCAAGATGAGCTCCATTTCTGAGTCCTCAACCCCCAGCACAGGCATTGGCAGACAGCAGGGCTCAGTGACTGTGGAAGAATAGATATACCCCCAAATGTGATCATGCGGGCCCCACATTATGAGGCCCCAATGATCCCCATCACTTCATAGCAAATAGAGGGGGGAAAGTGGAAGCAGTGACAGATTTTATTTTCTTGGCTTCCAAAATCACTGCTGACAGTGACTGCAGCCAAGAAATTAAAAGACACTTGCTCCTTGAAAGGAAAGCTATTACAAACCTAGGCAGTGTATTAAAAAGCAGAGACATCACTTTGCCAACAAAGGTCCGTCTAGTCAAAGCTATGGTTTCTCCAGTAGTCATGTATGGATGTGAGAGTTGGACTATAAAGAAGGCTGAGCACTGAAGAATTGATGCTTTCGAACTGTGGTGTTGGAGAAGACTCTTGAGAGTCCCTTGGACCGTAAAGAGATCCAACCAGTCCATCCTAAAGGAAATCAATCCTGAATACTCACTGAAAGGACTGATGCTGAAGCTGAGGCATCAATACTTTGGCCACCTGATGCAAAGAGACGACTCATTGGAAAAGACCCAGATGCTAGGAAAGATTGAAGGCAAGAGGAGAAGGGGATGACAGAGGATCAGATGGTTGGATGGCATCACTGATTCAATGGACATGAGTTTGAGCATACTCCGGGAGATAGTGAAGGACAGGGAAGCCTGACGTGCTGCAGACCATGGGGTCGCAAAGAGTCAGACATAATTCAGCCATTGAACAACAAATGTCCCCCTAGACTTGGGACGAGTTAGTATGGAACTCTCCAGCACTCCTTCCCAGTTGCCAGGCCTCCCTTTGACAACCCAGACCCAGCCTTTAGCCCCCAAACCCAGGCCTGGCACTGAGGTGCTATGCAACCACAGACAAGTCTTATCCCTCTCTGATTGTTGCCAGTGGGTGATGGTGTGGGGAGCTCAGAGAGAGTAGGAGCTCCAACGGCAAGCTACAGCTGGAAGAGGAGCCGGAGGTACGTGAAGAAACTCTCTGGCAGAGACTCGGGCCTGGGCAACGCGTCACTCCCCACCACCACCTGGCAGTTGCTAAATCACTGTTACAAAACCCAGAGACGACCCAAGAGTGCACCACATCCCCACCCCCACCACACCCTTAGGGGGCAGCAGGGAGCTGGCTGAGTAAGGATGGGGGGTGGGGGGCATGAAAGGACTGCAACAAGCAGGGAGTGGCAGGGCTTCCCCTCTTGCCACCAGACCCAGCCGTACACGCACAAAACACACACTCACTCTGTCATTCAGAGTCGGGCCTGGGGAGGCCTTTCCAATGTCTGCCAAACCGATCCCTCCTTTCCATATGCCCTTCCAAGGCCTGGGGCCCCAGGAGCCCTCAGGCTGTGCTTCTTGGCTTCTTGGGGGTCCTCACAAGTGCCTTCGGGGCTGCCAAGGAGAAGCAAGGTGTGGAGGGTTGAAGGGGGGACAAGAGACGGAACAGTCCCCCAGCTTTCATGGAGGAGTGCTGTGACTTGCTTTCTAGACTGAAGTCTGAGATGTGGTTTCATTTAGAGAAAGAAATCTGTGCCCCCAGGCTCCATGAAAACCACCAGGCCAGGCTCTAAAAGTCTCTCTGGGCAGGGAAGAGACCACTTTAATAATCAAGTAATGCTAGCTTAGACTTAGTACCTCCTTGCCTTAAGACGCAGGCCGAATTTAAGTCTTTATTCCTCTGCACTTATTCTGGGGCATAAATGACCAGGCACGAAGCGTGTGACACTTTGCACATTTTCTCCTGTTTCCCACTTGTGTCCTTTCTTCAGGATAGGTGTGTATTTCTCTCCAGCTATTGATGAGGAAACTGGACACCTCGGAGAGGTAAGGTAACTTACCCAGGGTCACCAAGCAGGGCAGCAGCAAAGCCAAGACCAGAACCCAGGCCTGTCCTCTTCCAAACCTGTGCTCCGTCTACCAGGCGACAGTCTGCAGTGTCTCAAGTGTACACGTGCCCCTGGGCCCTCTGTCACGTGTTCGTGGCCTGGGCCCCAAAACCATGGCTGCCTGGGTGGGAAAGAGCCATTCAGCACATGTGTGTCTGGGGATGGTGGTGATGAAGGGGATGGGGGTGAGGGATGTTCTTAGTGAAGACAGGACCCAGAACAGCTGTTCCAGCTGTGCCGTAACTGGGACCCCAGACAAGGGGCCTGGCCCTGTGCCTTCACTGACATTCACCAGCCCTGTGGCCTCAGGCAGGACACGTCCCCTCGCTGAGCCTCAGTCTCCTTGAGTGTACAGCGCAGGTGAGAATGCCCACCTCTTGTCATTGACATGAGAGTTCAGGGAAATCCATCCTGCAAGGGGGCATTCACCCAGTAAGTGCTCAGTGATGGCTTTTTGTCCCTGTTTCTTCTCCAGGATGTGAGTCCAGGACAATCTTGATCCAAGCAAGCAGCCTCTCTGGACACCAAAATGATGAAAAGGGAAGCTGATAGAGCATCCATGGCACTGCTCAGCTTCTCAAGGATGCCCAGCAAAGACCCAGCTGATGTCCTCAGATCCACCAGGGGGCTGGACATGAGGGAAGGGCTCCAGGGTTACAGGCGGCCAATCTGTGGAAGGGGCTGTGATGCCTCTGGAATGACAGTGGCACTGGCTGTCTCTGGGAGCCTCAAAGGAACTGGAGGGCCTCAAACCCAGACACACTGCAGGGCCCACTCCCACTCTGTCTGCTCACCTCACAGCTTCTGCGAGAAAGGCAGCACCTTTGGAGAGAGGGAGGGACTATAATGAGCCTGGTCAGTAGTCTCTGGATCCCCAGGTCCTGGAACTGTGCTTGGCACCCAGGGGGGATCGAGGGATGATGGATGGATAGGGATGAATTGATGGGGAATGGAAGGATGGAGAATGGATGGATGGGGGATGGATGGATGGACAGATGAGGGATGAATGGATGGAGGAATGGATGGGGGATGGATGGATGGATGGGGGATGGATGGATGGATGGGGGTGGATGGATGGACAGATGAGGGATGAATGGATGGAGGAATGGATGGGGATGGATGGATGGATGGGGGATGGATGGATGGATGGGTGAATGAATGGATGGAGGGGATGGATAGATGGATGGATGGGGGGTGGATGGATGGGTAGGGATGGGTGAATGTAGGATGAAAGGATGGATGGGTGGATGGGTGGAAGGATTAGGGATGGATGGATGCATACACGCACGGACAGACAAAGATGGATTTAGAGCCTAAAAAGCCAAGTTATGACCACTCCTGCAGATGCTGTCAGTGGCCCTGCATGCTCCCTCAGCATTCCCATGCCATGAATTTCTCATACAAACCCCTGTGGCCCTGCCTCTCCAGCTGCAGGAACATGCTGGGCAAGAGGGCCTGAAACAGCCTTCAGCCAGACAGACAGGATGGGGAGGACAAACACCCCACCCCTCACCGCCTCACCCCCTCACCCCTTGGGGGGACAACTCCGAGGCATAGTCTACACTCTCCCAGAGGCCCCTGGTGGCACTGAGCCCCACTTGCTCCGCACCCCGCTCCATGCTTTTTGACACACCTCTATCAGCTTCATTCTTTTCCTCTCTTCCAATTTATCTACCTAGACTTGCAGAAGTTGCTTCCCAGGTAAACTGTCTGCACTCTAATCCTGACTCAGGTTCTGCTTTGAGGGGACACAACATATAAGACAACCAGTTCTGCTATTTGCCTTTTCTAGGACCTTGAACAAGCCTCTCAATTTCCTGTACCTCAGTTTCCTTGCCTGTAATATGGGAATAACTATTTAACATTCACAATGGACCCACATGTTTGGCCCTGGGTAGGGTCTCCCATGTGCCGCACCTCATCCTGGGTGCTGGGGACACAGAGGAGTAGCCACACTCCCCCCTCCACCCCCAGGAGGAATTTACCAAAGACGGCAGAGACGTGTGGTCCGTGTCCAGGCCACAGGGTGGGCAGACCCCGAGTGAAAGCTTAGCTCTGCATACCCTCTCTGCACGCTCCTGGCAAGCTACAGAATCACTCTGCACCTCCACTGAGCTTTCTGTGAGGTGGCAGCGGTAACCAAACTCATTTCACCGGGCTCTTATGGAAAGCAAGATCCTGCAAGAGAAGGGGTTAGCCCTGGGGCTGGACACAGCTCTCAACAAAGGGAAGAACAGGTCATGGTCACTGTGAAGAGAGAGGGGCATCCAGAGGAGCAGAAACTGGGGGCCAGGTCACTGACAGTTCGGTTGTAAAACAGAGGGAAGGAGCTAGCGCCCTGCAGTCAAAGAAGGAAGCAGGTGGCCCAAGATTGAGGCAGAAATGAGGAAAGGCTCTCAGGCCGGAGTCAGACCGTCAGGAAGGCTTCCTGAGCCCTGGGAAGGTGGGGTGGGAGCCGTCACCATCTGCACCCGACCTGCCTACCTACCCCCAGCCCCAGCCCACACCCCAGGTTCCCACCGCTTTCCCAGAGGCCACTCAGGTTCCTGGCCTTGCTGACGCCCTCCCTCTGCAGGAGTGCCCTTCCCTTCTCCTAGAGCTGAGTGAAGCCTGCCCTGAGTTCCACCCAGGGTGACCCATGGACGAGCAGAGGGCGCTTCACCAGCTGTATGCTGCTCCCCACCAGGCTGGGTGATAGCACACAGGTTCCTGGGCTCCAGCCCTTCAGCTTCGGCTCCCGGGGGTCTGTATGACCAGGATGGGGAACCCTGATTGGGCTGCACACCCTTCAGTATGCATGGGGAAACTGAGGCCCAAATTGCTGACATGTGGGGCACAAGGTAACCCAGCAAAGTGCCCAGGCCGGGGTTCTGACCCCATTCCTATGCTCACCAAGCCTCCCCACCCCTTCTGGACACACCTCCCCGGTCCCTGCCAGGGCAGCCCCCACTGGGGGGTGGTCTTGCTTCAGGAGGTGCATCTATCTGCCAGCCCCCCACCCCAGTCCAGAGGGTTGCTGAGCTCCGGGAGAAGCGGCCGGGTGTTCAGCCCCAAGATGCCTCCCAGAGGTTGTGCCAGAGTTTGGCAGGTGGCAAGGCTAGGGTGCAGGGGTGGAGAGGGCCCAGCCTCGAGTATTTAAATATTTGCTTTCTTACAGAATGGCATTCTTTGGAATATTAGCCAATTTGTATAGAATTAGTCCGTGCTGGGCCCCCCGGTGACACTGGAGGATTCCGAGGAGGAGGAATGTACCTGCAGCCTTGCCTGATGAGAAGGTTCTGGCAAGTCCCGACGTAGGAGCGGCCCGCCTGCTGGGACAGGGAGGGCCGGGGTGGCAGCCGGCGGGCGGGACCCCCGGACACTCCTTGGGCAGCCTGTGCCCCACACCTATCACGAGCTGCAGCCACCAGAATCCTTCTCAGAGCAGCAGGGAGAGGCCACCACCCTTTTCTCCACGTGTGTGCACACACGCCCTGCTGAACAAGCCCAGGGCCAGCCCCGGCTCCTGGGTCAATGTCCCCATGGACTGCAGCACGACAGGCCTCCCTGTCCCTCACCATCTCCCAGAGTTTGCCCAAGTTCGTGCCCATTGCATCGGTGATGCCACCCAGCCATCTCTGCTGCCCTCTTCTCCTTCTGCCCTCAATCTTTCCCAGCATCAGGGTCTTTTCCAATGGGTTGGCTCCTCCCATCAGGTGACCAAAGTATCAGAGTTCAGCTTCAGCATTGGTTCTTCCAATGAGTATTCAAGGTTGATTTCCGGAGCTGAATTCAAATCCCAGCTCTGCTTCTTAACTTGCGTGTAACCCTGGACAAAACGCTTCACCTCTCCGGGCCTTACTCACCCTGCTTGTAGAATGGAGACCAGGGACTTCCCAGGTGGTGCTCACAGCAAAGAATCCACCTGCCGATGCAGAAGACGCAAAACACGAGGGTTCAGTTCCTGAGTAGGGAAGATGCCTTAGAGGAGGCAAGGGCACCCCCACTCCAGCATTCCTGCCTATAAAACCCTATGGACAGAAGAGCCTGGGAGGTTATAGCCCATGGGGTCCTAAAGAGTCAGACACGACTGAGCATCTAAGCACATTAAATACTTGCTACTATTTTACCCTCCAATTAAAAATAAATTTACAAAGGAAAAAAGGAAAATGCTTCCAGTGGAAACATCAGCTGAAGGATTGTAAAAGTGCTTGCCTGCAGCCACGTAAAGGAACTTGCGCTGGGGTCCTACGAAGCGGTGTGCGTGTGCTGACAGTCGGAACGGTTTAACCCGGGATTCAGCAAACGAGCCGCACTCCCGCTGTCTTCTTCTTGTTCAGTTTCTAAATCATGTCCGCCTCTTTGCGACCCCGTGGACTGCAGCACGCCAGGCCTCCCTGTCCTTCACCATCTCCCAGAGTTTGCTCGTGCTCATGTCCATTGAGTTAGTGATGCCAGCCAACCGTCCCATCGTCTGTCACTCCCTTCTTCTGCCTTCAGTCTTTCCCAGCAACAGGGTTTTCTCCAGTGAGCCGGCTCTTTGCATCAGGTCGCCAAAGTATTGGAGCTTCAGCTTCAGCATCAATGCTTCCAATGACTAGTCAGGGTTGATTTCCTTTAGGTGTGCCAGCAAAGAATCATTGCTGGACTTGGATTTCAGCTGTTACTCGTACACTGAAGCTCTTAGCACCTGAAATTTCACGCTTAGACATGCATTCCTTCTGCTTGGACTGGTTGGATCTCCTTACAGTCCAAGGGACTCTCAAGAGTCTTCTCCAGCACCACAGTTAGAAAAAGATATATATTTAAGTTGATTCTAGGAACAAGCACTTCGTGAGCACCTTTTAGGTGACTTTGAAAAAGCTATTCTTGCTTTCAGGCCCTCAGTATCTCTACTTGTAAAACTGGCAGGTTAGGATACAGCTTACGACGTTCCTTCTAGAGCTACCGTGCAAATCATTCATTCAGGCAACATTCTCTGACTACTAAGACAAAAGGTGAAAAGAAAGGAATCCTTATGAGCGCAATGTTTAAGCAGAAGGAATGCATGTCTAAGAGTGAAATTTCAGGTGCTAAGAGCTTCAGTGTATGAGTAACAGCTGAAATCCAAGTGCAGCAATGATTCTTTGCTGGCACGCCTATCCTCTGTCATAGAAGCCATCATCACCAGATGGGGTCAACACCTATGGGCTTGGTTATTAAACTTCTACCTGTAAAAGTAGGGTAATAGCAGTGATTTCCTCTGTTTTAAGTATTCAGGGAGATATATCTATGATGCTTTAGTTGAGCAAGATCACCCCTCCCCGGACTTTTTTCCTCACTCTTCCCTGAGTAACTCTTCTCTTTCACTTTCATTCCTTTACTCACTTAGCACATAAACCCTGAGAGCCCCCTACCCCCTGGGCACTGTTCTGAGAAGGAGAGTGGCCAGGGCTGCAGCAGTCAAGACCCTTGCTCTCAAGGGTCTCACCTTCTAGGCGGCAGGGGAGTGAGGGAGCCAGACCCAGGAAAGGCAATAAATGAGACCAAGGCACAGGATGCTTTGACTGAGTGTGACTATGGGCCTCTAGGGAGGTCTCTCAGGGGAGGTGATATTTGAGCTGAGACCCAAGTTTCATGCAAGAGCAGCCATGCAAGGATCAGGGGAAAAACATTCCAAGCAGAGGGGACATCTGTGCAAAGGCCCTGAGACAGGGGTCAGGCTGCTAGGTTTTAGGAACATAAAGGTCCAGGTAGTTGGAACTTGTCAAGTGCGTGACTAGGTTATAGAAGAGGTTCATGCTGAACCTTCGAAGTCATTAAACTCCCCAGCAGGTCTCCATTCTCGCCAGCATCCCTTCCCTTGTTTCCTTAATGGCCCAACGAGACCCAGGACCCTGTGGGCAGAGACCACAGTCTCCTTCGAGGAAAAGGGTGGACAAGATTCTCACATGGCCGTTTTAACTTTTCCTGAACGTAGGAAAGCCATCAAGTCTTTTTCCTCCAAGGAAGAGGCGCACCATCTGGGGAGGGGCAAGATCCTGAGCAGTGCCTTCCTAGGAGCAAGGATGCTACAGGCAGGAATGCAGGCCCCTCTGGGAGCCTTTCAGGCCAAAGTCAGATCTTGAAAAGGCTCAGCCCCACGGGTGGGGATTAGACAGGCTGCAGGGAAGGGCTGGGATTATGGCAAATCCGTCAGGCACAAAGCCAGGCAGGATTTCCCCTGCCCTCACCGCCACCCCTGAGCTGGCCCCTCAGCTGACCCCAGCCCTGGTCCAGCCCTGAGCCTTTGTCCCTTCCTGTCCATCAGCACAGGGTCTGTGGAAGCGAGATGCTAGGCCAAAGCCTTGGGGGTGGGAGGTCCCAATACAGTCACCCCCAGCCTCTTCTGCCCACCTCGTACCCAGATGGCTGGCCCTCTCTGCTCTCGCTGCTTGGAGGTTTCCGGGCCTTCAACCCCTTAAACCAGAGCATCTCTCACAGCCAGATGGGTTCCCAGTGGGCCCAGTCCACCCTGCAGCATCCCATTCCAGATGGACAGCACTTTGTTATTATTGCTTTACTTTTGATTTAGGTCCAACATATAAAACCGTATACAAGTCAACCGTATACAAGTCAAAGACAAGTCTTTGCCACCCGATGCAAAGAGTTGACTCATTGAAAAAAAAAAACCCTGATGCTGGGAAAGGAGAAGGGGACAACAGAGGATGAGATGGTTGGATGGCATCACCGACTCAATGGACATGAGCTAAAGCAAACTCCAGGAGGTAGGGAAGGACAGGGAAGCCTGGCTTGCTACAGTCCATGAGGTCACAGAGTCGGACATGACTTGGCGTCTGAACAACAGCAACAGCAAGTCATGTGTGTACAACTCAGTGAGGTTCTACAATCTGGATGCATCCCACACAGAGAAATCTCAGCAGCACCGAGGAGACAACTCTCCCCAGCCCCCCACCGCCAGAGCCCCTCCAGACCCGCTCACCCACCCTTGCAAGGGTGAGCCAGTTTCTTGCCTTCCTTCACTGGAGGTTAGTCTCACCTGCTTTGTGTTTGATAAGAAGGAGGGTCACACAGTGTGTGCTGTCTTTGGTCTGCCTCCTTGCACTCAGCACGTCTGTGAGATTCACCCACGTTGCTGCCTGTGGTGGCGGTTCGTTCTTACTGCCCTACCGTATTCCATCAAGTCTGCTGTCAATGGTCACTCCACCATTTCTGCCAAAATGGACATAGTCAATGGTCACTGGAGTCATTTCTGCCAAAACGAGAGTATTAATTATCTATCGCTGCATAAGTTATTCCAAAACTTAGCAGCTCAAAACGGCAATAATCTTAATATCTCACAGTTTAAGTGGGTCAGGAATTAGAAAGCAGCAAAGCTGAGAGATTTGGGCTCAGGGTCCCTCACGAGGTTGCAGTCTAGACCTCATCTGAAGGCTTGTCTGGGGCTGGGAGACCTGCCTCTAAGACAGTTCACGCACATGGCCGTGGGTAGGAGGCCCCGGGTCCTCACTAGGTGCCAGGCCTCCGTCTCCACAAGACTGCTTGAGTGCCCTCAGAACACGGCAGCTGGCTTCTGATGCAGAAGAGAGTGATGAGGAAGCTGCAATGGCTTTTATGTCCTCATCTTGGAAGCCACGCACTCCTGCCGCGTTCTACTCATTGGGGGGGTCACTGTGCCCATGTTCAAGGTGAAGAGAATTAAACCACCTCTCGAAGGGAGAAGTGAGGCTTCCCAGGGCACTCAGTGGTAAAGAAGCCATCCGCCAAAGCAGGAGACACGGGTTTGATCCCTGAGAGAAAGAAATGGCAATCCACTCCAGTGTTCTTGCCTGGGAAATCTCATGGACAGAGGAACCTTGCGGGCTGCAGTCCATGGGGTCACAAAAGAGTTGGGCACGACTTAGCGGCTAAACAACAAAAACGAAGGGAGAAATATTGAAGAGCCTGTGAGCATATCTTAAAACCACAGCAAGCTGCAATTCCTGTTTGCATCAGGTTCTCTCCCTGGTCCTGGCAAATGAGGCCAGTAGTCCCACTCCTATTCCCTGGCCACCTCCTTGTTCCCTGCCCACTCCCTCGGCTCAGTCAGCAATGAAGAGAGACAGACAGACCCAGGTTCTGGGCCCTGTTTGGTCAAGAGCCTCTCTGAGTCCCAAGCTCCTCTTCTGAAAAATCAGGATAACAAGAGGTGCTCACTTTGAAACCATTTTGAGGATTGAATTCCATCTGGAGAACTCCCTTATCCCTGAATTCCATTCCCTCGTGGCACCGAGTTTATAATTCTGGGTGTGAAATTGAGCCAAAGCCTTTAGCACATTCAGTGTAAGTCAGGCAAATCTTACAGAAAAACCACCAACTTCCCTTCCTCCCTGGCAACAGGGGCTCAAACCTGCCCATCAATCCTGCTTCCAGTCAACTGGCCTCCTGGGGAGCCAAGGCTCTGAACGTGCGGGGCCTGAAGTCCTGTGGGGATCCAGCTCAAGCCCAGAGGCCAGCCTGCCTGTCCATCCCTTAGTTCACCCTCTGAACGACCATGGCTTCCATCCACCCCAAGCTGACCTACCGGCAGAGAAGGCAAACTGCAAACAGCTCAGTTATCACTCTATGTTGTGAGAATTGCTGCAAGGCCGTGAGAGTTTCAACCCGGGCACCTGGTCTTAGCAAGGTGGAGGCTCTCTGGGGCCCGGTTCTCAGGGGTGCAGCCCAGGGAGGGAGGAGGCAGGGAACCTGGCACTGATGAGAGGACTTGCAGCTGGAATTCGGACATGAGGGCCATTGTGGTGCCAGGCAGGGCTGGAGGGGTGACGGGGCCCAGGCCCCACAGCTGCCAGGCCGGGCCCTCTGGCTGCATCCTGTGAGCAGCTGAGGATGCTCGTGAGTTTTAAGCCAAGAAATAACCTGATCCGTTTTGTGTTTTTAAATATGTGAGCAACAGATTCTTCAGTGTGTTCCTGGCTGCCTTCAGAATGCTGCCCAGCCAAGGTGCCATCTGCTCCAGAGGAACCTGCTTCTTGACCACTTCCTAGCTGTGTGACCTGAGCCAGGTTGCTTACCTGCTCTGCACCTTCAGTTTTCCATTGAACACGATCACCCCTCCAGGGCTTCAGGGTGAAACCGACAAGGGAAAGACACGGAGCGCCTGCCTTGACCCCTGGCATGCAGTCGACCATTCCCAGCAGCTCTCTCACCCCAGCTCCTCTCCCCGCCCCTCTGCAGAGGCTCCCAGAGCATCGAAATGGGCTGCCTTTCCCCTGCCCTGCCAATGCCTTGGCAAGGAGCCTCCTGTGCGCTTCCTTCACCCCACACTATTTGTTCCTCCTGCGTTAACAACCTCTTCATCCAGCTCTTGGGACTGAGAAAAGAGAATGTGAGTTTCAGCCAGTTTGACTCCAAGCACAGCTGCCAGGCAGCAGAGGAAGGTCATTACTGTAGACAGAATCCTCACACTAGCCCCATCTCTGGCCCACTTACCACCACTCCCATGTCTGAGGGCCTCTGGTTGGCGCTGGGCGCCGTGCCAGGCATCATATATATTTAGTCCTCACAGTACCCTGGAGACAGGAATCTTTTTTTTTTTTTGGCCACAGCATGTGGCATGCGGGACCTTCGTTCCCTGACCAGGGATGAAACCTGCCCCTTCCGTGTTTGGAGTGCGGACTCTCAACCACCAGACCATCACGGAAGTCCCAGGAATATTACTGAACCTCATTTTCAGGTGAAGAAACTAAGGCTCAAGGAGACGAATCATTTTCTCAAGGTCACACTTCCCTGGTGGCTCAGACAGTAAAGAATCTGCCTGCAGTGCAGGAGACCCAGGTTCGATCCCTGGGTGGGGAAGATCCCCTGGAGAAGGGAACTGCAGCCCACTCCAGTATTCTTGCGTGGAGAATCCCATGGACAGAGGAGAGGCTACAGTCCACAGTGCCGCAAAGCACTGGACACAACTGAGCGACTGACACTTTCAGGTGAAGAAACCAAGGCGCAGGGAGACAAACCATTTTCTCAGGGTCACATAACGGGACCCAAACCCAGGTTCATCTGCTTCAAAGAATCAGCCAAACACACCCGCTCGCACACACGCGCATGTGCCCGTCACTGCCACCACGCTTCAATGGGGCGCTGTGTTAGCAGACACTCGCGAGGCACCTGATTTCAGCTAAGCCTCATTACAACCCTGTCAGGGAGACACGGCTTCACGGCCATTTTGCAGATGGAGAAACCAAGGCTGTAAGAGTTGGAGTCCCGTGCCCAAGGTCACTCCGGAGAGCTGGTGTTTGAATCCGGGTCCTGACTGTGCTAGGAGACGGCTTGGCAGGGCCGGGTGCCTTGGCCATGCCGCACAGCCAGGAGCCTTCAGGCACCTCCACAGCTCTGCCACCTGGAGCTCGGGGACCGCCGGCGGGCCCACTATCACCTCCCCTCCGAGTCTTGCGGTGACTCGGCTGCGACCCGCCAGGCCCTGGACCGGGTTGACCCAGCCTCACCCTACCTGGCCTCTGGGGCTCTCGGTGCCCCCCCAGCCTCCTACCCTCGAGTTCCTGGGCCCCAGGCTCTTCTCCAGTTCTTCTTTCACTCTGAGCCAAGCAGGTTAAAGACATGCCAAAAATGAGTCCCCTCTCGCTTTAGTGCACTTGCATAATGTGTGGCGGAGAAGGCTGCGCTAATCGCTTGGGACCCACATTTTTCAGTGACATTAATCTCTAGCCGGAAAAGCCTCTCTGGACGGTTCTTTTCAGTCTGAAGGCACTTAACATTGGCCAGGGGAGCAGAAGGGGCCCGCCTGGAATTCCTCTCTAACTCCCAAACACCACACCCACCAACCCAGCCCAGCCAGCTTCCCTGGGTATGGCGGGGTGGGGGAGATGCCTACAGGGGGTGCGGGGGGACCAGGAAGGGTGGGGTGATGAGTGAGCCGCGGGCGTGCCGCGGTGTGTAGGCGTGAAGGTGAGAAAGGCTGAGCTTCAGCTGTGGCTGGTGCTCTGTCGGAGTTGCTGGGTTCACACCCCCAGGCCTGCCGTTCACGGAAGTGCGTCCCTATATCCATGCCCACAACGTGCATGCCAGTGACTGGGACACACGAGTGTGCGCGCGCATGTTTTTGAAAGTGTGCACCTGTGTGTGCGTGAGTGTCAGTCAGGGGTAAGCACAGATGTGAACGAATCCATTAGAGAATGTGTGTGCAGGAGAAACTGCAGCTGTGCCCATGAGCGGAGCTGCAAGGGCCACTTTGAGGGTACGTGTAGGTTCTGAACACACACATCAGGCACAAGAGGCATGCAAGGGTGCTTGTGCCAGAGCACGCCTGTGATGGTGAGCTGATGAGGGCACCTCTGACTCTGAGTGTGCACACGGGTGGGGAAGGCAGCGGTCAGGCCTTGGGTCCGTCGGCAGGAGTGAGGGTTTTGGCAGACAGACTGAGAATGAACCATGCTCTGGCCACTGTGTCAGGCAATAGGGAGACAGAGACGAATCAGGACATGGTGCCTGGAGCCCACAGAACACCACTTGGCTCACAGGAGCCGTTCACACGTCTCCTTCCAAGCCCCCATTTGGCAACTTGAGCTTGGTAACTTGAAATTGACCATAGTGAGAGCATTTATATCACATATGTTCAATTGCTCAGTGGTGTCTGACTCTTTGCAACCCCATGGACAGCAGTCCACCAGGCTCCTCTGTCCATGGGATTTTTCCCAGCAAGAATACTGGTTGGGTTGCCATTTCCTCCTCTGGGGGATCTTCCCAACCCAGGGATCGAACCCACTTCTCCCACGTATCCTGCATTGCAGGTGGACTCTTATCACTGAGCCACTACACCGTGGAAACCAGCAAATGCCAAATCAGGCCTTTCTTCTTCCAGAAAGCCTGTTGATAAAACCAGCCCTTCGCTGAAGAAGAGAACCATCCCCAATCCGCCAGGGTCCTGTGCCTGCTGACGTTCTTGTCCACGGCTGTGTCTGTGTTTGTGCCATGCGCCCCAAGGCAGCTTCAGAGTTGTGTGGGAATGAGCAGAATGAGCAAGCAGATTCAGGGAAGAGGGAGAAGAGGCAGCCTGAAGAAGCGTGAATGGACACGGGTTTTGCAACGCTCCAGGAAATGGATCCCTTTTTAATCCCAAGAGCTATTTGTGAAAATCTCCAAGAATAAAAAAACAACTGCCAAGGGAAAAAAAAATACTTAGACTCATAAACATGAAAATTGTCATGATCCTCTGTGAACACCAAGCGCTGTCAAGCCAGGCTTTCACTTGGCTGTAAGTGGTGGCTCTGGGTCCTGGGCCCCGGTCGTCACACTCAGAGCTGTGCTGGCTGGAAGTGAGTCAAGACAGAAGAGGCACAGCCAGAGAGATGGGAGGGAAAACAGGAGTGTGCAGGGCCCCCAAGCCAAGAGGAGAAGGAGTTTTGAGAGTCAGGCTGACCTTCAAGAGCTGCAAGAAATGTCCCTTTTTCCCTCTCCGCACGAGAGAAGCCAGAGGCTTGGTGAGGTCAGTGTCGCAAGGCTGGTCCAGATTCAAATCCAAGAGAGTCTGATGCCAGGACACCCAGAAGAAGACTGGAGCCCAAAGGAGGATCCAGAACCTTCTTCTTAGCTTCTCAAGGCCCCAAAGCAGAGGCTCAAGTCCTCTGGTCTCCTCCAAACTCACTCATCAGCCCAGCCGCCCATGAGCCACAGTCAGGCAGGACTCAGGACTCAGTCTCTTTGGGCGCATCAGTCCCCGCCAGTTCCCAGGATACTAAGCAGCCAGGGAGGTAGGTGGCCCTAGGGAGAGGCCACCGAGACCCTCATCCCCTCGCAGGCGCCCCCCTCCCCTTGGCTGCCCTTGATCTCCTTGGCGGGATGACATCAAGGGATGTTTTTAATAAGAGGGCAGGAGGCCTTGGGAGCTGACTGGGCTGAGGCAGTGCCGGGCAATTAATCTCCTGGTTGAGGAGCCTCAGCCGTGGGTAACCGGATCCCCGGAGAGCGGTTAGGCACACCCCACCTTTCATCTCTGCCCGTGGCTGCTCTGCGTGGGCCCTGCGTGCCCCTTCACTAACTCCAGGCCCCAACAAACCAGGCAGGCAGGGGGGTGCATGCGTATCAGTGTGTGAACCCTCCTGAGTGTGCCTGAGTACCTGGGCACAGGAATATCGACGCCCAGGTGTGTGTGTGTACAGATGAGTGGTCCTCAGGCGCATGCGAATGAGGCAGACCAAAACACTGGCTTCAGACTCAGACACCTGCGTTCTGGGTCAGGCCCTGGCTCTGCCTAGCTGAGTCAGCCTGGACAAGTACCTTAACTCCTCTGAGTCCTTACTTATCATCAGTAAACTGAGGATAATCATAGTAGTAGGAACAACCACATATGCTCCTGGGAAGCAAGTGATACTCTTCATATCGAAGTGCCTAGAACTTAAACCGTGATAATGAATACATGTTTTTATTCCTATTACACATGAATAGGGTACCCATCTGAGTGGTAGGTAGAATTCTAAGAATGATCTCTAATAACCTTTGTATAACCCACCCCACTTTGACTGTGGGGAGAACCTGTGAATACAATGAGATATCATGCCCATAATTATGTTCCATCCCATGGCAAAAGTGAGGTTATGCAAGTGGCCAAACCTAATCTCATGAGCCCTTTAAAATCAGAGATTTTTTTTTTCCATCTGCCAAGCAGAAGTCAGGGCAATTTGCAGCAAAAAGGAGATTGACCCGGCGAAGCAAACGTGTCCATTGTTGAGCTGAAAGAGGCCACACAAGAGTGGCCACGACAAGCTAACAGTGACCCCTGCCAACTGCCAGCAAGAACGAGGATCTCAGTTCTGTAGCCACAAGGAACTCAATTCAGCCAACAATCTGAATGAGCATGAAGACAGATTCTCTCAAGAGCCTCTAGATAGGGCTTCCCTGGTGGCTCAGTAGTAAAGAACCCACCTGTCGATACAGGAGACACAGGACCGATTCCTGGTCCAGGAATATCCCACATGCCACATGGCAACCAAACCCGCGTGCCACAACAACTGAACCTGTGCTCTCGAGCCCGGGAGCCACACCTATGGAAACCCAAGAGCCCTAGATCCTGTGCTCCTCAGCAAGAGAAGCCACCGCAACAGGAAGTCTGTGTGCTGCAATGAAGAGAAGCCCCGTTCGCCACACCAAGAGAAAGCCATGCAGCAGTGAAGACCCAGCATAGCCAAAAAATAAATTAAATAGATACATATTAAAAAAAAAATTTTTTTTCTAAAAGAGCCTCTAGGTAGAAGCTGAGCTGTGCTGACATCTTGATTTCAGCCTTATCCCTTGAGCCGAGAAGCCAGCCAAGCCTGTCCAGATCTCTGACTACTCGGGTCAGGATGTCATTAGTAGGATTCTGCCAGCTTTGGAAGCATCCAGGGAGACTCCTGGATCCCTGGTAACTGACAGTAACAACTATGAGTCTGCTTTGAGCTCTGGCGGACACTTTAGACTCCAGTCCAAAGCTGTCATGGGCCGAGGGGACAAAAAATGAGGTCTAGGGCAGGCTGAGAGGTACCCTGGGTGAGCCTGACTGAGATATGCTGGAGAGACTGCAGCAAGTCACTCACCCTCTCTGAGCCTCAGTCTGTTCATCTGAACAACAGGATACCCCAAAGCCACCAGCCCCAGCCTCACCTTCATCACAAAGGTAGCTTGAGTGAATGAATAGATGGTGCAAGAACATCTTAGTGCATGAGGAGAGCTGTCCCAAAGCAGGAGAGGTGATGGCCTGTCTTCTAGTAAACATTTAGTCTCTGGCCTGCTGGTCAACCTCAACCAACACCAGGGCACGCATGGGAGAAGCCTGGACCTCATCTAACCAGCTTCCTCTCCCCAGCCCCCTTATCCACTCAGCTCTATGGCTATCAACCCCACCTCGAAAATCTTTTCAGTCACCTCCTCCCCGCTGCCCCTGCCTGAGGTCCAGTGCCTAAACGTAGCCTGATGACCACACAGCCTTCCTCCTGACATTCCCACCTTCAGCCTCAGCCCCTGTAACTTAATCCCCACTGCCCTGTTCACAGCCCACCCAGGGCTCCTATTGTTCTTGGGGGTAAACTTTATACTCTGCTCTGAAAATCATGCCTCATTTTCACTTTTGCCAAAACAAAAACAAAAAACCTTTTTTACCTTCCCTGACGCTAGCAAATTTGAGCAGTTTTGCATATTATTTACTCCCCTAGTCCCTTCTTACCCAATTATTTCCCACTCATCTTTAAAATTCTTGATCATTTCTGTTTTTTAAAGGTCCTACATTTATGTGGTATAAAATTCAAAAGTATAAAAAGGCAGACACTGAAAGATCAGCTCAGCTCCAGCTGTTGTCCTCAGTCATCCAGATGATCACTACAAAGAAAGCCCCTACTACTACCTTTTGGTGTGTGCATGCAGATTTATTCTAGGTGTATACTAATAAATACATATACAAGTTCATTTCTACACAGGTAAATAGCATATCATACTTCATTTTTGTTTCAGCTAACGATGGATCTTGGCAATAGTTTGTCTTGGTACATTAAGAGTTGCCTCCTCCCTTGTTGATGGTTATATAATGTTCCACTGGGGTAGAAAGTATATAATAACCACTCTCCTCCTGACAGACTCAGGCTGTGTCCCACCTCTTGCTGTCACGGATATGTTGCTGAAATGTCATTTCACACAAATGTGAGCTTATTTGTGCAAAAAATTTCCTAGAGGTAAGATTGTTAGGTCAAAGGCAAAGATATTGCCAAGTTGCTTTTCATAAAGCTGTAACAATTTGCATTTCTACCAGCAACTTATGTTCCTTTTTCCCTATGAACTAACCTGGTGATTTCTCTGGTTTCACAATCTTTTTCTGATGGGGGAAAAATGGCATCACACTATAGTTTAATGTGCAGTTTTCTTATTTTGAGTCGGGTTGATCATCTCCCATAGTCATTTCTAAGAGTCATTGTTTTCCTTCTCTGTGAGTGGTCTGTTCATATATTCCATCTATTTTTCTATTGAGTTTTTGGCCCTTTATTATTGATTTACTGCTGCTACTGCTGCTAAGTCGCTTCAGTCGTGTCCGACTCTGTGCGACCCCATAGACGGCAGCCCACCAGGCTCCCCTGTCCCTGGGATTCTCCAGGCAAGAACACTGGAGTGGGTTGCCATTTCCTTCTCCAATGCATGAAAGTGAAAAAGTGAAATCGCTCAGTCGTGTCCGACTCTTAGTGACCCCGTGGACTGCAGCCTACCAGAGTCCTCCATCAATGGGATTTTCCAGGCAAGAGTACTGGAGTGGGTGCCATTGCCTTCTCCGTATTGATTTACAGGAGTACCTTATATATGAAGGAAATTAGCTCTGGGCCTATTTAAACAATTTAAATAACTTAAATAATTCTTTAAATGTTTAATGGCATTCCTTGTGAAATTATCTGTACCTAGTGATTTTTTTTTAGGAAACTATCTCTGTTTCATCCATGGTTATTAATGTGTTTAGATTTTAGTACCTAAATGTACCTTTAGGTACATTTTTATAAGTTATATTTTCTTTAAAAATTATCCATTTCAACTAATTTCTCAAATATATTTAGGTATTATTTTATTTCCTCTGAAATTAAGGTTATTTCTCCATAACCATTTCTTATTTCATGAATGTGTGTTTTCTCATTTTTTTCTGGATTAGATTACCTAACATCTTATCTATTTTACTTGGTTCTGAAAAATAATATTTGTTAGTTCTAGTATTTTTCTGGTTTCTAATTCATTAATATTCACTGTTATCTTTGTACATTTTTTCTTGTGATTTCTTTAGATTTATTTTATTGCTGTGCTTCTACGTTCTTAGATTGGATATCTAATTTAGAAAAATTTAATCTTCATTATATATTAACAAAAGTGTTTAGAGCTGTGAACTTTTCTCTGATCTCTGCTTTAGTGAACTTATCTCTGATCTCTGCTTTAGTGGTATTTCATAGCTCTCCTAGGGGTTGCTATTATTAACTCAGCTCTCTGGACTCTGGATTTCTGCAATCTGTTTTGATTTCTGTTTTGATGCCAGAGATGTTTAAGTGTGGACATTTGATCATTTGCTCTTTATTTCTTGTTGTATTCAATTGTGAGCTAAGGACTTCCCTAGTAGCTCAAATGGTAAAGCATCCGCCTGCAATGCAGGAGACCTGGGTTCACCCCCTGGGTTGGGAAGATCCCCTGGAGAAGGAAATAGCAAGCCACCCTAGTATCCTTGCCTGGAAAATTCCATGGACAGAGGAGCCTAGCAAACTACAGTCCATGGAGTCACAAAGAGTCAGACACGATTGAGTGACTAACACACAGACAACCATAATTAGAAATAATGAGAGAATCAGTTTATTTCTTCTTCCTTCCATTTTCTCCCTCCATCAGTTCAGTTCAGTTCAGTCGCTCAGTCATGTCCGACTCTTCGCGACCCCATGAATCGCAGCACGCCAGGCCTCCCTGTCCATCACCAGCTCCCGGAGTTTACTCAGACTCACGTCCATCGAGTCAGTGATGCCATCCAGCCATCTCATCCTCTGGCGTCCCCTTATCCTCCTGCCCCCAATCCCTCCCAGCATCAGAGTCTTTTCCAATGAGTCAACTCTTCGCATGAGGTGGCCAAAGTATTGGAGTTTCAGCTTCAGCATCAGTCCTTCCAACGATCACCCAGGGCTGATCTCCTTCAGAATGGACTGGTGGGATCTCCTTGCAGTCCAAGGGACTCTCAAGAGTCTTCTCCAATACCACAAATCAAAAGCATCAATTCTTCGGCGCTCAGCTTTCTTCACAGTCCAACTCTCACATCCATACATGACCACTGGAAATACCATAGCCTTGACTAGACGGACCTTTGTTGGCAAAGTAATGTCTCTGCTTTTGAATATGCTCTCTAGTTTGGTCATAACTTTCCCTCCCTCCATGACCCAGAGTTATTATTTTATGTATTTTAATGTTTACCTTCATATCTATAATATATCTATTACTTTAATTTTCGTATCTAAATTATGTCTTTGGTCCTCTGGCTATAAAAGATGAGCAGATCTGTGTGTTCACATTCTTTTGTACTGTCTTTCCCCTTGCTCTCCTAACATTTATCGGTTATTTAGTTTCTACACAATTTCATTCATTTCTCTGTGTTTCATTCTGTTCCATAATCATGACCCCCATTTGGTTTTAGTCTTAGAGACAAAGACAATGAATTCAATTCTCCATCAGTCTTTAGACCTTTTGCCACAATTTCTCCTTTTCAAGTTCATCTTTAAGAAGGGGTCATGGGAATTTCATTCTCTGAGTTCTCATAGATTGAAAAATTGGAACTGATTTCTATAGAGCCCAGGCTGCAGCCCACCAGGACAGCGTGGTGTAGTCCAACTGCCTTGCCGGACAGATGAGGAAGGTGAACCCGAAATAGGAACAATGGCCCCAGGTCATCCGGGGCTGTGCCCGGGACTGAGCCAGGATGAGGATCACACAGGCTGCCACCCCAGTGGGGCCTTCCCTCAAACACCCTCATGCTCTCTGTCTTCTGGCTTTCTAAAAAGCTGGTAGGAAGGAGCGTCAGGGCCTCCTGATGTGTTGGGGAGGGACCTTTGTCGCTGATCCCCTGGAATCTCACCTGGGACTTGGTAGGAAGTAAGCGACAGGAGAATTCTCTCCCATCCTCGGAGGATTAGCAGCCATGCCGGGAGGCCCCCCGCCTCGGGGGGGCACATCCTCCCCAGAGAGGGGGAAAGTGTGAGCTCATCCCTGCCGCCGCCCGCCGGGCAGAATGGGGCAGGGAGGGGGCCAGGGGCTCCACCTGTTCCTGATAATCTCCCTAAGCCAACCCCATAATTATTCTTTATTAACGGAGGCTGCTGCCTTCGTTACACACTGAAAGGAGGGCGTCCGGAGTGAAGACACGAGGGTCAAAAGCTGGTCACATTTTCCAAAGCGGTTTACTTGCCATGACCAAAATAACCTCCCCAGAGGCAGGCTGAGTTCCTGTCTCAGCCCATCCCAGTGCCCAGCCTAGGAGCTCTAGGACCCCCACTTCCCCCAGCCTGGAGCGGCAATCCCAGTCAGCCTCCTGCAGCCCAGCAGTCCATTCATTCAAACATCTCCCAAGAGCACGGTTTACACCAGGACTTGCACTAAGCTGCTCAGTGGTCAAGAATCTGCCTGCAAGGCCGGAGACCTCGGTTCGATTCTTAGGTCGGGAAGATCCCTGGAGAAGGGAAAGGCTGACCAGTCCATCCTAAAGGAGATCAGTCCTAAGTGTTCATTGGAAGGACTGACGTTGAAGCTGAAACTCCAATACTTTGGCCACCTGATGTGAAGAGCTGACTCATTTGAAAAGACCCTGATACTGGGAAAGATTGAAGGTGGGAGGAGAAGGGGACGACAGAGGATGAGATGGTTGGATGGCATCACCGACTCAATGGACATGAGTTTGGGTGGACTCCGGGAGTTGGTGATGGACAGGGAGGCCTGGCATGCTGGGGTTCATGGGGTGGCAAAGAGTCGGACACAACCATACCAGGTTGTTCAGATACCCAAGTAAACATATAGCCCTTGCCCTCTAGACTGAGCATCTAAAAGCAAGTGCCCCAGGGATCACTACATGGACTTCTCAGTGCCACGGGGGGGACAGGAGACCGAGGAGCAGAGAGGTGGGGCTGAGGACACCCTCGCACATGGTGGTAGGGGTAGGAGAAGACTTTCTGGAGGGAGAGACATTACAACCCTGTCTTGAAGTTCAGCTAGAAGGTCCCCAATGGACAAGGTGAGAAAAGGACATTCTATAGAAAGAATGACAGTGATGTGCTAGGACAAAGCTGACCTGCAATTCAGTGTGGCCAGAGCCAAAGCTGAGGGTGCAGAGGATCGGACTGACTGGGACTGGAGGGGTGGACAGGTCAAGCCACATAGGACCTGAGGGTACTAGGCAGTCATTGGAGGTTTTAGGCAGGGAGGTGACATGGTCAGACTGTGGTTTTGGAAGACCCTTTTGACTGCAGAGTAGAGATTGGCCTGGGGGAAGCGGCTGGGAGTTGGAAAGAGCTGGGGACACTTCTAGGGGCCCAGATGAGAAACAGGAAGTTTGGAACCTGAGCAACAACAACAGGGAAGAGAAGAGAGGCCGAACCGGGGGCAACGGTGAGACAGTCCCTCTGACTTCAGTGGCCACACTGTCCGTGGAGGCACACAGGCAAGAAATCAGAAAGGCCCTCCTGCCGGGCGACCCCGACCCTGTCACCATCACCGTGTGTTCAGCCTGACCCTAGATCTATGGATAACTCCCGACCAGAGACTGTCACAACCCAGGGCACTGAGACATACGGACACGAACTCCAAATCCCAAGCCCCCTGGTCTTCCCAGCCACACCCCTATACTGCGTTCTCCCCTCCCCAGACAAGCCCCGTTCGCTGCTTCCTTTGTGTTCTTCCTGACCAGCCCATCTTTGCCCATGTCCTGTCCATGCCCAGGTCTTCCTGAAAAGCCAGCTCGCAGACCCCCGCTGCCAGGAAGCCAGCAATGGCCTCGTGTCCGCCTCCCTCCGTCTCCCCACCTCCCTGCAGGTCCCATCTGTGCCCTTCCACTTCCATCAGCATCTGAGAAGTCCTCCCCATTCCCTCCGCCTCACCTGAGTCTCAGGTCAGCCCGGAGTCCTTCTCTTTGTTCTTCTTTATCTCTCAGTGTATGTCCCTCTCTACCTCGCCTTTCTCGTCGGCATCTAATCTCCTCCCAAGAACTCATCCAACTCAGGATTCATTTGTCTGAACCAGCACTGGGTACCAAGTCTGAGCTGGGCCCCAGGCTTGCCACTGAGAGTGGCAGAGATGGAAATGAGAGGGCAGCATACAACCCAGCAATCCCACTGCTGAGCATACACACCGAGGAAACCAGAATTGAAAGATACATGTGTACCCCAGTGTTCATTGCAGCACTGTTTATAATAGCCAGGACACAGAAGCAACCTAGATGTCCATCAGCAGACGAATGGACAAGAAAGCTGTGGTACATACACACATGGAATATTACTCAGCCATGAAAAAGGATGCATTTGAATCAGTTCTAATGAGGTGGATGAAACTGGAGCCTATTATACAGAGTGAAGTAAGCCAGAAAGAAAAACACCAATACAGTATACTAACGCATATAAGGAGTACATCAAGGCTGTATATTGTCACCCTGCTTATTTAACTTCTATGCAGAGTACATCATGAGAAATGCTGGGCTGGAAGAAGCACAAGCTGGAATCAAGATTGCCGGGAGAAATATCAATAACCTCAGATATGCAGATGACACCACCCTTATGGCAGAAAGTAAAGAGGAACTAAAAAACCTCTCGATGAAAGTGAAAGAGGAGAGGGGAAAAGTTGGCTTAAAGCTCAACATTCAGAAAACTAAGATCATGGCATCTGGTCCCATCACTTCATGGGAAATAGATGGGGAAACAGTGGAAACAGTGGCAGATTTTATTTTGGGGGGCTCCAAAATTACTGCAGATGGTGATTTCAGCCATGAAATGAAAAGACGCTTACTCCTTGAAAGGAAAGTTATGACCAATCTAGATAGCATATTCAAAAGCAGAGACATTACTTTGCCAACAAAGGTCCGTCTAGTCAAGGCTATGGTTTTTCCAGTAGTCATGTATGGATGTGAAAGTTGGACTGTGAAGAAGGCTGAGCACCGAAGAATTGATGCTTTTGAACTGTGGTGTTGGAGAAGGCTCTTGAGAGTTCCTTGGACTGCAAGGAGATCCAACCGGTCCATTCTAAAGGAGATCAGTCCTAGGTGTTCTTTGGAAGGACTGATGCTAAAGCTGAAACTCTAGTACTTTGGCCACCTCATGAGAAGAGTTCACTCGTCGGAAAAGACTCTGATGCTGGGTGGTATTGGGGGTAGGAGGAGAAGGGGATGACAGAGGATGAGATGGCTGGATGGCATTACCGACTCGATGGACATGAGTTTAATGAACTCTGGGAGTTGGTGATGGGCAGGGAGGCCTGGCGTGCTCCAATTCATGGGGTCGCAAAGAGTCAGACATGACTGAGCGACTGAACTGAACTGAACTGAACACATATATATGGAATTTAGAAAGATGTTAACGATGACCCTATATGTGAGACAGCAAAAGAGACACAGATGTGAAGAACAATCTTTTGGACTCTGTGGGAGAAGGTGAGGGTGGGATGATTTGAGAGACATTGAAACATGTATATTACCATATGTGAAATAGATCGCCAGTCCAGGTTCAATGCATGAGACAGGGCGCTCAGGGCCGGTGGACTGGGACGACCCTGAGGGATGGGATGGGGAGAGAGGTGGGAGGGGGGTTCAGGATGAGGGACACATGGGACACAGCACCCATGGCTGATTCATGTCAATGTATGGCAACAACCACTACAATATTGTAAAGTAACTAGCCTCCAATTAAAATAAATAAATTTATTTAAAAAAAAAAAGAAATGAGAGGGCAGCCCTGGTCCCGCTGACCCCTCCCTGCTGCTCGCCCTCCAGCAGACAAGGTGGGCCTCACGAGGCAGCCGCTGTGTGGGAAGGGAGGTCAGAGGGTAAAGCCAGTGCACGCTGGGCTTTGAGAGGCGCCAGCTCCTCTGAGCCTCAGCCCTACATGCCGACCTCCAACGAAGGGGCGGAGATGAGGACCGCTGACGCCCTGCCCTCCAGGGGCTCCCAGTCTCATCGGGGATATGAGCAGATAAATGCGTCCACAGGAAACCGTGAGGCCTGGGCTGCAGCAGAACTGGACTCGTGATCCCCACAGGCCCCGAATCGCCACCTCGCAGGAGGGATTACAGAGCCGGGAGTATATACGTGGTGCCCTGAAATCAGGAAGGCTGGGCTCCACCCACCCCGCTGGCCTTGACAGGGCCTTCCACAGCTCTGATCCTCAGCTGCAGCATCTGCATAATGGGTGTGTCACAACTCCCTTGAGGTTAATCCGTGTGAAACATACAATGAAAGCGAAAGTCAATCGTGTCCGACTCTGCCACCCCATGGACTACACAGTTGATGGAATTCTCCAGGCCAGAACGCTAGAGAGGGTAGCCTTTCCCTTCTCCAGGAGATCTTCCCAACCCAGGGATCAAACCCAGGTCTCCCGCATTATGGGCAGATTCTTTACCAGCTGAGCCACAAGGGAAGCCCAAGAATACTGGAGTGGGCAGCGGTTCCTTTCTCCAAGGGATCTTCCCAACCCAGGGATCAAACCCAGGTCTCCTGCATTTCAGGCAGATTCTTTACCAGCTGAGATACAAGGGAAGCGAAACATACAACATGTGAGCCAATATAAGTGGCTTGGCAAAGAGTCTGGTGTGGAATATGTGTTCAATAAATCACCCTATGGCTTTCTGATTATTATTCATTTTTGCCTGAAGAGTGGTAGCATGCACCCTGGGCTGGACACTGAGAGACTCATTTTTGGTCCCAGACTTGCACGACCTGGCTGTATGACCCTGAAAGATTCCCTGACTCACCCTGGCACTTTTTAATAAGAAGGTTACCGGCACTTCCCCAGTGGTCCAGTGGTTGAGAATCCGCCTTCCAGTGCAGGGGTAGCGTGGGTTTCCATCCCTGGTCTGGGAACTAAGATCCCACAGGGCGCGGGGCAATGAAGCCCGTAAAATCAATTAATTAACTGAATATTTTATAAAAAGAAGAAGGCTCCTTCCTGCCCAGCCCCTAAAGATGTGAGGGTAAGGCTGGCCCCCCTAGTCTTTCCTGCTCTGTCTCTTCCCCTTCACTCCCTTCACTCCAGCCACTGAGGCCTCTCTCCTTGATCTTCCTCAAACTCCCCAGCCACGCCCTGGGCTCGAAGCTCTTGTCTCTGCTGTTCCCTCTGCCCAGCACCCACTTCCGCCCGTCTCCCAAGTCTGCCCGACTCCCTCGCTCACTCCATTCCGGCCACTGTACAGTGTCAGCTCCTCAAAGGGGCCTTTCCTGACCACCTGTATACACGTCTCTGGCTTTCTCCCTGACCTGTTTCATTCTTCTCTGTAGCTCGTAGCACAGCCTGGTGTGTGGTACGTTGATCATTCATTTGTCAACCTTCCATCCTGGCTCACCGGGACGTTGGCTCCGTGGGACAGGAGGGCGTCTGTTTGGTGCACAGCTGTTCCCACACTCCACGGCACCTGGCCACAGTCGGTACTCAGTTTAACAAAGAGGACCAGGACCCACCTACCAGCTCGAGAGAAGCAGTGTGGGTGGGGCAGGGGGAGAGAAGTCTTCAGAAGCCCCTTGGTGCCAGCTCCTGGCAGCCCTGGGGCTCCACCTCCTGAGCCTTCTCACAGTTTGGAAAAAGTACAAAGGTCCCCCCTCCATCCCTGCTGGGCACATGCCCCCTGCCACTGGGGTCCTGGATCTGAGACAACCATCCCCACCGCCACCCGAAAGCCCCTGGCTGTTTCCAGGTCAGGGCAGAGGAGGGGGGTGGGGGTGATGGCCTCTAGGCTCCGTCCTTTGTCCCAGGCCCCCACAGAATTTAATTCCAAGGTTCAAAGAGCCCTTGCCTCCTTCCCAGATGAAAGGCCGCTCAGCCGGAGAGATGAGCTGGTTAATAAAAGATTCGAGGGGGGCCCTGGACAGGCGGGCCCACCACCACTCCCTGCCCACAGCTCCTGCCAGTGAAGGCTCTCAACCCTCTGCCGCCGTTCCAGCCCGCTGCCCCACAAGAAAAGCCCATTAATTTAACACTAATAGGATTTTCAATTTGTCACAATCCTCGGAGGTCCTGGGGAGGCTGCGAGGGGGAGGCTGGGATTCATAACAAAACCCCGTCAAAGACAAGCTTTGGCAGAGGGACTGGCCTGGACCATGGATGGTTCCTGAACACTCTAGGGCCTTCGGGCCAAGCCTCGGCCCCTCCTGGCCTCAGTTACCTCGATGGGGAGAAAGTCAGTAAAACCCACTTTGAAAGGAGACTGTAGGGATCAAGTGAGCTTACAGAGAAGTAACATCCTGCGAATGCTGCCTGGCCAGGGGTCGGCGCTCTAGAATTGCCCCCTCCTGCCTCAGCCCCTCTCCCAAGTCTGCCCCTAGGAAGCGTTGGCTGCACAGACTAGAGACCTGCCCACCCCCGCGCACCACTGTCCCCAGCCACTGACTCCAGATCCGATGACATTTCAGCCAAACGCCCCTTGGCAGGGCGGCAGGAGGCTAGGGGGGCGGCTTGTCTGGGAGCCCGAGGCTTTTTCATCTTCAGTGGAATCGGCATCCTGAATCCCCCGTTGTTCCAGGAGAGCTGAGTACTTGGAGCTTCCAAACACAGAGGCCCCAGCAGAAGGCCCCAGCCCGTGCCAACCGGCTGCGTCTCGGTTACAGCTCAGGACGCGCAGCCCGCCAGCTGCCCGAGCCCCGCTCTCCAGGCAAATTCCTCCCGGATCAGGAGATGCCAGACAGCGGGGACCGCGTCAGAGCCGCCCCCTGGCCGTGGGCTCAGCTCGGCGCTTCTCCATGGTCTGCAAGTGAGGGCCCCCCTGGCGCAGGGAGGCGTCTGGGAGACTTGGGGAGATGGGCCTGTTAGCGCAGTTGATGAGAGGCTGAGACAGACGCGGTGAAAACACCGGCTCCCGGCTGCCCAAAGCCGCGGATGAGCACACCTGGCAGGCTCGAGGCCTGGCTCAGGGCCATGCCCCCTGGATTGGCTGCTGCCACTGCCACCCAGGAGACAGAGACAGGCAGGAGGACTCAGGAGCCCAGCCGCCTGCCCCACCTCCCAGCACGTCTGGCTCCGGGCAGCTGCTTTCTCAGCAAAGCCCTCACTACCAAACTGGACAGGACTGGGGCCGGGGGGCCGGGGGGCCGCGGGGGGCTTCCCCCAGCGCTGCCTGCGGTTGGTCCCTGTTTGCGTTTGCCTCCATTCAGGCCCAACCATAATTTACAACATCTCGATTCCTTAGCGTCACGTGGTCCAAACCAGACAGAGATGGGAAGGCAACAGCAGGGAGACAAAATTGAGGGTGGTCTCAATTACTCTGTATTTCAGTCACTGCAGACCCACTCAGGTGCAAAGAGAACTGTACGTCTCATGAATAAAAGAAACAGAAGAAGGAAATGGATGTTTACCGTCATTTTAACAGTCACAGGAGGAAGCTTGATGGGGACCCCCAGCATGGGAATGGTGGTGAGCCTTCCCCGAACCAGCACAGATGAAGCCAAAGATGCTGGAATGCTGGGTGGATGCCAGGGAGAAGATTCTAGAAGGGACCGTTGTCCAAGTGCCATGATGTAGACTGTAGGAAATCACTGTGGGTTCCAGGTGGAATTCTAGAAGAGGCTGAGAAAGAGGGGCAGCCTGCCTGAAACGGGGAGAGTCACGCCCTGCTCAGGAGGTGGACGAGTGGGGCAAGGAAGGACCCCTCGCTATGGGCCCAGTTGGCCCCACAGACTTTTCAGAACACCTTTGCTTACGCCTAAGTCACATCTTTGGTTCGAGCTGCAAGTGTCCAGCTCTGCTCATAAACAGGGAGTCAGAGACTACAAGGCAGCATTCAGAGTGCCTGCTCACTCCTGGGTCAGCTCACTCCTGAACTGCCAGCTCTCACATCAGGAATGATCAGCAGGGCTTTATCCAGCTTCCAACCTCACTCCAATCTGGCTGTGTGAGCCTAGGGAAATTGCTCACTCTCTCTGGGCTTTTAGTTCACAGGGTGAACAACGTAAAGAGGGAGAGGGTGGATTAAGAAGGGTTCTTCTGAGATCTGTGGTTGCCAAGAGAGGAGGGATGAGGAAGGAACAGACTGAGAGTCCGGGATTAGCAGATGCAAGTGATTATACGTAGAATGAATAAACAAGGTCCTACTCTAGACCATGTGCTCGTGCTTGGTCACTTCAGTCGTGTCCAACTCTTTGTGGTCCCATGGATTATAGCCTGCCAGGCTCTTCTGTCCATGGAATTTTCCTGGCAAGAACACTGGAGTGGGTTGCCATGCCCTCCTCCAGGGGAACTTCCCAACCCAGGGATCGAACCTGCATCTCCTGCATTTTCTGCATTGCAGGTGGATTCTTTACTGCTAATCCACCAGGGAAGCCCTATTACTCTATAGCACAGGGAACTATATTCATATCCTGTGATAAACCATAATGGAAATGAATATGAAGAGCAATGCATATATAAGTATAACTGAATCACTTTGATGTACAGTAGAAATTAACACAACATTGTAAATCAATTGCACTTTAATAAAATAAGAAATTTTTAAAGAAGTAGTCTCCTGCCCTATAAGGGTGAATGCCTTTTAGAACAGAGCTTGGTGAGCCGTATTCAGGAAGAAGAAGACAAGTCCATCCCTGTAACAAAGAAATGGCAGCGTTTATCTCATTAGCAAGGGTTTCGAGAAGGGATGAAAGCTATGGATTGGGAATGTGAGACCTGTCCTTCATCCATTCATTCATTTATATGACAGCTATTTATTGAGTGCCTACCTTAAGTCAGCCCTCACTCCTGGGACACAGAGAAGAACCCGAACCAGGCCCTTGCTTCCAGGATCCAGACAAGGATCTACCACTGTGATGGAAGTTCTGCCAGGGGCCACACCGGGGCTTGGAAGCACAGAAAAGGGGACCAGTATGGACAGTCAAGGAGCCTTCTAGTAACAATGACCTCAGCTTGAAAGCTGAGGAGGAGGCAGCCAAGAGCAGCGAGGGTGGTCAAAGGGTAGAGGCGGGGCCCTGGGACTGGCAAAGGCACAAGGCATCTTCCTTGCTTCCTTCATTTCTTGACCATCATATAGTCCTCTACAAAAGAAAAAGAATAAATAAGCAAGTAAATGAGCAAAAAGTAGAAGGGATACAGGCATACATATTACAGAAAAAGCATTTAGTTATCTCAGCACCAAATGGAACAGCCCAGGACTCTGATTTCCAGTTTCATCATCACACCATAGGAAGGAGACAGCGGTCCTGTCCCCTCATCCACGGAGGTGGCCTTTGGTCCCACATCCAGCTCCCTTTCATGCAAAGGCTGGGCACAATCCCACTCATTTGCCCATTCAACAACATCCCTTGATCATCAACCACTCTCCAGACACATGGAGGGATCACCGATGGGAAAAGCCAGACTTGGTGATACCCACTTCATACATCCACCCACCTCTGCAGGCCCCCACGATCACAGCAGGAACCTAGAATTACCTGGGTAGGTGTCAGGCTATTGGAGCCATCCCAATAAGTCACCAAGCAAGGGCAGGACTGGGCCTGTAGAGGAACATTCCTTCTCTGCTCTCCCGCCCAAACTCGTGGCCAAAGGCAAGGCACACGCACGGCTGAAATCCCATCAATGGCGCCTAGCCAACTGGCTGCCACTTGCTTATTTGGCTTGGAACAGGAAATACATTTTTCTACTATTTATACTGCTGACCTCAGGAATAAACTAATTACTGCTGCGAAGCTGCATTCCCACACTGTCCAGCTCACATCTGTAACCCCTGTTGGGACGAAAGCTGAGGAGGTGCCAGATGGCTGTGGGGTCCAGGGGCTCTGGCCCAGGGGGCCACTCCTGCCCTGCCGGCTCCCTAGGTCTTCAGGGGAGAAGGAATCGAGACTGCAAGTCACACCGACTGGATCTTCCACTCCAACCAGGAAGAGATGCGCCTGTGTCTTCCCCTGGCCTTGAGCTAATCACTTCTCCAGCTCTTGGGTTCTTGGTCTACACGAAGGAGGTGTGGTAATGCTGAGCTCAAGCAATGCCATTTGGAGTCAATGATACCGTGTGTGAGAAAGCTTCATGTAAATGTGATTACTCCCGAAGGCCCATTACCTGACCGGCCCGGCTCCAGAGGCCAGCTTGGCCCAGGTGGACCCCACATCTGGGTCAGGGCAGCAGCATCCAGATGTGCCGCAGATCCCACCACAGCCCTCGTGTCCTGATGTGTGAAAGTGGACACCTGCCTCTGAGACTGCGGTCCCCGGCAACCCAACCAGCCTCACAAACCAGCTACGGGATATAGGCAGGCAAGTCGAGCATCATCGAAGAGGGGCCAGGAACCAGCCTATGGATGGGCGGATGGATGGATGGGAAATGATGCATAAGTCATAATACTGTTTTAACTGATTTTTTTGCCAGTTTACTGAAACGAGCAACTGTGTGGCTCAAGGGTCCACAAACCGATCTGTAGAAGGCTGGATAATAAATATTGTAGTCTTGAAGGCCCATACGGTCTCTGTCACAACTACTCAGCTGCCACTGTAGTGTAAACCATGCCACAGAAAATACATAAATGAATGGGCAGAGCTGTGTTCAATAAAACTCTGTTTACAAAACAGGGGGATATATTCAGCCAAACCCTCTGGCTGAACTAACCACATAGGTACTATGTAACCTCAGCTGTGTCCTTCATTCTGCCTCATCATCCTTTCATCTGATGGGTCACCAGACCCTATCAAATCTCCCTTCTAAATAGCAGCCCCTCGTTCCCACATCACAGCCCTTGCCCTTGTCCAGCCCCATCACCTACCACCTAGACTCTCCAGCAGCTCCCCACCTTCAGCCTCATGCCCTTCCAGCCCATTTGCTACTGAGAGATCTATCTAAGTTTCCCCTCTCCTGATTCTTGCTGTCCTGAGCACAGGTCATTCAGGTTCTGGGTCCCACTGTCCAGGCTCATCACTCACTACCCGCCTCAACTCCCATTTTCAGTTCTAACCAGAGTATCGTTTATTCTTCAAACACATCATGCTGAATCCTTCTCTATACAAGGAGAAGCTTTCTCCCTCCACGTTGCCCTGGCCAACTCTTACTCATCCTCAGGCCTCGGACCGGATGTCACCTCCCCTGAGAAGCCTTCCTGGGCTTTCCCCTTACACTGAAATGATCACACAGTGGCACAGACGGCCATGTGTTCAGCAAATCCCATTTCCTATTCTTTCCGGGTACAGAGCCAGACTACATTTCCCAGTCTCCTTTGGTGTTAGGTAGAGCCATGTGACTTGAGTTCTGGCCAATGGAAGAAGGGCAGAAGTGATGGAAGCCATCCCAGCTCTGGCCTTGATTTCACTTCCCATGTAATTCTACAGGTGCTTTCTCTTTCCCCCTCTTTCCAGCTGAATGAAAAGGATGCTGAGGACCTGCAGAGGTTCTACCTTCGGGTAGAACCGAAGGCCTGGGTCTCTGAGCCACTGCTTAGGTGAGAGTATCTAAAGGGAGTCACATGACCAGAAATCCCACGTCATATTAACTGAGCTATCATGGAAGTCCGCATATCAAGCTACTGACATTTTAAGGTTGTTTGTTACAACAGTTAGCCTACTCTGAGTAAGGCAATACTGAAATGGAATTAACTGCTATTTGTCTGCCTTCCCCCATAGACCGTAAGATACGTAAGAACAGGAGTTTGTCTGTCTCACACAGCACCAAATCCCCAGGGCTTAGCACCTAAGCCCTGCATATTGTAGGAACTCAGTATCCATTTGTTGGTTGGATAAAAAATAAATAAATGAATACAGCCTTGGTGGCAGGGGCAGGCTACTCTCATCACCATGAGGATACTGTAGCAACCCAGAGCCCACCCACGTGCAGAGGGGGAGACTTAATTTAAAGCTTTGGCCTAGGGGAAGAGCAGCTTGTGCAGATTCCACTCCAGGGAGCTGAGCTCAAGCAAAGCCAGGGCCAAGGTCATCAATCAACGCGGGAACTGAGAGGCAGAGTGCCCATCAGGGGCTGGAGTGGCAGTACCAGGAAGAATCAGAGGGATGGGATCAAGCGAGCATGAGACTAGGAGTCAGGAGCTCCAGATTCTGGGGCTCACTGCTTGGCCTTGGTACATAACTTCCTCTCTCAGAGTCTCAGTTTCCCCCAGCTGCGAAGGGAAAAGAGGGAACCGGACATTCCCAGCCCCCCCAAAAGTCTCTGGAGTCTCAAAATATAAAACAGACGCAAGTGGGTGATGTGTATGTGCCTGCTCACACTCTTTGCTGCACCACGGACTGGCCCGCCGGGCTCCTCTGCCCATGGAATTTTCCAGGTAAGAATAGTGGAGTGGATTGCCATTTCCTTCTCCAAGGGATCTTCCCGACCCGGGGATCGAACCCTCGTCTCTTGTGTCTCCCACACAGGCAGGCAGATTCTTTACCAACTGTGTCACCATACTACGTGTAGAGAACTAGCGAGAGCCTACTGTACAGCTCAGGGAGCTCTGCCCAGTGCTCTGTGGTGCCCTAAATGGGAAGGAAATCCAAAAAAGAGAGGAGATATATACACATACGGCTGCTTCACGTTACTGTACAGTGGAAACTCACACAACATTGTAAAGCAACTATACTCCAATAAAAATTAATTTTTAAAGCAAATAAATAAAACAGATGCATGTGGCGTGGCTCTAATTAAACCTGGAGAAAGCTGACCCCAACCAACCTCCTTAGACACCTTCTCAGAACCTTGTTCCCCATCTTCACTCAGCCAAACTAAGACTTCCCAGAAACTTGGCCTAGACAGGGGTTTTTAGATCATCCAGCCAAAACCCCAATCCCTGCCTGAATACCTCCAGTGACGGAGAACTCACCACCTCCTCCTCAGCCCCTAAGGCCACCCTGATGGTTAGATTGGCTATGCATCCTGGGTCTAATGTGTCTCTCCTACCATAGTCTCAGAGCAAGCCAGCTAGAGACCAGGACTTGAAAAGCTGGCCTCTGAAAATAACAGTAATAACTGACAGGTTTTGGCCACATATTTTTCCTAGGCACATTATATATATAGCACATTTAATCCATATGGTAACTTCATAAAGTAGATACTGTTATTATTTTACAAATGAAAAAAATCAAGGCATAAAGAGTTTGTCACTTGTCCAATGTCATACAGCTAGTAAGCAGCAAAGCTGAGACTCAAATCCAGACCATCTGATTATCTGTTCTCGACAGCTTCTCTGATATGGAGAAATCTGACTACAGCTGATAGGAGAGGACCACGGTGGTCAATATCACTTGTATAACATCACTTGTATAGGTGCCGGGTGCTTTTACAATAAGCATTTTACAAATGCTCACTGAGTTAATCCTTGAGCAATTCTATAACGAAGACACTGTTATCATCACTGTTTTGCAGATGAGGAAGCCAAGTCACAGAGAGGGTAAGAAATTAGTCAAGGTCACACAGCTTGTAAATGGTGGGGTCAGGATTTGAACCCAGGCAATTTGGCTCTGGAGTCTGTTGAAAATCTCAAAGAATTGACAAAAAAACTCTGGAAACAATTATAGCAGGGGATTATAGCAAGGAGAAGGAGGAGCCTGGTAGGCTACAGTCCATGGGGTCCCGAAGAGTAAGACGCGACGGAGTGGCTTCACTTAAGTCAACTGCTCTCCTGTACATCAACAATGAGCAAGTTTTTATGTTTGTTACCTTTCAGTTACACATATATTGAGTATTTGCCATATGCTGTGCCGGGTGCTGCATAGGCACCAGCTCATTTAATCTTCTCCAAACCCTAAATGGGCAGGAAAAAAATGTGACAAAATACAAAACCCATGTATGATTTAAAAAGAAAAAAACTCTCAGCAAACTGGAAATAGAGGGAAAGTTCCTCAACTTGATAGAGAACTACCAAAAACCTATAGTTGACATCATACTTAATAGTGAGAAATTAGATGTTTTCCTCCTAAACTTGGGAACAAAGGAAGGATGAATCCTTTTAGTCCTCTTATTCACCATCATACTGGAAGCCCTGCAGTAAGATAAGAAAAGGATGTAGCCGGTATGCAGATTGGGAAAGAAGAAATAAAGCTGTCTTTGTTTGCAGATAACATGATCGTCTATACTGAAAATCTCAAAGAACCTACAAGAAAACCTCCTAGAACTATTTTATCAAGGGATTACAGCAAGGTTTCAGGATTCAAAGTTAATATACAAAAGTCAATTGCTCTCCTATGTACTAGTAATGAAGAATTGGAATTTGAAATTAAAAATACAATACCATTTACATTAGCACCAAAAATCAAATACTTAGGTATGCATATGTGCTAAATTGCTTCAGTCATGTCCGACTCCTTGTGACCCTATGGACTGTAGCCCGCCAGGCACCTCTGTCCATGGGGTTCTCCAGGCAAGAATACTGGAGTGGGTTGCCATGCCCTCCTCCAGGGGATCGTCCCCACCCAGGGACTGAGCCTGCAGCTCTCGTGTCTCCTGCACTTGCACGTGGTTCTTTACCACCAGCGCCACCTGGAAAGACCACGTAGGTGTAAATCTAACCAAAAACATAACATCTATATGACAAAAACCACAAAACTGAAAATATCAAATATCTATTAATAAATAAATGGAGAGTCTACGTTCATGAATAGGAATACTCAATATTACTAAGATAACAGTTTTTTCCAACTTCCCCCCATTTGAAAAGACCCTGATGCTGGGAAGGATTGAGGGCAGGAGGAGAAGGGGACGACGGCGGATGAGATGGCTGGATGGCATCACCGACCCAATGAACATGGGTTTGGGTGGACTCTGGGAGGTGGTGATGGACAGGGAGGCCTGGCGTGCTGCGATTCATGGGGTCGCAAAGAGTCGGACACAACTGAGCGACTGAACTGAACTGAACTATAGATTCAATGCAATACCAATTAAAATCTGAGCAAGTTATTCGTGGATATCAACAAACAGATTCTAAAATTTACATGGAAAGGCAAAAGATCCAGAATATCCAACACAAAACTGAATGAGAAAAAAGTCTTAACACTACCTGACTTCAAGACATACTACAAAGCTATAGTAGTCAAGACAGTGTATCTGCTAAATATTAAGCAAATAGATAAATAGAACAAAACAGAGAACCCCCCAAGATCAACCCACGTAAACACAACTAACTGATCTTTGACAAAGAAGCAAAGGCAATTCAATGGAAAACACATAACCTTTTCAACAAATGGTGCTGAAAAAACTGGACATCCACATGGGATAAAATAGAATCTAGACATAAACCTACTTTTCCAAAAAAATTAACTCAGAATGTACCATAGACCTAAAGGTAAAATGCAAAACTGAAGTACTTCCAGAAAACCAAAGTACTGGGAGAAAATCTAGGTGACTTTGAGTTTGGCAAGAAATGTTTAGATACAGCACCAAGAGCAAGATCCCTACATGAAAAACTGGATAATCTGGACTTCATTAAAATGTAAAACTTCTGCTCTGTGAAAGACACCGTTAAGAGAATGAAAAGACAAGCAACAGACTGGGAGAAAATGTTCGCAAATGCATATCTGATGGAAGACTTGTATCCAAACACACAAAGAACACTTAAAACTCAATAGTAAGAAAACAAAAAATAGAATTTAAAAGATGGGCAAAAGATCTGAATGTACTTCACCAAAGAAGACATACAAATGCCAAATATGTGTATAAAAAGATGCTCGGGCCTTCCCTGGTGGTCCGGTGGTTAAGAATCCACCTTGCAATGCAGGGGACACTAGTTTGATCGCTGGTCCGGGAAGATCCCACATGGCTCAGGGCTACTAAGCCCATGCACCACAACTGCTGAGCCCACACGCTGCAACTCCTGAAGCCTGCGTGCCCTACAGCCTGTGCTCTGCAACAAGAGACGCCACCGCAGTGAGCAGCCTGCACACCGCAGCTAGAGAAAGCTCGCATGCAGCAGCAAAGACCCAGTGCAGCCATAACGTATAATTTAAGGTGCTCAATGTCATGTGTCTTTCAGTTCAGTTCAGTTCAGTTGCTCAGTCGTGTCTGACTCTCTGCGACCCCATGAACCACAGCACTCCAGGCCTCCCTGTCCATCACCAACTCCTGGAGTCCACCCAAACTCATGTCCATTGAGTCGGTGATGCCACCCAGCCATCTCATCTTCTGTCATCCCCCTCTCCTCCCACCTTCAATCTTTCCCAACTTTAGGGTCTTTACAAATGCGTCAGCTCTTTGCATCAGGTGGCCAAAATATTGGAGTTTCAGTTTCAACATCAGCCCTTCCAATGAACACCCAGGACTGATTTCCTTTAGATTGGACTGGTTGGATCTCCTTGCAGTCCAAGGGACTCTCAAGAGCCTTCTCCAACACCACAGTTCAAAAGCATCAATTCTTCGGTGCTCAGGTTTCTTTATAGTCCAACTCTCACATCCATACATGACCACTGGGAAAGCTATAGCCTTGACTAGACGGACCTTTGTTGACAAAGTAATGTCTCTGCTTTTTAACATGCTGTCTAGGTTGGTCATAACTTTCCTTCCAAGAGAGTAAGTGACTTTTAATTTCATGGCTGCAGTCACCATCTGCAGTGATTTTGAAGCTTAAAAAAATAAAGTCTGCCACTGTTTCCACTGTTACTCCATCTATTTGCCATAAAGTGATGGGACCAGATGCCATGATCTTAATTTTCTGTATGTTGAGCTTTAACCAACGTTTTCACTCTCCTCTTTCACTTTCATCAAGAGGCTCTTTAGTTCTTCTTCACTTTCTGTCATAAGAGTGGTGTCATCTGCATATCTGAGGTTATTGATATTTCTCCCAGCAATCTTGATTCCAGCTTGTGCTTCCTCCAGCTCAGTGTTTCTCATGATGTATTCTGCATATAAGTTAAATAAGCAGGGTGACAATATACAGCCTTGACTTACTCCTTTTCCTATTTGGAACCAGTCTGTTGTTCCATGTCCAGTTCTAACTGTTGCTTCCTGACCTGAATACAGCTTTCTCAAGAGGCAGGTCAGGTGGTCTGGTATTCCCATCTCTTTCAGAATTTTCCACAGTTTATTGTGATCCACACAGTCAAAGACTTTGGCATAGTCAATAAAGCAGAAATAGGTGTTTTCCTGGAACTCTCTTGCTTTTTCGATGATCCAGCAAGTGACCATATGTCATTAGTTCAGTTCAGTTCAGTTCAGTTGCTCAGTCATGTCTGATTCTTTGTGACCCCATGAATTGCAGCATGCCTCCCTGTCCATCACCAACTCCCGGAGTGCACTCAGACTCACGTCCATAGAGTCGGCGATGCCATCCAGCCATCTCATCCTCTATCGTCTCCTTCTCCTCCTGCCCTCAATCCCTCCCAGCATCAGAGTCTTTTCCAATGAGTCAACTCTTTGCATGAGGTGGCCAAAGTACTGGAGTTTCAGCTTTAGCATCAGTCCCTCCAAAGAACACCCATGACTGATCTCCTTTAGAATGGACTGGTTGGATCTCCTTGCAGTCCAAGGGACTCTCAAGAGTCTTCTCCAACACCACAGTTCAAAAGCATCAATTCTTTGGTGCTCAGCTTTCTTCACAGTCCAGCTCTCACATCCATATGTGACCACTGGAAAAACCATAGCCTTGACTAGACGGACCTTTGTTGGCAAAGTAATTAGGGAACTGCAAATTAAAACAATATAAAATATCACTACATACCTGTTAGAATAGCTAATGACCATAAAATTGACACCACCAAATTCTGATGAGGTTGTGGATGACAGGAATTCTCATTCACTGCTGATGGCAGTGTAAAAAACGGTATCACCACTTTGGAAGACAGTCTGGCAATTTCTCAAAAAGCCAAACATAGTCTATTATACGATCCAGCAATCATGCTCCCAGGTATTTATGATAATGAGCTGAAAACTTTGTCCACACAAAAACACGCACACAGATGTTTATAGCAGCTTTACTGATATTTTTCTCAAACTGGAAGAAATCAAGAAGTCCCTCAAAAGATGAATGGATAGGCAAATACATGTAGTGGAATGTTCAGTCAGTTCAGTCACTCAGTCACGCCTGACTCTTCGCGACCCCATGGACTGCAGCATGCCAGGCCTCCCTGTCCATCACCAACTCCCAGAACTTGCTTAAACTCGTGTCCATCAGATCGGTGATGCCATCCAACCATCTCATCCTCTGTCATCCCTTCTCCTGTTATTCAACAACAAACAGAAATGAGCATCAAGCCATGAAAAGTTTGGAGGAAATGTCAATGCATGTTGCTAATTTAAAGAAGTCAGTCTGAAAAGGCAACATATTCTATAGCTCAACTGTGTGACATTCTGAAAAAAGCAAAATTGTGGAGACACTATCAGATCAGTGGTTTCCAGGGGTTCTTGTGGCCAGGGCAGTGGGGAGCAAGGGAGAGGGATATGTGGAACACGGGGAATTTCTAGGACAGTGAAACAATTCTGCATGATACTGTTATGGTGGGCACGTGATGTCATGCATTTGTTAAAATCCACAGGACTGCCAACACAAAGAGGGAACCCTAATATAAAGTATACACTTTAGTTAATAATAATATACAATGATATGTCATTACAACAAATGTACCATACGAAAGCAAGATGTTAACAAAAAGAGAACTCTGTGTGTGTGTGTGTGTGCGTGTGTGTGTATGGAACTCTGTACAATTGCTCAATTTTTCTATAAACTTAAAACGGTTCTAAAACACAAAGTCTATTAATTTAAAAGAAAATCTCTACATGGGCAGACTATTATTGCTCCTATTTTGGGAAGATTATTATCACCCTCATTTTAAGGAGGGATATTTTATTTACCCTCTTTTATAGAAGAGGACACTAACATTTAAGGAAGTTGCATTCACCATTCAACATCACACAATGGGCAGGCAAAGGGGAGGGTCAAGCTTGGACTAGTGGACAGGGGGTCAGAAACCCCTCAGGGTGCCCAGGACTTGGAAACTACCAGTACTTGAAACAGACACACATTTGAGTTCCTGCTCAGCTTCCTGCCATTCACATCTCTGCATCTAGGTCCTTCCAGTAGATCAAAACAGAGACCTGCATCCTCCGTACGGAGATGCTACTTGTGCAGTCATCCCTGGGCTCTTCCTGCTCACCATCTCTGTGCTGGAAACCCAGAAGGTGTCTGCAAAAGTCCATCCTGCTCAGATTGGTTCAGTACCAATAGGTGGATTCATATGCAGAACAGAAAGTTGGCTTAGGGTGGAAATCAGACCTCTGCCCAGTTACCATGGTACCAAATAGACTAGACACGCAGGATGTGAATATCAGCTTGTGCCGCCATCACCACTTATTCCAGTGTAGGAAGCCCATGATTGTGTCAGGTCCAGTAGTCACCTCCCATCACCAGGACTGAAAGGGCCCCGTTCATGGAGAGGTGACCTCTGCTATGGGAACTGCCAAGACCACCCCTGGGTGGTGGTCAGGACTGGAGTGGATGGCAGTCGTCCTGAGTGCTGACTGTGAAGTTAATCTCAGACAAACGGGAAATGCCTAGGACAGCTGGGAAATGCCACCAAGCTCTGACCTGAGGCCTTGCTGTGGATGGGATGTCTGTGCTCCCCCAGGATCCATACACTGAAGCCCTAATCGCAAGGTCATAGTATTTGGAAGTAAGGCCTTTGGGAGATTAGTAGGTCATGAGGGTGGAACTCTTACGAATGGGATTAGTGCCCTTAGAAGAAGAGACACCGTGAGATGATCTCTCTCCTCCACACGAGGACACAGTGAGAAGATGGCCCAGCTGGAAACCAAGAAGCAGGCCCTCGCCAGTACCTGATGATACCAGCACCCTGGACTCAGACTTCCTGTCCTCCAGAACGGAGAGAAAGAAACTTCTGTTGTTTAAGTCACCCAGTCTAGGGTATTTTTATTATAGCAGCCTGAATTTAGGGCATACAATTCTTGCCAAGAGCCTGAGAGTCATCAGAGATGAAAGAAACGGGTCCATCTGATGCCTGGTCAGAGAACCACAGGGAAGCCTGGAGGCAGAAAGAACCATGACCACAGACCCTTAGGCGATCCCAGGGAGGACCTTCTGACTGGTGGAAAGAAACGAAGAGTCTGAGAACTTGATAAAAGACTCTTCTTTGGCTATGAGGTTTTTCACACTGAATACCTGTGTTTAAGCTCCTGGCCCGAGCCATTTACGAAGGCCTTTCTTCTACATCATCTTGTTTTAAACATCCAAGAGCCCTGGGAGGTGGGTGTATACATCTCTAAGTGACAGATGAGGCAACCAAGGCTCAGAGAAATGAAATCACCTCAAGCTCACAGCCACACAAGTATTAATGACCAGGGGAATTCCCCAGTGGTCCAGTGGTTAAGACTCCTCACTCTTATTGCTGAGGGCCCAGATTCAATTCTTGGTCGGGGAAATAAGATCCCACAAGCCTCACAGTATGGCAAAAATAAATAAAGCATTCACTCTTAAAAAAAAAGAATTGACCAGAACTCCTCCTCAGATCCTCTGTTCCCACACCCTACCTCTTCTAACTACCCCTACTCTGCCCAGCACATAGAAAGTGTACAGAAAACCTTGGCAGAGTTTCACTAAAAGGAATGGTGTCCTTCAGCCCTACTCCTTGGGGGCCCAATAAAGGGCTGTCTTTTCCCACCATAACCCTAATCGGTGAGAAAGGGCAGCTTCATCCACCACCCTGGGTCATGGTTACCCAGGGCAGAATATCTCAGGCAAACCTGAGGTGTAGCCACTCAGAATGACCTTGGGCCAGGAGGAAGGAGGCCATGTCTCCTCCACTGCCTGGAGGCCCTAAGGCCAGTGGATTTGGACTTTGAAGGCGAGGTCAGGGTTATGGCTCACAGTCTTGATTCTGCCACTGGCTGGCTCCATGATAAGGATAAAGGGCCTTCAAGTAGCTGTATAGCTTTGACCCAATATTCCATTTCTAAATTACGGATTAGATAGTTAGACAATAGATTATCAACTCATAATTTACTTTCTAACCTGAAATTTACATCTATAAAGATTTTGAAATAACATGAAAATTTTATATTCTAATGTTAAGTATAAAATTGAATACACAAACGTCCACGAAGTATCCATCCATCCATCGTGCGTTCAGTTGTGTCCAACTCTTTGCAACCCTATGGGCTGTATATTAAACAAAATCTGCAGAAAAACTACAATAAAGAGACCCACCATGATGTTAGCATTAAATTCTTAGAAAATGACTTTCTATCAACATGTCATTTCCAATTTTTCTGCTTTATCACATCTATAAAGGAAAATACAAAATCAACTTTATTTTTAAAACAAAGTATGATGGGTTAGGGGCTTCCCAGGTGGCACTAGTGGTAAAGAAACCTATCTGCCAACCCCAGAGACATATGAAATGCAGGTTCAATCTCTGCATCAGAAAGACTTCCTGGAGGAGGGCATGGAAGCCCTACCTTGAGAATCCCATGGATGGAGGAGCCTGGTGGACAGAAGAGCCTGGCAGGCTACAGTCCTAGGGTCGTAAGGAGTCAGACACAGTTGAAGCAACTTAGCACACGTGCACGCATGATGGATTAGAACATTCAGTATCAGAAAGATGTCCATTCTCCTCAGATTGATGTGGAAACCCAAAGAGATCACAATAAAACTCTTGGCAGATTTTTTGTATATATAGATAGATACATACATACATATGTGCAGTGACAATCTGACTCTAAAATTAGGATGCAAAGAACCAAGAATAGCCAAGTCAGATGTGAAGAGGAGCAAACTAGAGGACCTTGTACTACTTGCTACAGACTAAATGTTTGTGCTCCCCCCTAATTCACGTATTGAAATCTTAACCCCCAATGTGATGGCACTAAAAGATGGGGCCTTTGGGAAGGATTAGATCATGGGCATGGGCATCTTCTTCTTCTGCCCAGATGCCCATCACGTCTCATGCCTAAATGAGCAGGCTGGAGGTGGACAGGAACAGTTACCATGGCCCAGCCTTGACAACTTCCCCACTCCAATGCCCCTGTTTCCCTCACTGTCCACCAAGGACCAGCCGCCACGGCAGGGGAGCAGGCGGCAGTGAGCCCTGTCTGGGCAGCTGAGGGGTTCCCAGGCGCCCCAGTCTGAATGAGGCCATCCCCCTTGGAAGAGTTGCTACCCTGGGCTGTGAGCTGGTTCCCAGCGCTCCCATGGAAGAGTGCAGAAGAGGAGTCGAGTTCTGTGCCAATCAGAGGACAAGATCAGAACAAATACTACATTTGGATTAGATCCATGTCTTAGTTGTATTTGCCCTTTGCAAATCCTTGGTCACACTAAGATATACCCCAGGCCCTCTTTTTTTTCCACCTCCTTCCTTGAACCAGATCCCAGAAATGAGGTTCTAATTCCACCCACACGAGGGGATCTACCCTTTAGGAATAATAATGACAAGAGCAGCTCTTACATTGCATCAGCTCCATGCCAGGCACTGTTCTAAGTGCTTCACAAATTATAACTCAGTTCATCCTCTCAGTAATTCTACGAGGTAAACATTATTACGGGCTTCCCAGGTGGCACAGTGCTAAAGAATCCGCCTTTCCAAAAACCATCACAATACTGTAAAGGGATTATCCTCCAATTAAAATAAATAAACAAAAACTTAAAAACTACAGGGAAGTCATTCAACAACAGCAAAATACACACTTTTTCCCCCCACGCTCCAAGAGGAATTCAACAGGATAAATTATATCCTGGGCCATACAATAAAGCTCAACAAACATATAAAAATTGAAATCATGCAATGTGTATTTTCTGACTGTTATGGAATTAAACTAGAAACCAATAACAGAAAAAAAAAAAAAAGAATCTGCCTCTCAATATGGGAGACACAGAAATGCCAGTTTGACCTCTGGGTGGGGAAGATTCCCTGGAGGAGGGCATGTCACCCACTCCAGTATTCTTGTCTGGAGAATCCTATGGACAGAGGAGCCTGGAAGGCTTCAGTCCATGGGGTTGCAAAGAATTGGACACAGCTGAAGCGACTTAGCACACACGCACAAGCATTATTATATGCCCATTTTACAGGTGAGGAAACTGAGACACACGAGGGAAAATATAAAGTCACTCTGACTTCGCTGGTGATTCCTGTCAGCTCAGCCCCTGACTGCCGAGAAACCTGTGTGACAGAGCCCAACACACTGGGTCTCAGCTGACTTCAGTGGGTTTTGCTGTATCTTCAATTGTCTGCTTTCATTATGTTCCCTCCTAAGTGATTTTGATACTAGTTTCTCCCACTCATTTGTACACTTAACTCATCCAACAAACAGCACCTGAGAGCCAGGCTTATAGGGACGGTGACGGGGCAGACGTGGGAGGCCCCAGACAGACAGGAGCCAGGTCGCCCAGCACCCATGGGACACAATCAGGCAGCTGGATTTTATCCCGTGGTAATGGGAAGCTGAGCAAAAAGGTCACTGAGCCCAGTGATTAGAAGCATGGGCAAACCCCGGCCATCTGGCTCCAGAGCCCAGGCTCCTAACCACGGGGCTCAGGGGTTGTCTGCCAGCTGCACAGCCCTGGGTGAGCTCCTGAACCTCTCTGGGCCTCCATTTCCCCATCTGTAAATGGGGCTTGAAATAGCACCAACCGCAAAAGGTAGTTGTGAAGACTGAATGAGTTTGTACTTGTGAAGTACTGGAGCAAGGCCTGACACACAGGAAGTGTTCACCCTTAAGGCCTTCAAGCCACGTCCACTGGAAAGAGTAAGGACTCCTATTTTGTCACCAGGAGCCTGAGGTCCAAGAGACACAGCCACCCCCAAGGTCACCTGGGTGTTAAGGTCACCCAGCGTCCATGTGTGAGGGCCTCCTGAGAACCCAGACTGTGCTGGGTACTGCAGCATCTCACCGCCTCACACCCCATCCTAGAGGGGTTCACCCACGTGGGACTCAGAAGGAGACCCCAGGCCTGGGGTCTGGCGTCAAGTGCATTTGATATTGCAGTCACTCAGCTCTGCATCTTCACCGGCTCCAGTTACTCTCTGATCGAATTCAGCTAGGCACCCTGAGGTCCAACCAGCATGTCCTCTGTGCAGTGCCAAGCTCAGCGAACACCCACTGTGCACCCAGCACTTGGGGAAGAGGTCAAGGCGCCTCACACGAGATCCTGCCTCAGAGGAAACGCTCGGTCTTCCTCACCCCTCTTGGCTCCTTCCCCAAGACAACAGAAGCTAGATAACATCTGTGACAGGGCCAGGCCACAGTGGGCACTTCGTGAACAGCCACCTATTCACCATGAGGCACGTCTCACTGGACAAGCATAAAGAACTAACTGCTTCTTTCCGGAGAGAAATAAGTCCAGAATACGGGCTTCCCTGGTGGCTCAGAGGGTAAAGCGTCTGCCTGCAATGTGGGAGACCTCGGTTCGATCCCTGGGTGGGGAAGATCCCCTGAAGAAGGAAATGACAGCCCACCCCAGTATTCTTGGCCTGGAAAACCCTGTGGATGGAGAAGCCTGGTAGGCTATAGTCCATGGGGTTGCAGAGTCGGACACGACTGAGCAACTTCACTTATGACGGGGTCAGGGGATAATTCAGTGTGCCAAGTTCTGCCCCATTACGAGCCTCTCACCACCCTGGCCATGTCTGATGGGACAGACTCTGAAACTGGATCCAGGCACTTGGGGCTGAGTCCTAGCTTTGCTGTTAATTCCATCTGAGACTTCGGGTCTCCATGTCTCTGTTGGTGAAACAAGAGGTTTGGACTAGGTGTCTGTGAGCTCTTACAGTCACTTGGCTCTACTGAAGGCATATTCACGGGTGCCCTACTCCATGCCAGACCCCAGGCTCAAGGATCCCACAGGGCTGGAGGGAAGCCTCTGTACTGGGGACACACAGAGCAGTCACTTGATCAGTCCTGGAAGGCTTCCCAGAGGAGGTGATGTCTGGGCTGAGTCTCACAGGATGCGTAGGAGTGGGACAGATCAAAGAGTGAGGATTCCACCTTGTGGTACTGACCAGTCACAGTCTGACTAGTGTCACAGAGAAAGCACCATGGCAACTCAGCGGGGCAGGGACTGGAGGGGACATCTGGAGTCAGAGAACAATTAGGGGCAGGTGATGGGATCCGGGTGGTCCGCGGACATCTCAGGTCAGAGCTCATTACAGAATGTTTTGGACTAGGGCCTGGGGACTCCCCAGGCTGCAGGTGGAGGCCAAAGCCATGGAAACAGACAAAACCATGAAGAAAGAGTGCACAGACAGGCAGAGGAGGAAAGTGGGAGAACCAGCCGAGCATCCACCAGCCAAAAGCAGGAAGAGGAGGTACAGACCAGTGACCATGCTCCTCGCTGTGCTCCCCACTCAGGAGAACGAGGACCACACATCGCCCCACTCAGCACAGAGCGGCATGTAGCAGGTGCCCAACAGGTGTTTGGGTTTTTTTTTTAATCCTTTAAATTATGAGTAGTCATTTATGGATGTGAGAGTTGGACTATAAAGAAAGCTGAGCGCCAAAGAATTGATGCTTTTGAACTGTGGTGTTGGAGAAGTCTCTTGAGAGTCCCTTGGACTGCAAGGAGACCCAACCAGTCCATCCTAAAGGAAATAAGTCCTGAATATTCATTGGAAGGACTGATGCTGAAGCTGAAACTCCAATACTTTGGCCACCTGATGCGAAGAGCTGACTCATTGGAAAAGACCCTGATGCTGGGAAAGACAGGGGGCAGGAGGAGAAGTGGACGACAGAGGATGAGATGGTTGGATGGCATCACCAACTCAATGGACAGGTGTTTGAATAAACTCCGGGAGTTGGTGATGGACAGGTAGGCCTGGTGTGCTGCAGCCCATGGGGTTGCAAAGAGTCGGACACGACTGAGTGACTGAACTGAACTGAAGGAAACCCAGGAGAGATGGTGGAACAGAAAAGTCCAGGAGGATAGTGGACTTCCAGGAAGAGTGCTCCAGAGACGTCAAGACCATGGGGTTTTGTCCCAGGATGCTCCTTGGTGGGACTGGAAGGTGGGTAAATAGATTTCAGGAGTGGCAAGTAAAGACACGGAGACTGATCGTGAATGCAGAAGACTCTCCAGACCTTTGATGGAAAATAGACGAGAAAGAGGGAGAAGGGGGAGGAGACTAGAGGTAAGAAAGGGAAAAAAAAAGTAACTGGAGAAGAGCATGATGTCAAGAGATGGTTTAAATCCAAATTGGTTACTTACTGAGTGGCCTCAGATGCGTCGTCACCTCTCTGAGCCTCAGTTTCCTCAACTGTAAGGATAAAGAGCCCCCACTCCTGGGAGCACTGAACGAGTTAGCCATGCAGAGCATCCAGCACGGTGCCAGGCATGCCACAGTTTCGCAAAGAATGTGTCCGTCTTCCTTGCCCCCAAGCCCCATTCCAGCTCAGAAAGGGCAGAATCCTCATTGCTGCTGCTGCTGCTGCTAAGTTGCTTCAGTCGTGTCCGGCTCTGTGCGACCCCATAGACGGCAGCCCACCAGGCTCCCCCGTCCCTGGGATTCTCCAGGCAAGAACACTGGAGTGGGTTGCCATTTCCTTCTCCAATGCATGAAAGTGAAAAGTGAAAGTGAAGTCGCTCAGTCGTGTCCAACTCTTAGCGACCCCATGGACTGCAGCCTACGAGGCTCCTCCGTCCACGGGATTTTCCAGGCAAGAGTACTGGAGTGGGTTGCCATTTCCTTCTCCTGAACACTCATTAATGAATCATTATCCCCATTTATACTGGAAGAAACTGGGTCACAGAGAGGCGAGTGGCTTGTCCGTCCCTACTTTCTCAGTCCCACCCCCAGACACACAGGGCGGCCCAGATCCTCACTCGTGCGGGAAAGGTAAGTATCTGGCACAAGAACACCTGTTGCTTGAATGAATAGGAGAGAACAAGACAGAAACCAAAGGAAGGCTGCCTCGGCCTGGCAGCAACAGGGCTACCGAATAAAAAGAGGATCCTGTAAGGTGCCCAATCAGAGCCGAGCATTTGGGTTTTGGGGGCCAATCAGAGTCAGGCATTTGGGTCTTGGGGGCCAATCAGAGCCAGGCATTTGGTTCTTGGAGGGCAATCAGAGGCAGGCATAGGATCCAAGGACCTATCTAGTCCAGGGATTCTCACACTGGGTTAGGTCTCCGTTCACCTGGAGAGCCAATTAAAATAGATTCCTAGATTGCACCACAGGAACCTGTACGTCCAACCTGGCGCCCAGGTGATGCTGATGCAGATGCCTATGCTTGGAAAGAGACAGGTGCACCACACCTTATTTTACAGGAGAGGACCCAGGTCCAAGGAAGGGAAGATTTAAGCTTGAGATCAGAGGTAAAGCCACATGGGGCCTGACTGATAGCCTAGGGGTTTAGGCTCCTGGGCCACTGTCACTCCTGGGGCCTGTAGGTGCCCAGAGGGTGGAAGGCAGGACCAGGAACAACAACGGGAAAGAAAGAAGGGAAAGTATGGGATAGTAGTCACAGCTAAGGCAAGTGTCAAGAGGTAAAGCCCATTGCCTGACCTCAGAGCTGCTATGGGTCAGAACACGGACCCAGCTCTGGCTAATGCTGGCATCAACTCCCTGACCACTGGGCAGCACGGCTTCCCAGAGAAACCAAAAGAGGAAGAAGAGGAGATGGAGGTGGCGGCCCGGGTGGAGAGGGGGCAGGGTGCTCTATCGCCTCGTGGCAGAGATGGGCTGGCTGCTGCCAGGCAGAGAGCGCCTGCCCATCCTGGTGCCCGCGGTTGCCATGCCGACCCCCAGGCTGTGTTTGGGGATGTTGTATTTGATTTCACACGTTTGGAACTCCAATTACGTCACTTCGCAACACAGGGTTGCCATGACAGCCGGCCCCACGTTCCCCTGGTGGCTCACACCTTGGTGGAGGAGGAGGGGCTCGGCTGGCTCCCCCTGCCCCGACCCCCACCAAATCTTAACCCCAAACCCCCTTGAGCGGGGAGGCCAGGAATGTGGGGGTGGGAAGCACCTTAGAGCATCCACCCTTGGTGATGGGGAAACCAAGGCCTGGGTGGGGAGCCTCCTGATCCTCTGAGGTGGGGAGCCTCCTGATCCTCTGACGGGGGCACTTCCCACACCCTACCTCCTTTTAATGGAGTCCTTGCACACCTGGCTGCCCACGAGCTGAGTGCCTGACAGCTGGCACCCAGCAACCAGCCTGGCTGTGTGCCCTGACCCAGCTCCGTGGGGCCTCAAAGCCCCTGACTGATAGGCTAGTTTACAGACTCACATTCGGGCAAGTGTGGAGGTGGGTCAGAGTGGCTGAGGACACCAGCTTTGGGGTCCGACCTGAGCTCAAACGTGGGCTTCCCATGAACCCAGGGTGAGCTCTGGACAATTCAGAGCACTTCACTGAGTTTCCAGTTCTACATCTGAAAACAATCGGAGAGGTACAGGCTGCAGGCCGTGGGAGGACTAACTGCGTTAGTGCAGAGAGAGCGTCTGTTACCTTAGAGAACAGACACAGAAAACAGAGACAGTTGGGGTTTTTTGTTGTTGTTCTCCTTTTTTCTTTCTTTTCTTTTTTGTATTGCCCTGTCACTGTAGCTGAATTCTGCACTCAGCTCCAACAGTCTGCTCCGTGACTTTGGCCAGCTAACATTCCTTCTCTGGTCCTCTAAACTGGTAGTGCAGTGATCTTTCTCCAGGGTTCACACCCTCAGCTTTAAACTCTCCAGCCCATCCCCCAGCCCTAAATGCCAACGATGTGGCCTCTTATCTTCTGACTTCCATCTATGCATGCTGCTCACTCGCTCAGTCGTGTGTCCGACTCTGTGAGACCCTATGGACTGTAACCCGCCAGGCTTCTCTGTCCATGGGATGCTCCAGGCAAGAAGACTGGAGTGGGTAGCCTATCCCTTCTCCAGGGGATCTTCCTGACCCAGGAATCGAACTGGGGTCTCCTGCATAGAAAGGCTCTGAACTTGATTCAAAACCCTGAGCAGTCCCAGTTCCTTCTCTCATGGGAAGAGAGCAAGTCCGTCCATGGCTGGAGGCCCTGCCTTTCTTATCTGTAAACTAGGACTGTTGACCCAACCCCCATCTCTCTGCCATAGGCCCCCTGAGAGGAGGCAACGTCTCTCAGAGCCCATGGGACTTTGTTCAGCATCAAGGCACTGCCACAACCACCCTTGCAAAGGACCTGTCCCCAGAAATCTAAAGGGGAGACACTATTTTAATTTCCATTGTTTTAGATGAGGAAAACGAGAGCCAGAGAGGTGACAGGAGCTGCCCACAATCTTAGCAAAATAAATAAATAAATGAAATGAAATCCTGAAATATGTGGAGCTGTTACTACAGAGGAGGGTCATGCTCCGGGACACCCCGGAGACTCACTTATGGCCCCCAAGGCCAGCCAACCCCCCACGCAGCCTGGGCAGCCCTGGACGCATCTCCAACCCTGGGGCCAGGACCAACACGAGCTGTTTCCCCTGGGTGCCGCCTCCAACTTGCTGGTACTTGAGTTTGTTGGAAAACCCAACACAGCCACATGTGCGGGAGACAGGCTCACTCAACCCAGTCCAACCCAGGGAGTCTTTCTGGGGCCCAGACTTTGGCCAGGAGTAGAGCGCAAGCTTGATCCACCTGCAATCAAACCCTTTCTCCCCCGCTGCCACGCTGGGTGATCCCAGCCCCTTGACCTTCTGAGCTGCAGCCTCCTCATCCGTAAAACAGGAACACTAATGCTCACTTCAGAGTCCTCAGGAGGATAAAATGACATGATAGGTGCTGGAAGACCTGGCACCACCTGCTTCCTAAATGTCTACTCTTGTCTTTGTTCCAGGCAGCCGGCTCCATACTTGGGGGGTGGGGGCCAGGAGAACTAAGGCCACGATCCCTGCAACCCAGGAGCACTTTTTACCAGCTCACCAGAGGCGAGACTAATCCTCATGAGAGAACTGAGGTCAAGACAGAGGCCAATCAGATGCTGAAATGGGGCATCCAGGGAGATGTGAGAGATGCTGAGCACAGAGAAGGTGGATGGCGCCGTGGGCTGGAGGAGTCAAAAAGGACTTGCTGGAGGAAGAGAGAAGCTGAAGGGCTGCCTGAAGACAGATCATCACAGCGCCACACGGGGTGTGGGGTAACAGATACAGATGGCAAAGGAGTGGTTCGGAGGCCAGGGAAGTCATCACAAAAGGGAGGGGACTCCAGAGCAGTGTTTTCAAGGATGAATGAATGGGCTGCGACAAGGGGGAAGGCAAGTGCCACTGTGAGTATGCAGAGGGCACCTGCAAAAGGCACAGAGGTAAGAGCCAGCCGGGGCACTCGAGGAACCGCCGAACCAAAAAAGGGAAGGTGTGGCCTAGAGAGAGAGATGGGGGCAGAGCAGGGAGGCCCTCGGAGGCCAGCCTAAGGGGCTTAGAATTACTAGGGGCCCCGAATGGCTCTGTGGGAGGAACTGACGTGAACAGATTTGAGATTCAGGAAAAAAAAAACACTCTGATTAGGAGGGGGTCGAGCTGTGGATACTGAGAGTGAAATTAAAGGCAGAGAGATCAGAGAGAAGGTTTTGCAGTGGCCCCATGGAAAATCAAAAGTATGAAGGTGAAAAGGGATGGATTGAAGACAATTTAGAAAGTAAAACTGCTAGATTTTTTGTAGTAAAATATGAATAATATAGGGCTTCCCTGGTAGCTCAGCTAGTAAAGAAGCTGCCTGCGATGCAGGAGACCCCGATTCGATTCCTGGGTCAGGAAGACCCCCTGGAGCAAGGATAGGCTACACACTCTGGTATTCCTGGGCTTCCCTGGTGGCTCAGCTGATAAAGAATCTGCTTGCAATGTGGGAGACCTGGGTTCAATTCCTGGATGGGGAAGTTCTCCTGGAGGAATGGCAACCCACTTCAGCTTTCTTGCCTGGAGAATCCCTGTGGACAGAGGAGCCTGACCGTCTACAGTCCATGCAGTCACAAAGAGTCGGACACGCCTGAGCGACTAAGCACACACAGCACATACATAAAATTTACATCTTAACCATTCTTAAGTGTACCGTTCCATGGTATTGAGTACATTCCTATTTCTGTTTGTTTCTTTTACTTATTTATCTGGGTGCCTTGGGTCACAGTCGTGGCATGCAGGCTCTTCTGTTGCGTTGCAAGGACTCTCCAAGGTGTGGCAAGTGGGCTCAGCAGTTGCAGCACAAGGGCTTAGTTGTCCCATGGCATGTGGGATCTTAGTTCCCTGACCAGGAATTGAACCTGTGTCCCCTGCATTGCAAGGTGGCTTCTTAACCACAGGCCCACCGAGGAAGTCCCATATTCCTATTGTTTGTAACCATCATCACCATCTGTCTCCAGAACACTTTCTTCTTCCATAACTACACCCATTAAATACTGAATCCTCACTCCCCCTCCTCCAAGCCCCTGGCAACCATCATTCTACTCTCTGTCTCTATGAATTTGACTATGCTCATCACTTCATGGGAAATAGATGGTGAAACAGTGGAAACAGTGTCAGACTTTATTTTTGGGGGCTCCAAAATCACTGCAGATGGTGACTGCAGCCATGAAATTAAAAGATGCTTACTCCTTGGAAGGAAAGTTATGACCAACCTAGATAGCCTATTCAAAAGCAGAGACATTACTTTGCCAACAAATGTCCATCTAGTCAAGACTATGGTTTTTCCAGTGGTCATGTATGGATATGAGAGTTGGACTGTGAAGAAAGCTGAGCGCTGAAGAATTGATGCTTTTGAACTCTGGTGTTGGAGAAGACTCTTGAGAGTCCCTTGGACTGCAAGGACATCCAACCAGTCCATTCTAAAGGAGATCAGTCCTGGGTGTTCTTTGGAAGGAATGATGCTAAAGCTGAAACTCCAATACTTCGGCCACCTCATGCGAAGAGTTGACTCATTGGAAAAGACTCTGATGCTGGTAGGGATTGGGGGCAGGAGGAGAAGGGGAGGGCAGAGGATGAGATGGCTGGATGGCATCACTGACTCAATGGACGTGAGTCTGAGTGAACTCCAGGAGTTGGTGATGGACAGGGAGGCCTGGCGTGCTGTGATTCATGGGGTCGCAAAGAGTCGGACACGACTGAGCGACTGAACTGAACTGAACTGAGGTACCTCGTTTAAGTGGAATCATAGGATTCCACTTGTTCTTTTGTGACCAGCTTATTTCACCCAGCATTACGTCTTCAAGGTTCATTTGTGCTTTACCATGTATCTGAATTTCCTTTCCCCTTAAGGCTGTACAATATCCCATTGTATAGCTTTTGTTTAGCCATTCATCCATCAATGGACATTGGGTTGCTTCTACATTTATACTACTGTGAATAATGCTGCTATGAACATGGATGTACAAATATCTCTTCAAGACCCTGCTTTAATCCTTTGAGGTATACATCCAGAAGTGGAATTGCTGGATTATATGGTAATTCTATGTTCAAATTTTTGAGGAATTGCCATACTGTCTTCCACAGTGGCTATACCATTTCACATTCCCACCCAGAAATGCACAAGATTCCAAATTCTCTATAAGGCTGTACAATATACCGTTGTGTAGATATACCACATTTGTTTATCCATTCATCCATCCAAAACTTGTTATTTCTGGTTTTCTGATAACAGCCATCCTACTGCGTATAAAGTGGTAAACCACTAGATTGTGATGAATGGTTGCATGGGAGGAGCTGAGGCAGCAGGAGGGTAAGGGGAAAGAGGAGAATAACGCTTGGGTGTGCAACTTGGCCAGATGAGTGAATAAAGATCCATCAGCTAAGCTAGCGCCCTGGGAGGAGAAACTGGCATGAGGAAGAAGGACTTGGAGGCCATTGGACTTGAGGTTGTACTTGAACACTGGAATCTGGAGGTCTGTGTTGCAAGTCACTGTCATGTGATGTGAAGCCATGAGCAAAAACAAGATTACTTAGGAAGTATGTGATACAGAAAAAAGAAGACCCAGAACAGAGACTTGGGGTTCCCCACGTTTTAGGAGCACGACAACAAAGGCTCCCACAAATGGAGACAAACTGGTAACAGCCTGAAAGACAGGAAAGCCAGGAAACCATTCTGAAGTTGCATGGCCTAGGATTAGATTCTGCTATGAGCAACAGGAAATCCAATCAGAGGCTTTATCACAACACAGGTTCTGTTTTCTCCTATATAAAAGAAGTTTGGAGGGAGGCAGCCTACCATCATCAAAGACTTTCTGTCTCTTGTTCTGCTATTTTTAGCCTTGATTTCCACATTCAAGTTCACTTCATGGTCACAAGATTGCTGTTGCAGCTCCAGCCATCGTGTTCATGCTCCAGCAGCAAGAAGGAGGAAGAAGCAAGAGTAGGAAATTTGCCTCCTTGCCTCCTTTGAAAAAGAGCTTTCCTGAAAACCTTTCCCCATCGTATGGCTTTCACTTATATCTCATTGGCTACACTTAGGTGCAAGGGGTTGGGAAATGTGGCCTTTCGTCAGAGCATGTTACTTTCCGAAACAAAATCTGGCTGCTAACAGTAAGGAACCAGAAGAGGACAGCTGTAGGGGAGGCCATTGACAGGCTCTAACACAGATGGGAGAACGTTCCAGCAAGGAAAAGAAATCACAGGATAAATTAGATAAGGCATAACGAGTCAACCTATTAGCAATGAGGTTATTGACATCCTTCTGCAGGATGAGGGGAAGGGCAAGTGGTAATGCCTTGAAGCATGAAAAGGGAAATGAAGGCATGTTAGTGACCAGACTTGGGAGGTTCCAGGTAAAGGGATGAGCTTGACACAGGATCAAGGGTCCTTTATTTTGAGATATTAGGAGTTAAACATAATAACAGACTACAAGGACTGAACCAGAAAAGTGGGGTGAAGGGGTCAGAGAGAATGGGAGTTATTGAAGGTGCAAGACCCCAGGGGAGATGAGAGAGAAGAAGCATCCAGAAGACAGTGGGGGGAGCAGCCATCACCCGTGAGAAGGTCTCAACCTGGGGGCCGGATGGTGGTGGGAGGGTAAGGGGAGGGCATGAACCAAGCCTTCAGGGAACGTGGAGGGTGGCAGGGAGCTCAGGGAGATAGCAGTGAGGAGGATCCCAGCCTGCCAGAGCATGGCAGGGCTAGGGAGGAGTGTGCCCAAGGGAAGCAGGGTCCCAGGAGGGGCGGGGAGCTGGTGTCAGGCTGAGGAGGTGGTGGAGCACCCGTGAGTTGTAAAGCCCCCAACACCTGCAGGGAGGGCCAAAGGTCTGGGCAAGGACAGCGCCTCTGGTGAGGGGAAGGCGGGCAGCAAAGCGGGAGGGTAAGAGGAGACGGAGTTTCTAGGACAGACTGCATGCCCCCTATTTTACAGATGAGAAAACAGAGGCCCAGAGAGAACGGACACGCAGAATCACACAGAAAGTGACTGAGTTAGACCTGGGCCTTCGCTCTGGCCACTCAAGTGGGCACAGGTCCCTTCCCATCTGTACGCCTCAGTTTTCCCATCCATTAAATGAGATCAGCTGGCGTGGTGACTGGACATTAGCTGTGACCCATGGAGATTTGGGGGCTACACAAAAGTTCTTGGGGTGAGAGATCCCCTTCCCCCAGCCCTGCCCTTTTAACTGAGTCACCTCCAAAATGACATAACTTTTAAAATTCCTGGGCTTCCCTGGTGGCTCAGTGGTAAAAAACCTGCCTGCCGATGCAGGAGACACAGGTTCGATCCTTGGTCCGGGAAGACCCCACATGGCTTGGAGCAACTAGGCCCGTGTGCCACAGCTACGGAACCTGTGCTTTAGAGCCTGGGAACTGCAACTCCTGAGCCCACACGCCACAGCTCCCGGGGCACCCACAACCTAGAGCCTGTGCCCCTCCACAGGAGGTGCCACCACAGCGAGAAGCTCGTGCAGCAGCAAAGATGCAGCACAGCCAGATAACGAAATAAATAAGATCATTTTAACATAAGTAAAAACTCACCTACCTGCGTTGGGTCCTCACCTTAGGGGGACCGAGGCACAGGGAAAGGGCTAGGAGGGAGCTGGAGGCTGATGCGGGTGACATCAGGCTGCCGCCAGGACCGTAACACAGTGCCCCCTCTCACAAGCCCTGTATCACACCCGCCGTGGTCACCCGCCACAGCAAACCCTGCACAGTCAATGGTCCTCAACACAGAACACTTACTCCCAACTCCCCACCTGTCCCCATCCCACCCCAGTTCCTCTCCACGTTTTTCAAGCTGTCTTCCCGCAGCCAATTTGCTTCTTGTCCCTCCCCTATTTTAAAGCCTTCCATGGCTCCCCAGCGACTACACTAAGAATGAAGTTCTCATCTAGCACTCCAGGCCTGTGGGGCCCAAACCCATTGCCCGCAGCACCAACACACCATCCAAGAGTCCTCCACTCCAACCCTGTGCCTCTCAACTCCAGGCCTAGGTCACACCATTCCCCCAGCCCCACCCCTACCTACTAAGGAACGGCTTTTGTTCTCTGCCGGTCCAAATCATACAAACCTAAATCATACCCCCAGTGTCACCACGCCATCTAGGTTCAAAATAAAATCATTCAAAACCCTATGCCCCATAGTTTGGCAAGTCCAAAGCCATTTGTGAAATTTTAAGGACCTTTTGAGAAGGTGTATGGCTCCTGTTTCCTCTCACTCCTAATTCTACCCTTGGCATGAGCCACGTCTCCACTGCATCCTGCTGTCTTTAACACACACACACCCACCACCCTGATTTCCTCATCCCCAAAAGCCGTGTGTGCAACAGACCTCACTGAAGGGTCAGGGAAAGGAGACAGATTTCTGGACCCAGCTGGCAGCAACCCAAAGTGACTGGTTCACTTACTGTTGGGAAGGTTCCAGGGCCTTCCTGGCCAGCCCACTCCCTGGCTCTGGCTGCCCCCACATTCCCAAGCTCCTCTCTATCAAGGAACCAACTGCTCACCCCCACTCTTCTCTGAGTCCTGGGCCTCCCAAAGTCTCTCTTCTGCAGGCCCAGAGATGACTCCCAAACTTTGCTCCTCATGGTGTGATCACTCATCTACAGCCAGACATCCTGGAATGTGAAGTCAAGTGGGCCTTAGGAAGCATCACTACGAACAAAGCTAGTAGAGGTGGTGGAATTCCAGTTGAGCTATTTCAAATCCTAAAAGATGATGCTGTGAAAGTGCTGCACTCAATATGCCAGCAAATTTGGAAAACTCAGCAGTGGCCACAGGACTGGAAAACGTCAGTTTTCATTCCGATCCAAAAGAAAGGCAATGCCAAAGAATGCTCTAACTACTGCACAATTGCACTCATCTCACACGCTAGTAAAGTAATGCTCAAAATTCTCCAAGCCAGGCTTCAAGTATATGTGAACTGTGAACTTCCAGATGTTCAAGCTGGTTTTAGAAAAGGCAGAGGAACCAGATATCAAATTGTCAACATCTGCTGGATCATCAAAAAAGCAAGAGAGTGCCACAAAAACATCTACTTCTGTTTTATTGACTATGCCAAAGCCTTTGACTGTGTGGATCACAACAAACTGGAAAATTCTGAAAGAGATGGGAATACCAGACCACCTGACCTGCCTCTTGAGAAACCTATATGCAGGTCAAGAAGCAACAGTTAGAACTGAAGTTGGAACAACAGACTGGTTCCAAATCAGTACATCAAGTACATCAGTACATCAAGGCTGTATGTTGTCACCCTGCTTATTTAACTTCTATGCAGAGTACATCATGAGAAACGCTGGGCTGGAGGAAGCACAAGCTGGAATCAAGATTGCTGGGAGAAATATCAATAACCTCAGATATGCAGATGACACCACCCTTATGGCATAAAGTAAAAAAGAACTAAAGAGCCTCTTGATGAAAATGAAAGAGGAGAGTGAAAAAGTTGGCTTAAAGCTCAACATTCAGAAAACTAAGATCATGGCATCTGGTCCCATCACTTCATGGCAAATAGATGGGGAAACAATGGAAACAGTGACAGACTTTATTTCTTTGGGCTCCAAAATCACTGCAGATGGTGGCTGCAGCCATGAAATTAAAAGACACTTTCTCCATGGAAGAAATTATGAGCATATTAAAAAGCAGAGATGTTACTTTGCCAACAAAGGTCCGTCTAGTCAAAGCTATGGTTTTTCCAGTAGTCATGTATGCATGTGAGAGTTGGACTATAAAGAAAGCTGAACGCAGAAGAATTGATGCTTTTGAACTGTGGTGTTGGAGAAGACTCTTGAGAGTCCCTTGGACTGCAAGGAGATCCAACCAGTCCATCCTAAAGGAAATCAGTGCTGAATATTCATTGGAGGGACTGATGCTAAAGCTGAAACTCCAATACTTTGGCCACCTCATGCGAAGAACTGACTCAGTGGAAAAGACCCTGATGCTGGGAAAGATTGAAGGCAGGAGAAGAAGGGGATGACAGAGGATGAGATGGTTGGATGGCATCCCCAACTCCATGGATATGAGTTTGAGCAAGCTCCGGGAGTTGGTGATGGACGGAGGGGCCTGGCATGCTGCAGTCCCTGGGGTTGCAAAGATTCGGACACGACTGAGAGACTGAACTAAACTGAACTGAACTGACACAGACCCTAACCCAGGTCCTTCACTTTTTGAGGAACTTCCTCTTTGGAACCAGGCCTCATGAGGGGTGGGGTGGGCAGACCCTCCCCTTTCATAACCAAAGAGGGCCCTTCAAGGGCTTTTCTGAAGGAAAGCGCAGCCCTCTCCTGACAGCCGCATCTCAAGCAAGGGGCAGCTGCTCACCCTTTACTGAAGCAGCAATGTTTTGGGTTTTAACAGAATGGAAGTTTCAAGTCAGAAGCAGGACCATCAAGTCCAAAGTCACCTTTTAACAGATGAGAGGTCAACTGAGACCCAGAGGTCAGTATCTCACCTACAGAAAGCCCAGAAAATTTAGTGCCAAGCCTGGGGCAGAACCTAGTTCTCTGACTCCAGGTCTGGGGTTTCTCAGCTCCACATACCAGCCACTGCTCCACGTCCGGTACAAAGTGGGGAGGCGGGCAGGAGGGAGCTGACATTTCCGAGCACCTACTGTGTGCCCGGCACGATGCCAAGCACTTTCTGTGCATTGTCATTTAATCCTCATGTCTACTCTTGAAATAGACATTGCTACTATTCCCATTTCACAGGTGAGCAAACTGATACCTGAAGAGTAAGCCCATCGTCAGTTCCCCAAGGTCCGCCTGCTCCGAACTGGAGTGAAACCAAGGCCAGCTCTCAAGGGAACTGACCCAGCTTGGTCTGCAGCAACAAGCTTGTATTCTTCATAACAATAAAAGCAAACATTGGTGAACTGTTTGTGCCAAGCAGCAGTGTGAACACTTTAGATGATTTATCCTTGTTTACTGGATAGTCATGTATGGATGTGAGAGTTGGACTATAAAGAAAGCTGAGCGCCAAAGAATTGATGCTTTTGAACTGTGCTGTTGGAGAAGACTATTGAGTGTCCCTTGGACTGCAAGGAGATCCAACCAGTCCATCCTAAAGGAGATTAGTCCTGGGTATTCATTGGAAGGACTGATGATGAAGCTGAAATTCTAATACTTTGGCCACCTGATGTGAAGAGCTGACTCATTTGAAAAGACCCTGATGCTGGGAAAGACTGATGGCAGGAGGAGAAGGGGACGACAGAGGATGAGATGGTTGGATGGCATCACCGACTCGATGGACATGAGTTTGAGTAAACTCCGGGAGTTGGTGATGGACAGGGAGGCCTGGCGGGCTGCAGTCTGTGGGGTCACAAGGAGTCGGACATGACTGAGCGGCCGGACTGACCGAACTATTCCTTGTTTAATCTTCACAATAATCCCAGTTTAGACCCGAGGTAACTGAGAATCAGAGCGCTGAGATGATCTGCTCAAGCTCTCGCAGCTGGTTAGGCAGAACTGTAGATTCAAGCCTAGATCCGGCGGGCTCCAGGTCACTGTTCTTTGCACTCCCCTTCCCCCAGGGCCCTCACTGTCCCCCACTTCTGCTGGGGAGGAAAGGCGGCCCACAAGGCCTGTGCCTGCCTCTCTCCTCTACCTCCTGCCCGCTTTAGGGCCTCTTTTCTTTCCCCACTCGTGGGTTCCCTTCTGGGCACCCGGAACATGGTTATCGTCATGATGCCAGTCTAGAAGGGACAGCCCCTCCTTTCCCTCCCCCGCACCCCACCATCCCCACCCTTAGGTGTCAGCAGGAAGGACTGAGTGTGGGGCCAAGAGGTTAAAGTCCTGGCTGCCTGGCTCAGCCTACCCCTGGGGTGGACTCTGGGCACCATCCAGGGATTGAACAGCTGCTTGCTGTGGTCCCATCCACCCCCATCCTCTCCTCCCCGCTGGGGCCCTGGCTCTCTGCTCCTCTATCCCAGGAGTTTGTAGCTTTGCAGAGTGTCTCCCTTCACTGGCAGCAACACACTCCAACTTGGCTTCCTTAAGCTTGCAGGGTGTTTACTGAGAGGGTAGGAGGGGATAGCTCACAGAGTGAAGGGCTACCTGGTGAGCCAGGTCCAGACTCAAGTCAAGAGAAGGAAGGCTTGGGTTGGTCCATCTGCCCCTGGACCTACCATCATGTCCCTGGACATCTCGTCATGTCCCACTGGCTCTGAATGGACCGATGCCTGTGGCTGAAGGAACACGAAGACCAGGCTGGCTCAGGCAGTGCCCAGGTCCACCTCTCAGGGGAAGAGGCGCACAAAACAGTGGTCTAGGAAGGCACAGGAGGATCCCTGGGATTCTGGGCGCTGGCTGGGCCCAAACCAACCAACTGCTTCGACAAGGGGCTTCAGACATTGTTTCTTCCATCCACGCAGAAGAGGCTTCCTTGGCTTGGTACTAACACCTCAAGCATCATACCAAGAGTTCCCCTCGAGCAGGAAGGCTGTGCTTCCACATTGGAGACAGAGAGGGAGAAGACAGGGGGGACAGAAGGCGTGCTTTTAAGCACTGACGATGCGCTGAACACAGCGCTGGCCTCTTTCACATGGGGTTCCTTGCAAGTAAGGGAGGGCAATCCTAGGAGTGCAAACAGCCTGTGCAAAGGCACAGAGGCGTGACTGACTGTGACTGCTGAGCAGCTCCTGTCTGGAAACTAGGGAGGCTGGGCAGGGGACGAGGCTGGAGGGGTGGATCAGGGCCAGTGGGAAAGGCCTGGAACCCCAGGCCAAACGCTGGCCTCAGGACTTCCCTCGGGGTCCGGTGGCTAAGACTCCATGCTCCCGATACAGGGGGCCTGGCTTCAATCCCTGGTCAGGGGACTAGATCCCACATGCCACAGCTAAGAGTTTGCACGCCGCAAGGAAGGCTGAAGATGGCGCGTGCCACAACTAAGACCCAGAGCCGCCAAATACATAAATAAAAAATAAATAAGTTTTTTTTTTTTAATCTGGCCTCTCGCTAGAGACAAGACAGCCAGCCATTGGGGCTCAGCACGGTCTCCTCCATCCCAGTGAGGCCCAGGCTCCAGCCACCCCACAAAATGAGACCCTCCTAGTGAGTGCTCCTGCCTGGACCACGGTGGGGGGCTCTTCTAGGAAACTCCCCATCACCCAAGTTCATACTCTCCATCTAGTGAGGCCTTCATCCAGATGCAGCCTATTCCGGTGGCTGGAAGGGCTGAACAGACAAGCGAGGAGACAAGCAACAAAAGACACAAGCCCAGAGGCCAGCCTGTCTAAAGAAAGGGAGGCAGGGGGCACTGAGCAGAAATGTAAAAACAACAGTGATGATTTTTAAACTACTTTTATGAAGCTGAGAGTGAGCTGGAAAGCAAATTAACCACTGCTTATCTAAAGACATACAATATTGTTCTTAGTTTTAACACAACTAAGATGATGCTTTGCCTGGTGGCCACAGATGTGTTGTGTGATTTGATCGGTGTGTTAACAATCGCCAGCTCCAAATCTCTCTGCAACTGAGCTGTGCAGACGCCCACACATCCGCATAGACATGTCATCTCTCAGTCCAGTCTGCCCAAGATGCCTGTGACCTGTGAATGAGCTACTGAGGTGTGCACAGCCCTGACCCAGGAGGGCAGGACAATCGAGCCTTAGGGTCTGGAGTGAGTGGGATTGGGATGGACCCTAAGGAGGGGCTTCAGGACATTATCTAGAGAAGATGAATGGCCAGGGGACCACCTGGATTCAAATCACAGCTCCACTTACAAGCATGAAAACTCGGCCAAATCACTCCACCTTTCTGAGCTTCAACTTCCTCGTCTGTTAAACGGGAATAACAACATAGACCCCCCTCAGAATTGTTGCAGATATTAAGAAATCGACATAGGGCCTTCCCTGGTGGTCCAGTGGTTAAGAATCTGCCCTGTGCGTTTCCCTGGTGCCTCAGTAGTAAAGACTCTGCCTGCAACGCAAGAGACACAGGTTTGATCCCTGGTCTGGGAAGACGCCACATGCCTCGGGGCAGCTAAGCTCACGTGCCACCACTGTGGAGCCTGCACCCTAGAGCCCGGGAACTGCAACAGTTGAGCCCACGTGCCGAAACTACGGAAGCCCTCATGCCCTAGAGCCCATGCTCTGCAACGAGAAGCCACCGCCACAAGCAGCCTGTGTGCCACAACAAAGAGCAGCCCATGCTCTCTGCAGCTAGAGAAAAGGCCCACGCAAGGATGAAGACCCATCACAAGCAAAAATAGTAAGTATAGTTATTTTTTTTTAAATCCGCCTTGCAATGCAGAGGATGCTGGTTCAATCCCTGTGTTCTTAGTCACTCAGTCGTGTCCGACTTTTTGTGACCCCATGGACCATAGCCCGCCAGGCTTCTCTGTCCATGAGGATTTTCCAGGCAAGAATACTGGAATGGGTTGCCATGCCTTCCCTAGTTGGGAACTACGATCCCATGTGCAATTAAACCCGAGAGCTGCAACTAGAGAGTCCCATGTGCTCCAACAAAGATCCCGCATGATAAAACTAGGACCAACACAGCCAAACAAATGAATAAAATATTTTTAAAAAGAGAGAAATTGGATGCAAAGGCCCCTAGCAAGATGCAGCACATAGTCGCTTAGCTGCTCAGTCGTGTCCCACTCTTTTGCGACCCCGTGGACTGTAGCCCACCAGGCTCCTCTGCCCGTGGGATTCCCCAGGCAAGAACACTGGAGTGGGTTGCCATTTCCTTCTCCAGGGGATCTTCCAGACCCAGGGATCAAACCCGTGTCTTTTGCATCGTCAGGTGGATTCTTTACCCACCGAGCCACCGGGGAAGTCCAACACCACAGCAGATCCACAGGAAATGGGCGCTTTTCTTTCCTTAATCAGCCCCACTGGTTGGGTGAATTTTCTCATCTTATCCAGCATGCCCACCCCACCACCTCCCAGGCCCCATCCTCAAGGCCAGGGGAGAGCCCATCCCCTCATACGGTGACTACTGGAGGAGGCTCGCTAGGTGGGTCCAACCAGCCTCAGAATGTGCCCCCCTCGCCTGGAGCCCACGGCGTGAGGTGCTGTGGCTGCTGCCAGAAGGTGACCTACCCTGAGTCACAGACATAACAAAGCCCGCAGCTCCCCCGGCAACGGCCCCGCCACCAGGCGAGTCCGTTCACCTGCAGCATCTCAGCAGAGCCAGGGCTGCCCGCACTGCCAGGGCCGGCAGGGCACTTGATGAAGACTAAAGAATGAACCTTCCAGGCCTCACAGGAAGCAGAACCGCAGGGCTCCACTCCCTGGGCAGGGCCACCTGGGACTTCAGAGGTGCTGGAGGCCATCACAGACGCAAAGGGCTCCATCCTCCCCTCCGCTCGAGGAGGGTCTGACGGCAGTCACCGTGCAGCTCACCCACCCTCTGCCCCCTCTGCCTTCGTTCTCCTCAGCTCCAGGCCCTTTCCTCCCTTGCTCACCCAGGGGTCACAAGCTTCTGAGTCAGGGGCCAGGTCCAGCCTGCAGTTGGCTGCCATGGACAGACACAGGGACTCAAGAAGCAGACTGGCCGGGCAGGCCTCTTGCTCCGGCCCTGACCAGCTACCTGTCCCCGGGTGAGTACACAGCCTCGCCGCGCCTGCTTCCTCACCCGCCAAAGCAGAGGCGGACGCCTCACCCAACCGCTGTAAGGAAAAGGAGCTCGGAGCCACCCACAGTAAGTACTACCAAACTATGCCTTTTTAAGTTAAGCCAACAGTTTAAATTAAGGGCATTTCACAGAAAAATCCAGATTTCTGACTTTTCTTGAAAAATCAAAAATATGGGAAGACACATTCCTGCAAGGCACCAACTGGCATTCCTCCTGGACCTGTGGTTCTCTGTGCTGGCTATACCTTAGAACCATAGAGTCACCTGGGCAGCTACTAATATATTTTGCTGTCTAGGCCCCACCCTGGGCCAATTAAGTCAGATTCTTCGGGGATGGGGTCCAGGAACCCTATGTTGTAAAATGCCCCTGGTGATTCTGGTGGGTAGCCTCATTTGTTTTAGGCAGACCGTGGGCTTTCCAGTTGGCCATGGGGACATTTGTGCTTCATCATTTCACTGTGATTTGTTTTATTAATAATTGGAGAGCAATTATTGGATCGCTGCCCTTTTAAAAATTGGAAATAGAAGCAGACCCACAAAGCCATACGTTCGCTCTCAGGGACTTCCCTGGTGGTCCAGTGGTTAAGACTCTGCCTTCTAATGCAGGGGCCACGCGTTCGATCCCTGGTCAGGAAGTAAATCCCACATGCCGCATAGCAACTAAGCCTACGAGCCACAGCTACTGAACCCACAAACTCTGGAGCCCGCAGGCTGTAGGCCACAGCTAGAGAAGCCCGTGTGTGGGAACAAAGACCCAGCACAGTCAAAATCTTTTAATTAAATAAATAAATGGGCTGAAAGAAACTCTTTAAAAAAATTCTCTCTCACATTTGATCAACTTAGCTTACTCATGTGCCAAAGGCAGCAGCCTGTGGCCCTGGTCTGTGCTCTCTCCGTGGGGTCCTCGTCTCTAACCCAACCTCATCATATCAGGAACACGTCACACACTTTTCAGAGCCTTCCCCTGCAATGCCTTTCCTGCCTTCTCTCCCAGCAAACTCCTATTCATCCTTCACGGCCCTCCTAAAATGCCACCTCCTCTAGGTAACCCTCCTCAATTTGTCAGGTTGAGCTGAAGTCTTCTTCTTCTCAGTCCCAGAAGCATATTGTTCATCTCCCTATCTGCACACTGAGGCCCAGTCTTCATTCCTTAGGGGTCTGATCCTAATAGACTGGAATCTAACGGGAGGCCTCAAGAGTGAGGTTCTCTCTGGAGCCCCCAAAGCTAGCTTAGGACCTAGTTTCCTGAACTCCGATCCTCTTCGTTCACACAGCTTCCCTCCTTCATGATTCCCCTTTGCACAGCCCCTCATGGCCTCTCAGCCTCTCTCTACCTCCTCCAGCTTCAGACCCCTCTCCTGGTTGCCCTGGCCTCTGCTCATCTCAAAGCTCAAGTATGGGATCTGCTCAGGTCAGTTCAGCTCCTCTCATCAAGTCACAGCAAAAGACTGGCCCTGGATTGGCTGCCTTTGGCTCTGGGTCCATTCTTGTCCAAATCACTGTGGCTGGAGGGTCATGGGGTGAAACATGAACTCCTTGAGCAGGGGTGAGGATGGGAGAGCTTCCTCTTCCTGGAGTCATGACCACTGCAGGTGCAGTGACGGCCATGCTGAGTATATGTCCCTGCAGGGCATCCGGGTCCCCATCTGCTGACACCCTCAGTGACTCCACTCCTCTCTGCTCTCTTCTCTCACCCACTTTCAATCTCCCCAGTCACCTCTCACATCTCCAGGCTCCCTGCCCCTCCACTGACAGCTTACCATGCACCATGTACCATGCCTGTCTCCTCCTCCTCACCTTGTGAAAGAATCGGTTCAGAGGAACTTCAGAGGAAGTCTGGGGTAGGTTTGGCAGGTTAAATACAAGAGGCTCAGTTAAATTTGAGGTTCAGATACACAACAATTATTTAGTAAAAGTAGGTCCCAGATGGTGCATCAGTTCAGTTCAGTCGCTCAGTCATGTCCAACTCTTTGCAACCCCATGAACTGCAGCACTCCGGGCATCCCTGTCCATCATCAACTCCCAGAGCTTAGTCAAACTCATGTCCATTGAGTCAGGGATGCCATCCAACCATCTCATCTTCTGTCATCTGCTTCTCCTCCCGCCTTCAATCTTTCCCAGCATCAGGGTCTTTTCCACTGAGTCACTTCTTCGCATCAAGTGGCCAAAGTATTGGAGTTTCAGCTTCAGCATCAGTCCTTCCAATGAATATTCAGGACCGATTTCCTTTAGGATAGACTGGTTGGATTTCCTTGCAGTCCAAAGGACTCTTGAGAGTCTTCTCCAACACCACAGTTCAAACGCATCAATTCTTCCTCGCTCAGCTTTCTTTATGGCCCAAGTCTCACATCCATACATGACTACTGGAAAAACCATAGCTTTGACCAGACGGACCTTTGTTGGCAAAGTAATGTCTCTGCTTTTTAACATGCTGTCTAGGTTGGTCATAACTTTTCTTCCAAAGAGCAAGCGTCTTTTCATTTCATGGCTGCAGTCACCATCTGCAGTGATTCTGGAGCTCAAAGAAATAAAGTCTGTCACTATTTCCATTGTTTCCCCATCTATTTGCCATGAAGTGATGGGACCGGATGCCATGATCTTAGTTTTCTGAATGGTGCATGAGACATTAAAAAAAAAAAGTAGTTGCTCTTTATCTGAAATTCAAATTTAAGGAGCTGTCCTGCATTTTTATGTGTTAAATCTGATAGGTCTAAAATGAGTCCCCTGGGTGAGGAGGGTCCCAATTGGAATTCTCACTCTTCCAAGAAAGCAAGTCCCTCGATAAATCTCAGTTGAATTACACGGAATGTGCCTTTTTGGAGAAGCTGGTCTCTCTGGGGTGATAACAACTAGCTGTGTCAGAATCCCAGAACTGCCGCTCCTGTGTGCCCATTAGGACCCTTGAACGGCTTAAGAGAGGGGGAATTCTTTGGCTCCAGTGATTGAGGAATCCAGGGATGAGCTGGCTCTATGAGGCCCCAGCAGAGGCTCAAACCCAGCTCTGAAAGCTCCCCTCTCTCCAGCTCAGCTCCCCTCTCCTGCATGCCGGCCCCACTCACATACAAGTTTCCCTTCCAAACGCATCACTGCAGACCACTGCACCTTCAAGTTTAAATCCTTCAGGTCATAGTGGGCAGCTCTTTCCCAGAAGCCTCAAGGAGATACCCACTGTATCTCATTGGGTCTAAGGAGGTTGGGGGGGAGGGGGTCACCTCCCCATCCCTGAGCCAATCAACGTTTCCAGGGAAATCCAATGTTCTGATTGGCCAGATCTGAGTCACACGCCATCTCTGGAGTCAGTGGGAGGAGCCAATCTCCCAGAGCTCTATCAGAGTGCAGTCCCGCAGGAAGAAAAAGTGAGGTCTGGAGGCAGGAAGGGCAGGTGACCACCAGAGTCCCACAGTACACACCCTCTGCTCATCACACCCCCACAACTGTGATTCTAACAGTTTCAAGAGGAGCACGCCACTGCCACGTAAATATTTTTCCAGCTTTTATATTTAGTACTGGTTAGAAGATGATACCCCACCTAATGGCTTTTTAAAATGTAAATTCAGAAATGACTTGAAACAAACTTGTATTAATCAGTTCTGCATCATTATATAGATATATGTATTCAGCCTGCCGGAGAAGGCGATGGCACCCCACTCCAGTACTCTTGCCTGGAGAATCCCATGGACGGAGAAGCCGGGTAGGCCGCAGTCCATGGGGCCGCTCAGAGTCGGACACGACTGAAGTGACTTAGCAGCAGCAGCACTCAGCCTGCAGACAGCACGTGATGCCTGACAAGGCGCTATGAGGACACCCTTCACAATTACCAGCATGGCTGTCCAGGAATGAACCCGTACGGCGCATCTACAGAGCCCTGTGGGGACTCACCCAGCCCTGCACTTGAGAAGGCTTCTCAGTGAGTGACAGACGCCTGTTCTGCCTTGTTGCAGCCTCTTTGGCAGGTGTATCACTGAGAGTCTTTGGGGGTAGACAGCAGAAATGAATCTTGTTAGCTTCAGCAAAAGGAAAAAACTACTGGAAGAACAGCTCCTGGGAGCTCACAGCATCCATCGGGGGCCAGAGTCCCAGGCTTGGGAACCAAGGATACCGTGGACGTTAGATAGCAAAAGGAACATCACGTTCACAGCTAGAATACTAAGGTGAGGACCCCAACGCAGAGATGGTGGGCCAGCCTTTTCAGCTAAAGATTTGATCTCAGTAAAGGAGCTTGTGTTTAGCCCACCTTTGGCTCGGGAAAAGGTGGGACCCCTGCCGTAATTCCAGGAAAGGAAACCAGAGTCCTGGCCTGCAGGGGAGGAGATGCTGACAGCCAGAAGCGAGGAACACTCCCCCAGGGACGACACATCCTTCAGGTGGTGTGGACTGGGATACGCCCTCCTCAGCCAGGAGTGTGGCAGTCAATTATTTTGCTATTAGAGTTGCCACCACTTTTTTTTTTCTTTTTGGTTATTCTGGAAGCATTCATTTGGATTTTTCCCTGCTCTGGTTTTCTTTATGTTTCCATAATCTTTCGGCTCCTGGGTGGTCTGGTTTCCGACAGGCAGCAGCGTCAGCTGGTTCTCACAGAGTCCATGTGCTCATGGAGGAAATGTGGCCTGAGCCGATGTCACCACACCCACAGAAAGGAAGTGACAGCTGCACAAGGTGGAGAAATGTATGTGCTGTATCCGTATGGGTGACTTTGGTTACCAGGAACAGAAAACTCAATTCAAACAGCTATAAATAATAAAGGCAATTTATTGGCTCACATTTTTTGAAAAGTCCTTCAGGAAAGGCTTGATCCAGCAGCTTAACAGTGCTAACAAGGACCCAGTTACTTGCCTTTTTCAAGATTAGCTTCCCTTACAGTCCCAAGACACCTCCCAGCAGTTCCCAAGAAAAAGATTGCCTCATTCATGATCAGGAGGGTATCAGAGAAGCATCTTTGTTCCAGAATTCCCAGCAAAAGTCCTAAGATTCACTCTGAAGTGACAGGTCTAGATCACATGCCCAACACTACACAAGTCACTGAGCCAGGTGTTTGAAATTCACTTACTGACTTAGCCCTGCTCCAGCCTGGCACCAGAAGTGGAACCAGTCTGTGCAATCACACGGCTCCCGAAACCAAAATCAAGGCCATCTGAGAGGGCAGAGGAGCTCTGGGAAAGCCATGCAAGTGGGCCCACTGCAGTGAGCAGCCACATACATGAAAGCAAGTTGATTAATCACCATAATTGCAGCTCCTGTCGGGAACTGCATTAAGCACTTCACACGCATGAGTTATGCGACGTAACAGATCATCACTGACCCCTGGGAGGTGACCTTTTCATTCTATTTTGCAGAGAAGGAAGCAGGTTAAATGAAGTGACTTGAAGCATCATAGCTGTTTTGAGTCAGAGACAAGACTGTTGTTGTCGTTGTTCTTGCTGTTGTTTAGTCACTGAGTCCCGTCTGACTTTTTGCAACCCCATGAACTGCAGCACACCAGGCTTCCTTGTCTTTCACTATCTCCCAGAGTTTGCTCAAATTCATGTCCACTGAGTCAGCGATGCCATCCTACCATCTCATCCTCCGTCATCCCCTTCTCCTCCTGTCCTCAATCTTTCTCAGCATCAGGGTTTTTTCTAATGAGTCGGTTCTTCCCATCAAATAGCCAAAGTATTGGAATTTCAGCTTCAGCATCAGTCTTTCCAATGAATACTCAGGGTTGATTTTCTTTAGGGTTGACTGATTTGATCTCCTTGCAGTCCCAGGGACTCTCAAGAGTCTTCTCCAGCACCACAGTTCAAAAGCATCAATTCTTCGGCGCTTAGCCTTCTTTATGGTCCAACTCTCACATTCGTACCTGACTACTGGAAAAACCATAGCCTTGACTATACGGACCTCTGTCAGCAAAGTGATGTCTCTGCTTTTAAATATGCTGTTTGGGTTTGTCATAGCTTTCCTTCCAAAGAGCAAGTGTCTTTTAATTTTACGGCTGCAGTCACCGTCCATAGTGATTTCGAAGCCCAAGAAAATAAAGCCTGTCACTGCTTCCACTGGTTCCCCTTCTACTCCACGAAGTGATGGGGCCAGGTGCCATGATCTTAGTTTTCTGAATGTTGAGCTTTAAGCCAGCTTTTCCCTCTCCTCTTTCACTGTCATCAAGAGGCTCTTTAGTTCCTCTTCGCTTTCTCACATTAGAGTGCTATCGTCTGCATATCTGAGGTTATTGATATTTCTCCCAGCTGTCTTGATTCCAGCCTGTGCTTCATCCAGCCCAGAGACAAGATATGAACTCAAAAATCTGACCCTAAAATCCATTCTCCTGTACCCCACCCTGCCTCTTAATAATGGTCTGGGCACTTCTGGGAACTCCAAAAAAGGGGTACATGTATTTAACAGGACTTAACTGCAACCTACAATGCACCGGGCATCCTGCCAGACTCTGAGTACTCAGAGGTGAGTGAGGTATGAACCCTGCTGTCTTTGTGAGGCTCATGGCCTAGAAAGAGACACAGGCACAAACCAATAAACACAACCCAATGAGAAGCACTGTATTTTGCTGTGACGGGCACTTCACATACATTATCTCATTAAATCCGTAAATACACTCTGGGGAAGATGGTCTTATTGCTTCTGGATTCCTGAGTTAACAGACGGACAGTAAGGCTAAGCCACTCCAGGTCACTCACCTGGCTGGGCAACTCTCCCTGGTCTCAGTTTCTGGAAGCTGAGGGATCACCTGCAGAGGTCAGATCAGCAAGAAGACAGCCGCATCAGGTACAAGTTCACTGAGAATTCCTGGCCTGGAGGATGGGAGATGTGCTGTGGGTTGGGGTGGGCTGGAGAGAAACAAATTTTGCAGAGCAGGGAGAGTCAGGGTACAAACTGTGCCCTGGGGAATTGTCTTTGCAATGTTCCCACCTCAGGGAATCCCTATCCCAGAAACGCAAATAGGAAAGCCTATATGAGTCTCTTGATATTGCTCAACCCCCAGGGTTGGCATAGAGAATTTTAATAGCAACAACTTATACCCCTTCTCAGTGGCAAGCCTTCATCTGTCTTCATCTGTCTTGGAATCACCCTGCAAGGCAGGCATGGGGAGGAATGTAGACATCATTTTACAAGCAAAGAAACTGAGTCCTAGAGACAGAGTTCAGAAGTTATGGGGGCTGGAATGCAATCCCCAGGCCTGTCTCCAGGACCTTGCTCACCCTGAGATTCTGACAGCCCCCTGGCTGTGCACATCCTGGCTGTCATGGGTGAAGGAGGCTGTGTTCATCCAGAATCGCCTCCTCTAGGCTTCTCTTGGTCTAGCCCTCTGACTTGAGCTCCTGACTATGGACGTTCTAGAAGCTTCAGGCAATTCATTGCAGATGCTGCACCAGGAGGAAGCTAAGCTCCCCAAGCATCTATAAACCTGCTCCCCATTTCTCAAAACCTTCATGGAAGAGATCATTGCCGAGAAAGACCAGGGAGAAGACGAACACAGGTTTGGAAGACAGGCAGACTTTGAATCCAGGCTTGATAGCTCATGTGCTGTGTGACCTTGGGCAAGTTGTCTCTTGTCTCTGAGCCTCAGTTTCCAGAGCAGTTAAATGAGAGCTGATGATCCCCACTCCATGGGTTTCTGTGTCAGCCGGAAATCTGTAGCCGTCCTTCAAATGTTTATCTCCTCTCACTCCTCCCCTACTCAGGCGAGTCCCAAATTTTGTTCATCTCCAAAATGCATTGCACATTCATCCTATCTCCTGTGTCACTTCCTTCATTCGCGCCACCATCAGCTCGTGCTATAGCCAACCGTCCCTCAGTGCCTACCTGTCCCCTTCAGTCATTCTCCACAGTGTAGCCAGAGGGATCTTTATAGAACGTGTATTCAGTGATTTCACCCCCGGCTAGAACTCTCCAACAGCTCCCTACTGCTCTCAAGGAAGCACCAGAACTCTCACTGTTGCCTCCATACGGAGGCCGGAGGCCGTGTGGGCTGACCCTCTCAGCCTCCCCTCCCCAGAGCGCTCTGCACCCGGCTTCACAGCCTTCTGCTCCTTCTGCCTGCGACCCTCTTCCCATTCAAAGCTGGTTAACTTCTACTTCTGTGTCAAACCCCTATTCAAAGGCTAATTCCTCCGGAGAGCTTTCCTTGACTTCTCAGACCTGATCAGACTCCCTCCTTTATTGACCTCACTCTGTACTTTGTGACGCCAATCACCATTACAACTGAACTGCTCCTTGAATATCTGTTTTCTCAGTCACGAACAAGGTATTTGTGCCTCTTCCTCAAGAGAATGAGGTCTCAGAAGTGGGTCCAGGAACTTTGCTGGATGCTCAGTGGTTAAGAATCCACCTTCCAATGCAGGGGATGTGGGATCAATCCCTGGTCAGGAAACTAAGATCCCACGTGCCGCAACTAAAGATCTCGTAGGCTGCAATGAAGATCGAAGATTCCCTGTGCTGCACCGAGGGCCAGGCTCAGCCAGATATATACAGGCTTCCTCTGGGAAGAAGGCCACCTGCCAGCACAGGGGACAGAAGACACTCGGGTTCGATCCCTGGGTCTGGAAGGTTCCCTGGAGGAGGGCACAGCAACCCACTCCAGTATTCTTGCCTGGAAAATCCCTATGGACAGAGGAGCCTGGTGGGCTACAGTCCATAGGATCACAAAGAGTCAGACACGACTGAAGCGACTTAGCATGCACGCATGCACATATACGTATGTATGTGTGAGTGTTAAAAAAGAAAGTGATGTACATAGATAACCAACAAGGGCCTGCTGTGCAGCACAGGAAACTACTCTCAATATATTGTAATTAACCTCTAAGGGGAAAGAATCTGAGAAAGATTTATATATATATATATAACTTTACATATGGATATGTAAATTCCAACTTTATATATATAGACACATATATATATAACTGAATCACTGTGCTATCCACCTGAAACTAACACAACATTGTGAATCAACTCGACTTTAATAAAAATTTTTAAAACGAAAAAGAAAGGTGAGGGTCCTCTTCCTCTCCCACCTCACAGATGCAGCCAGGTTGAGCAGAGAAGCACCTCCCTGCTGTCCCAACTCCAGGGCCCTGCTCCCGGGGGAGGAGACCCTCCCAGCCCCGCTGGGCCAGCCTCTGGGCCAGCAGACTCCCCCTGGGCCTTCCTGCTCACGCCCGCCCCCACACTCTCGGAACCGAGGCCTCGCTTCCCTCCTTCAGTTCCCGGAATGTTCCAGAGCTGACCTGTCACCCAGGTGCACACCCAAGTAGCCACGGCAACTGTTTACCCTCTGCCCTTAGAAATCATCTCTGGCTTGCGGCAGTGGGCACCCAACACAGCTGCCCTCTGCCCGCAGCCTGGCCGAACAAGCAAAGGTGTTTCCTGCTGAGGTTGGCATTGCCAGGCTGGGTTTCCTATCCGTCCACACACCGCCCTCCCCCACCCACCACTGCTCCTTTCCCCCCCAGCTCCCCACAGCTCCCAGAGCATCCCACACTCAGTCTGGCCTGTCTGGGAGCCAAGGGGAGAGACGGTCAGAACTCACCTCTTCCCGCTCCTTCGGTCACACCACCCGAGGCGTCAGCAAACACCAGGCAGATGGCGGAGGCCAAGTCCTTGAGCTCTGGAGGCACAGAGACCTGGGTCCCAATCCCCTCTCCACCTGCCGCTCTGTAGCCTCGAGCCAGGAGCCCCACCTCCCGAGCCTCCATTCCTCCCTGCGTAGCACTAGGATGCTGAGCGCAGCCACCCCTTTTAAGCCACTGTGACAATGAAATGGCAAAGTGCCCGGCACGCGACTTAACACTGACGGACCGGAGGGGCCCTGGCCCAGGGGCTCAGCCCTTTCCTGGGGGACAGTGAGAGTCAGCTCTTTCCTGGGAGGCGGGGGATGCTGTGCTGGGAGAGTCCTGTCTCACCCCGTGGTAAATCCTGCTTTTCGGGGTGGCCACCTAGTTGGAGGAGGGCTTCCCAGGTGGCGCTAGGGGTAAAGAACCTGCCTGCCAGTGCAGGAGACATAAGAGACGCGGGTTCGATCCCTGGGTTGGGAAGATCCCCTGGAGGAGGAAATGGCCACCCACCCCAGTATTCTTGCCTGGAGAATCCCATGGACAGAGGAGCCTGGTGGACTACAGTCCACAGGGCTGCAAAGAATCGAACACGACTGAAGCGACTTAGCATGCACACACGCACCTGGTTGGAAGGGAACCTGCGAGTTTGAGCTGGAGCCTCATCTGTGTAGCCAGGACCCTGTATTAACTCCACCTGTGTCATCTGGGGGGAGGCTCTGGGACGTCTAATGGTGGGGTGGGGGACTGAAGAGCCCCCAGGTTGTCCCAGGACACTGCTCACGGCTGCCTCTGTGACTGGGCCCCGTCCTTGCCCGTTCAGGATCTTCAGAACCATACCCACCTCCTGTCAGCACTCCAAAAACACCACACACACACACACACCCGATTTCCCCAGAGTTCTGCCCTTTCCTAAAAAAGATGTTCCCCAACCTGTGAACCCTGGCTTTGGAGTCAGCCAGCACGGGTGTCTACCGTGTGGCCTTGGATGAGTCCCCTCGCCTCTCTGAACGTCATACGACGGGGAAAACATTACCTAACCCCCTGGACACCCTGAGGATTAAACATGGAAACTTAAAGAAGCTCTGGACACGGCAGGCCCTACATAAGCGATGAATATACGTGGCAAGGAAATGACACATTTTCGTCCAGCCACCCTTCCCTTGCTTGCTGTCTAAGGAGGGTGCAGGCTTAAACCAGAGAAGCCGGGGAGAAGGGAGAAGTGAAGGAAGCAGTGGCCAGGCCTGGAGCGGCCCTGGGACCCAAGTGGGCTCAGGATGAAGCTCTGCAACTTGCCCGCCCAGCCTGGCCCCTTCTCTTCCCACCCTGGGCTCAGTGTGGACACCCCAGCCGGTACGTCCAAATTCTGTCCACCACCACCCCCACCCCACCACCAGACATCCACTCTGTGACCATCTCGGCCTAGCAGGGCTCATAGCTGCAGTGCAATCCATCCTCGGGAGAACACGTCCCGGGGAAGGGGCCCCCAGAGACCGCGAGAGCAGGCTCGGGGCTCTTCAAGCCGGGCAGGCATTCCAGCATCCAGAGGACAGTCCACCAAGAGATACAGTATGAGCTCTGAGCCGGCACATTCCCGTTGGCCCCTCGCTCTGTGGGATGGAGTGTGGACGGCAGAGGACCAGAGCAGGGTGCAGAAGCAAGGTCAGGACTCGGCTAGCCTAGGCCTACGGGCAGTAAAACCTGACTCAGACCCTGCCCTCGGGACACTTATAGTCTAGCAGAGAGAATAGACATTAAGCAAGGAAGTATTGGAAAGTGGGATCCATGGGCATCCCTGGTGGTCCAACGGTTAAGACTCCGTGCTTCCACTGCGAGCGTCGTGGGTTCAGTCCCTGGTCGGGGAAGCTCCACGTATCGCATGGAAAACCACACTGCGGCCAAAAAGAAGACAAAAGTAAGAAGCGATCCAGGATACAGATGCCTGAGGGAAGAGAGAGCCTGGCCTCACCCGCAGGGAGAACGGTCCGCCCTCCACTTCCCCATGCTGCTGTCGCTCAGTCGCTCAGTCATGTGCGACTCTTTGCGACCCTTTGGACTGTAGCCCACAGGCTGTTCTGTTGGTGGGGATTGTCCAGGCAAGAATACTGGAGTGGGTTGCCATGTCGTTCTCCACGGGATCTTCCCAACCCAGGGATCAAACCAGGTCTCCTGCATGGCAGGCAGATTCTATACCACTGAGCCATCAGAGAAGCCCCTGCTGCCCATTCTGAGGGTCCAAGGCCGCTCCTGTTACACAGCTGCCTCTCAAGACCCCCCAGGACGGGAAGCACGGGGCCACACCCACAGCTCAGCACCCATCCTGCCGTGCTCTGGGCCCTCTGCTTGGGGCCAGTGTTTCTCAAAGCATGGTGCTCCCCAGACCTGCTGCTGCTGCCTGTCCAGACCCACCTAATCCCATTCTCTGGGGGCAGGACCCAAGTCATCACGGTGAGGAAGAGCTCTGGAGCTCTGATGTACCTCGACATTTGGGAACCACTGTTGGAGGGCACACACCCTATTCCTACACTGATTCAGAATTCTTTGACAGAGCACCTCCAGGGGGCCCAACACTGCCCTAGGTCCTGAGGATAAATCTGTGAACAGGCACAGCCCCTGACCTAGGAGCTGCATCCTGGTGGGGGAGACAGTAAGATGAATCGATGTACAACGAGACCATCCAGATGGTGGTAAATACTGTGAGAACAGTAAAACAGGGGCAGAAACAGCAGGGAAGGCTTCCTGGAGGAGGTGATATCTGAAGTGAGACCTAAAGTCTTTCTGCATCCTCCCCCTCTCCACTTCGCTGCACTGTCTCCATTGGCTGGTGGGCCTCCCAACTCTGAGAAGCTAGGAAAAGCAAGAACGATGGTGGAAAGAAGAGCGCGCTCCACCCCGAGAGAGAAACCTTCACAAACTCAGCGTGGAGGGAAGTGGTGATACAATGCCCACCACATATAAATAGGCCCGTCCGCTCCAGAGTCACCCTGGAAACCTGCGGTCAGTTTGGACTTTGCTTAAGGCCGAGCTCGCTTGCCACCAGGAGCCCAAAACGGCTGAACAAACTTCGAGCTTCACATGGGGCCGGCCCCTGATGAGTTCAAGGCCAGAGCATTTATCCAAAGTCAAAACCACAACAGGAAGACACAGAAACGGGCTTCTGAGGAGGCCCGGCCTGGCTCACGGGCTCTGCTCAGGTTTCCCGAATGCCGCATGGAGTTAGAAAGAGGGCAGCTAGAAATGTCCCCTCTAAAATCTCTGCCCTGCCCACGTGTGCCACCTTGACTGAAATCTCACCACGAGAAGCTGGGGATGTGGGTTAAGCATTGCTCTGACTCTGACTCCTGGAAGAAGCCGTGCATTTAGCCCCTGAGAGTGGAGGGGGTGGGGGGCAGGGGGGGTTATCATGCAAGAGGAGAGGCTCCAGGGTTTAGTTGTGCTGACTCGTGTCTCAGATTTTCCGTGATTATTCTGATGTCAGATCACTTGTTCCCGTTTCCCATGAGAACTAGCTTGTGACTTGTTTGGACGGTAGGGTCTTCCTGGGGCTTCCCAAGTGCCACAGTGGTAAAGCATCTGCCTACCGATGCAGGAGGCACAAGAGATGCAGTTTCGATCCCTGGGTCAGGAAGATTCCCCTGGGGAAGGAAAAGTATTCTTGCTTGGAGAATCCCGGGGGGCGGGGGGTGGGGCAGTTCCATAGGACAAGGGGCCCTGGGCGGGGCTCCTGGAGCCCACGTTCTCTTAACTCTGCCTCTGCCACTGGGGTTAGTCTCTCTTCCTGTCCCTGAGCCTCAGTTTGCTCACGGTGGGGGCCGTGGCCTGAATCAAGTGCGGGGGCCCCAGGCGGACTCTCCTCTGACCAGGGGGAGGGACGTGGGCTCCGGAATGCAGGTGGTGGCTCTGAGCAGAGGGAAGGACCCTGGGAGCGAAGTGTCGGGAAGCGCGGACTGCCCAGCACCACAGCACCTGCTGCCCAGCCGCCCACTTCCTGCCCCCTTCCTGCCCACAGGCCCCTGGGGAGCTTGACCCAGAGCAGAGCTGAGCCCACATTCCCACCAGGGTGGCCGCCAAAGCCAAGCCCCAGGACACGGCGGCCTCCTGCGGGGATAATGAGAGGTTTAGGCAAAGCTGCCGGGGCCATTACACGACCTTGACCGGCAGTGGACAGAGGGACCAGCCCAGAGGCCTGGGTACTACTGTTTATGCGAGAAGGAGCGCGGACGGGACTGGGGCTGGAATCGTCTGCCATCTTCTATTCACTCTGTGGCCATGACCAGATCTTTGGCCTCGGAGCCTCAGTTGCATCATCTGTAGAGTGGGTCTGAAGTGAAGTGAAGTCGCTCAGTTGTGTCTGACTCTTTGCGACCCCATGGACTGTAGCCTACCAGGCTCCGCTGTCCATGGGATTTTCCAGGCAAGAGTGCTGGAGTGGGTTGCCATTTCCTTCTCCAGGGGATCTTCCCCACCCAGGGATCGAACCCAGGCCTCCTGCATTGCACGCAGATGCTTTACCGTCTGAGCCACCAGGGAAGCCTAGAGTGGGTCTAGTCCCCCTTAAAGCCCATGCAAGGCTCCCAAGAAGCCAGGCGCCTGCTCTGCTTGCCTGGGCACCCAGCACGCAGGGCGCCTTATTTTTTGTCTGGCTGTGTCGCTCCAGGCGGCTTTCTCCAGTTGCGCCAAGCGGGGCTGCCCCTAGTTGCGGTGCTCGGGCGTCTCACTGCAGCGCTTCGCTTGCGGAGCTCAGGTCCCAGGCTCTCAGGCTTCAGTAGTTGCAGCTCGCAGACAGTCAAGTGCCGACTCAGTAGCTGTGGTCCCTCGGCCCAGGTGCCCTGTGGGATGTGGAATCCTCCTGGCCCAGGGATTGAACTCACATCCCCTGCATTGGTAGGTGGATTCTTAACCACTGGCTCACCAGGGAAGTCCAGCAGGAGTTTTAGAAAAGAAACATTCCCTTCTTTTTATAAATAGACGTTGAATTGTGCCCATGATCCTGGTTCTTAACATTTAACCCCAGGGACTAAGCTTCCTCCACAAGAGAAACTGGACTTCGTTCAAAAATACATCACCACCATTAGCCTCATTTCTGCCAGCAAGGCTCTGCACATTTGTCACCGAGTAAGGCCCTCTCCAGGCGCCATCATCAATAGTGGCTACCATTCATGGCCCACCTACTATGCGGCAGGCACTTCCGTCACTGTCCCATCATTTTCAGAATGACCCTTCCTCAAGCCAAGGAAAAGCCCATTTTACAGATGTGACAGCCCATTTTATATCTGTTGGATCATAGAAAAAGCAAGCGAATTCAAGAAAAACATCTATTTCTGCTTCATTGACTACACTAAAGCCTTTGTGTGGATCACAACAAACTGTGGAAAATTCTTAAAGAGATGGGAATACCAGACCACCTGACCTGCCTCCTGAGAAATCAGTAAGCAGGTCAAGAAGCAACAGTTAGACCCAAACGTGGAACAACAGACCGGTTCCAAATTGGGAAAGGAGTGCATTAAGGGTGTATATTGTCACCCTGTGTATTTAACTTACATGCAGAGTACATCATGAGAAATGCCAAGCTGGATGAATCACAAGCTGGAATCAAGACAGCCGGGAGAAATATCAATAACCTCAGATATGCCGATGACGTCACCCTTATGGCAGAAAGTGAAGAGAAACTTAAGAGCCTCTTAATGAAGGTGAAAGAGGAGAGTGAAAAAGTTGGCTTAAAATTCAACATTCAAAAAACTAAGATCATGGCATCTGGTCCCATCACTTTATGGCATATAGATGGGGAAACAATGGAAACAGAAAGACTTTATTTTCTTGGGCTCCAAAATCACTGCAGATGGTGACTGCAGCCATGAAATTTAAAAACGCTCGCTCCTTGGAAGGAAAGCTATGACAAAACTAGACAGCGAATTAAAAAGCAGAGACATTACTTTGTCAACACAGGTCTGCATAGTCGGAGCTATGGTTTTTCCAGTAGTCATGTATGGATGTGAGAGTTGGACCATAAAGAAGGCTGAGCAAAAAGAATTGACGCTTTTGAACTGTGGTGTTGGAGAAGACTATTGAGAGTCCTTTGGACTTCAAGAAGATCCAATCAGTCCATCCCAAAGGAGATCAGTCCTGAATATTCACTGAAAGGACTGATGCTGAAACTGAAACTCCAATACTTTGGCCACCTGATGTGAACAGCTGACTCATTTGAAAAGACCCTGATGCTGGGAAAGACTGAAGGCAGAAGGAGAAGGGGACAATTGAGGATGAGATGTTGGATGGCATCACCAACCCGATGAACAGGAGTTCGAGCAAGTTCCAGGAGATGGTGAAGGACAGGGCAGCCTGGCGAGCTGCAGTCTGTGTCGTCACAAAGAGTCGGATACGACTGAGCGGCTGAACAACAGATGTGAAAACCGAGGCTCAGAGATGTGAACTTTCTTCTCAGGGACCAAAAGGAGATGGAAAGGAACTCAAATCCCACTAAAAATCCACCTGCAAAGCCCAGGCCTCTACTGCTAGGCTACCCTGGCTTCCAGGTGGAGGGAAGCCTCCTCTCTCTGATTGCTGTAGCAAGAGGAGCTGGGGAAACTCCTCAGGAGATTGCAAGGCCTGAGTGTTTCCCCTAACAAATCAGCGTGTGACAGTTTCACTAAAAGTCAATTTCCCTCCATCAAGGACTACCCCTTACATATTTTTTTTTTCCTTAAAAAAAAAAAGACCTATGTTTCAAGGTGGATCCCGAGCCCACTCTGAAGCCTGGAGGGGCTGAGAATAGAGCTGTCATGGGGGGCACATTTCTAGAGTGATCACATTTGCCAAATCCAAAATGGACACATGAAGCCTGCTGAGGACGGGGGGTCCCCCTTCATTCAGGGCCATTGTGGCTCTCGGGGTCCTGGGGCCACTACAGCCAACTTCCTGGGATGCTTCAGCCCTCTCTCGGAAAATGTAGTTATGCCTCCAGGCTGTGATTCAGTTGACATGTGTGGGCCAGTCATGGAAATCAAGGCCATGTGGTCGCTCCAGCCCCCTGGACACGCTGGCTGGGCCTGGGAGCAGGTCGGGGAAGGCTTATTGGAGGAGGGAGGGTGGACAGAGAGGATTGGGGCAGGTAGAGAGAAGGGCACGTCTCCTCCAAAGGGGCACCCTAGCCTGAAGGACAAGATCAGTCTTCACGGCCAAGCAGACCTGAGTCTGAATCCTTAGACGGACGGATCCTTAGATGGATGGATCCTTAGATGGACGGATCCTTAGATGGATGGATCCTTAGATGGATGGATCCTTAGATGGATGGCTGAGGGGAAGGATGGATCAGATAGACACATGGGTGGGTGGATGGGTCCGTGAGTGAACGGACGGACAGAGGAAGGGCTAGAGAAATAAAAGAAGGAAGGAAGAAGGATCAATCAGTTCATCTCAAGGCTGCAGTCCCTCTTGCTGTCCCATTGCTTCCCCGCTCCAGAATCCATCCAGTGAGATACACGGGTTATGTCACGGCAGCAAACAACTCCAAAACCTTAGTGACTCCAAACAACGAAGGTTTAGCTCCTGTTCACACTACATGCTTGTGGGCCGGTGGGAGCTCTGCTCCTTGCGGTCCTCACACAGGTCGCAAGCCACTACCGTCCTGCTGGCCTCTGGGGGCTGGCCCATCTCGTTGGCCAAAGCCTGTCACAACATTATGCCTCACTTTAAAGGAATGGGCAGGGCATTCCCACCACAGATCTAGAAAGAGGGAACCCTGGGGGTTTGTGAATAGCCCTAAGGCCACCACACGTGCCGTGCCCTGCTCCAGCTGCCCAGGAACACTGTCCCCAGGGTTAGTGGGATGGCGACCAGGTAGGGCAGGGGAAAGAGAACAAGGGCCCTGGCGGCACCTCCCTGAGCATCTTCATTCCCCAGCCCCTCGGCCCTGCCTACTGCAGGGGGAGACTTCAGAATCAGCTGTGAGCCCATGCCTGCTTTAGAGGCTGGAGTATAAATCCTTCCTGGTCCAGTTTCAAACGAATGTCCTGGGACCTTCATTCCCAATTATGCCCTTGTGGGGGCCATGGGGCTCCTGGGAGAGGAGTACAGGGCATCCAAGGTGAAGTTTCAATACTTTGGCTGCCTGATTCAAAGAGCCGACTCATTGGAAAAGACCGTGATGCTGGGAAAGATAGAAGGTGGGAGGAGAAGGGCATGACAGAGGACAAGATGGTTGGATGGCATCACTGACTCAATGGACATGAGTTTTAGCAAGCTCCCGGGGATGGTGAAGGACAGGGAAACTTGGCGTGCTGCCAGGTCACAAAGAGTCGGACACGACTTAGTTGGACACAGTCGGACACGACTGAACAACCACCACAAGCTGAAATGTTCCCTGAAAATGAAAGTCAAAGTCACTCAGTCGTGTCCGACCCTTTGTGACCCCATGGACTATACAGTCCACGAAATTCTCCAGGCCAGAATGCTGGAGTGGGTTGCCGTTCCCTTCTCTGGGGGATCTTCCCAATCCAGGGATCAAACCCAGGTCTCCCACATTGCAGGCGGATTCTTTACCAGCTGAGCCATCAGGGAAGCCCAAGAATACTGGAGTGGGTAGCCTTTCCCTTCTCCAGCAGATCATCCCAACCCAGGAACTGAACCGGGGTCTCCTGCATTGCAGGCAGATTCTTTACCAACTGAGCTACTAGGGAAGCCCTCATGTTCCTGGAGGTTATCTAGTCCAACACTTTGATTCACAGAGAGAAACTGAGGCTGAGGGAGGGTGAGCTGGATTCTCACGGCCCAGCATGTAAAGAGCAAAGCTAGGTCTCCAGACACTCTCTCCAGAGTTCTTTCCTGCCTCCACCTGCAGGAAGGCATCTTCAAAATGGGATGCAAGGAGCAAGGGTGAAATGCCTGCCCTTCCCCAGGTCGGAGTCCCGCTGCTGAACTTGCACGCAAACAGGGAGTTCAGGCCTGGGAGGCCCTTGAGCCCCTTCCCATCTGCAAGGGAAGGACACTGGACTTGAAGCTGGACAGCCCTGGGTTCCAGGCCCTGTGGCCATATCTCAAATGAAGGTCCTTGGGCGGGTCCCTTTACCTCCCTGAACCTTCTTTTCCTACTTTGTGAAATGAGGAACAGCCCTGCCTAACTCCCCGAGCTCTCAGAAGTATGGAAATGTTTCTTTCATCGTGACATGTCACACAGATGTGTACAAGGCATTGCTTTCACCCTCGCCCTCTCCCCAAATGGCCCGTCATTCCTGGACCCCCAGCTGTCAGCACAAGTCCTGCCCAGAATAGTGTTCAGGCAAAGTTTGCGTGAACTGAATTGATTCGTTCTTGGTTCGTTTCAGCAGGTACCTGCCGACTCCAGGGCCAGCACTCTGGGTGACTGGATGACAAAGCCCCTCGGTCCTGGGAGGAGTCCAAACACACCCGCTAAAGATGCAGGAGAACAGGAGGTCCCAGGTCATCTCAGATGCTGGAGACTTATCTGTGCGTCACTTATTCACTGATTCATAGCCCCTCTCCCCCTCCAGGCTCTGAGCTCCATGGACACGCAGACCCTCTACATCTCTAGCACCTTGCATGTGGTTTATCTTCACTGCGACCAAATAGAGAGGACCTTATGGATCCCAGATCTGTTCCTCCTGGCAGTCCCTTCTCTTGCGCCCCAGGTTCCTCATCTGTAAGATGGGAGTTTGGGGAAACAAACTCAGGAAACATAGACCTTAGTCTGCAAAGTTCCTGCATATCACAAGCCTGCAGTGGGCACGGCTGTTGGCATCACCGCTATGATTTTTACCAAGGGCTTTCCTATGGTAGAGATGAGAGCGATCGCCCCGGGGCTTGGAGGGCGGGGGTGGTGCTCCAGCCCCGCCCACGGTTGGCCCTGAGAGACCAGAGGGCAGTCTGCTGCTGCACTCACAAGTCCATTTCCGCCTCCCAGACCGTGGTTCTTCTCATCTTTTCAGTGAGACGACTGAGGGTCAGCTCAATGAGAGAATTCTCCTAGGTCACGTAGTGCCTAAAGAGATCTGGCCCTGGGAGAGGGCATTTCTGAGGGTCTGCAGGATCGCCACCAGGAGCAACACTTGCCTTTGACACATTTTCTCACCCCGTCTTAACAGGGAGGAAACACAGAGGCCCACAGCCAGTGAGCAGCGCCTCCCGCCCCGGCGGAGGGCCTCAGCCTCAGCCCTCCACCCGCCCCCTAGGGGACTCGGATCCGAGCCGGGCCCTGGCCACCCTCTGCTGCTCCCGGAAGTGCCCTGTGTCTGCACCTTGATCTCCGCACCCACGATGCCAGGAAACCCCAGTGGGGCGGCCGAGCTGCCGGGTATTTATAGCGGACATGCAGCAAAGCTGCCACCCCCATCTGTTTACCCAACAACGCTCTGCTAGCTGGACACTTTCAGCCCCGCCGGCCACAGACAGACCCTCACCGCCGCCTCATCTATTTTTTGCTCCCCACTTAATTTTGCATCATCCCAGCTTCCAAAATAAACTTCCCCCAAACCAGCCGGACTCACTCTGGCCCAGAATCCCTCATGGAGAGCCCCCTGCCTCCCCAGCCCCCACATCAGCCCTCAGGGCAGAGCCAACCAGACCCAGCCCGGCCCCTCGGCTGCCTCTCTGGCCTTGATTTAGAAGCAGCTGCTCCTGCCCCGGCGGGTTTCCGACGCTCCAGTGCCAGGGTGTCTGCATTTGCAGGGGATGCTGACTGGGCATCTGCGTGCAGGGATCCTGGCTAGAGGTCATGGGGGGCTGCCCCGGCCCCCCTCAACTGCCCCCTTGCAGACTCACACACATACACACACGCGGGTGCCCACAGGCACACGCTCACACACACATAGCATGTCCTGCAAGCTGCCGTCGCCTCAAGGGCATCCCTCACATGTTGGGGGGGGGTCTCCTCTTTCAGCTCTCACCCTGACCCGCGCTGACCACTTCCACATTCCTCACGGGACCCACTCCTCCACCTCTGCCCACGCACCACGCTGAGCTGCTTCCATTCTTCAGGCACGTCATGCCCTCTCCCCTCCAGACTTCTGCATCCGCTATCCCCTCAGTCGAGAATAGTCATCCTCTCACCCTTGGCTGAGCTAACCCTCCTCACCCTTCAAGCCTGAACTTAGACATCGTCTCGGCCAGGAGGAGAGCAGCGCAGGGAAGCACACACAGGCAAACCAGCTCTCTCATCCCCCGGAGAGAAAGTTCCTTCACCTCAGGATCCAAGAGAGTCATTTCGTCCAAGCCCTGTGGCAGAAACCAGAGATGCCCCAGTCATTACAGAGTTACCATCCAGGGAGTTTTCTGGTGGTCCAGTGGTTCGGACTCCACACTTTGACTGCCATGGCCTGGGTTCAATTCCTAGTCGAGGAAGTAAAGCCCCACAAGCTGCACGGTGGTGGTGAAGTCACTCAGTCATGTCTGACCCTTTGCAACCACGTGGACTGTATGTAACCCACCGGGCTCCTCCATCCATGGGATTTTCCAGACAAGAGAACTGGAGTGGGTTGTCATTTCCTTCTCCATGAGATCTTCCTGACCCAGGGATCGAACCCAGGTCTATTGCATTGCAGAAAGACTCTACCATCTGTGCCACCAAGGAATCCTAAGCTGAATAGGAAAGCCAAAAAAAAAGACTACAGAATTACAGTTCCAAGTTTATGAAACTTAAGCTGTGGGTTTTTCAGGCAAACAATTTAAAAGATCATTTACTTCTTCTGAGTTTTTTTTTTTTTTTTTCTTGCATGCCATGAGAATAGAAAATGAACTGATGTTTGTCTGGTATATCTATTCTCATTTAAAGGGCTTCCCTGGTAGCTCAGCTGGTAAAGAATCTGCCTGCCATGCAGGAGACCCTGGTTTGATTCCTGGGTCTGAAAGATCCACTGGAGAAGGGATAAGCTACCCACTCCAGTATTCTTGGGCTTCCCTGGTGGCTCAGATGGTAAAGAATCTGCCTGCAGGAGACCTGGGTTTCCCATTTAAAAGAAAGATAGGGACTTCGCTGGTGGTCCAGTGGTTGAGAATCCACCTTGCAATGCAGGGGATGTGGGTTTGTAAAGTAAATAAATAAAAGATATTCATTGGCCCATTTTTTTTGAATGAAGAAACTGAGCCTTGGGGACGTGCACTTCATTTATTCATTCAGCACTTATTGACTGAGCTCTCACCATGCGCCAGGCATACAGTGGCACTAGGAACATGGCAGGCGTGCTCCCCATCCTCTTGGAGATCATAATCCGCTGTGAGACACATTACACAGATAATCTTACACAAATCTATTTAATAACCATTGTGATTAGATGGATAGGGCTTCAAAGGAAAAGTCCAAAGGGCCGAGAGAAAATATGTAACCAGGAGACCAAGGAAGCCTTCTCGGACATGACATGTAAGCCGAGACCTGAAAGGAATGAGCCCAGTAAAAGCCAAGTTGAGGAGCATTCCAGCTACCAAAATGGCACACGCGAAGGCCTGGAGGGGAGACGGAGGGACAAAATTGATGGTTTGCTGGAAGCCACACAGCCAGCGAGGGACAGGCCTAGGTCAGATCCCAAGGTGAGTCAGCCCCAGGGCCTTTGCTAATGTCTCCCCAGGCACGAGGGCAGATTGCTGCTGAAGGAAAACAGCACAGGGGCTGCCTCCACTACCACCTCCTTGTCCAGAACATCAGATTTCGGAGAGAAACAGGACAAACAGATTAGTATCATTTCTACTACTAGAGACATTTCTCAGGTGGCTCGCTGGTAAAGAATCCTGCGATGCAGGAATCTCAGATTCCATCCCTGGATTGGGAAGATCCCTTGGAGGAGAAAATGGCACCCCATTCGCAGTATTCTTACCTAGAAAATTCCACGGACAGAGGAGCCTGGCAGGCTACCGTCAATAGGGGTGCAAAGAACCAGACACGACTGAGCGACTGCACACACACACCTTTTACTAGAGAAGGTTTGAGAAAATTAAGTCCTTGGTGAAGACATCTTAGCCATCCATTTCAGTCCTAGTAAAAACAAGCCAGGAAAAGTCAACGTTCAAGAGCAACTTGGCACCCCATGAAATCATCCTTAGCTGTCGGTGACACCCCCTGTTACTGTGACCCTAACAGAATGGCTCTTCTAACTTACCTTGGATAATTCTCTACAAATCAGACCTCTTTTTTTCTAAGACTCCAGGATTACAGGTGTCAAAGGACTCGTTGGTAATGTGAATTGAGAAAAAGTCAAGTTCATATTGCCCACCCCCAAGTTCCCTTCAGGCCAATGAACTGCTTTGAAATTCCACAAAGTGGAAGGGAGGGGTCAGACACGGCTATCCCACCCCGGAAGGGGTTGTTTCTTGGGTTGAGTTCTTGCTCATGCCATCTTCCAGAGTCTAACAGAAGGCTCAGCCACAAGAAGAGTCTTCACCCCAGCCCTGCTTCTGGAAAGAAACAGCAAGCTCCCTGCTGACTCAGTAAGGTGGGGTTGGGGCCCGAAGGAGCAGACCAGAGGATGAAGGTGATGAGGAATCAGCTTCCATCAGTCCAAATGGGAAGAGCAGACCAGAACAAGAGCCCTGTTGGGGACCGGAAATACAATCTAAGGCTGGGTGGGTGGACAGGATCTAAGGTCTGCCAGCCAGAGAGTGCAAGGGGACCCCAGACTGATGGGCAAAGGAAAACACCCCCTGTCCTGACCTCTGAGGACCCCTCCTGCAGGTGAGTGGAGAAGGTATGCACAGCTTCTCCTGGGCAGGGGCAAAGGGCACAGCAAACTTAGAACCGCTCCAGGGTGAAACAACTACCGCTTCAGGCATAGGATTTAGATTCCTGGAATCACATGGTATTTGGGGTTTGTTTTTCTCCTCAGCTTTCAAGAAGACACTTGAGAGCAGAGATTAAGAAATTCCAGGGTTCCAAGTAGAGAAAATGAGCTTGACCTAAAGCAGGAGAGACCGCAGTTAGATGTGAGATAGGAATGGCTGACCATCCGAGTGACAGCATCCTGGAATGAACTCCCGACGGCAGTTCTTCACCCCTGAGAGAGGAATGTAGAAAGACCTGCCCAGACTCGTGAGGCCCAATCAGAGGGGCCCAGCTTTCCTGAGTCTGACGACCCCTCCTTCAGAGCCGAAGATTCCATAGTGGGTGTGCTCGTCATCTAATTGATGGAGGCATAGCGAGAAGCTACCATGAATGTTTTAATGCTTTTCCATGACTTTACATTTCATTCATCACAGAATCATCTCTAAAGGATCCACCTGCAATACAGGAGCCACAGGAGATGTGGATTCAATCCCTACATCAGGAAGATCCCCTGGAGGAGGAAATGGCAACCCACTCCAGTATTCTTGCCTGGAGATTTCTATGGACAGAAGAGCTGGGCAGCAGACAGTCCTTAGGGTCACAAAGAGTCAGACACGACTGAAGCAACTTAGCACACACCATGAATGTTTTAATGCTCTTCCGTGACTTTGCATTTCATTCATCACAAACTTATCTATAAGCATTGAACAGTTTATCAAACAGCCCAGCACCGTCTATGAAGTCTTCTGGCTTCCTTCCCTCCAAAAAGACAAACGAACCAACCAAAAACTTGAGTTGAATCTCTTAGCACATGAACTGACAGGATATACAGCCAACACAGAATGGGGACCCTCTACAGGTCAATCAGCCTGATGTCTGTAACAATCAGGGCCATAAAACAAAACCAGGAAACTCAGGTGGGAAACAAAGCGGTGGGCTCTGGACTAAGGAAAATTAAGAAATGTAGCAACTAAATATTGTAGGTAGAACTTCACTGGTGGAGTACAGTGGCTAAGTACTCCATGCTCCCAACACAGGGTGCCCGGATTTGATCTCTGGTCAGAAAAACTAGATCCCACATGTTGCAACTAAGACCCAGTGCAGCCAAATAAATAAATACTTCTAAAAATAAAAATACAAAAAATAAACATCACAGGTAGATATTTGACCTTGTCTTGAGATGGTGACTGCAGCCATGAAATTAAAAGACGCTTACTCCTTGGAAGGAAAGTTATGACCAACCTAGATAGCATATTCAAAAGCAGACATCACTTTGCCAACAAAGGTCCATCTAGTCAAGGCTATGTTTTTTCCTGTGGTCATGTATGGATGTGAGAGTTGGACTGTGAAGAAAGCTGAGCGCCGAAGAATTGATGCTTTTCAACTGTGGTGTTGGAGAAGACTCTTGAGAGTCCCTTGGACTGCAAGGAGGGCCAACCAGTCCATTCTGAAGGAGGTCAGCCCTGGGTGTTCTTTGGAAGGAATGATGCTAAAGCTGAAACTCCAGTACTTTGGCCATCTCATGCGAAGAGTTGACTCATTGGAAAAGACTCTGATGCTGGGAGGGATTGGGGGCAGGAGGATAAGGGGACGACAGAGGATGAGATGGCTGGATGGCATCACTGACTCGATGGACATAAGTCTGAGTGAACTCCGGGAGTTGGTGATGGACAGGGAGGCCTGGCGTGCTGCGATTCATGGGGTCGCAAAGAGTCGGACACGACTGAGCGACTGAACTGAACTGAACTGAGTCCTCACCAGATGAACCATCTGTGAAAAGACATTTTTGAAACTACTGAGGACATGTGGTTAGGATGTGAGTGTTAATTTCATTAGGGAAGATAATAGCGTGGAGATTGTGTAAGAAAGCGTCTGCGTTGTATGTTTTCCATGGTGGTGTACTGGTACATGTTTAACAACCAACTCCCAGGGGTGGGGTGAAGGGAGCTGTGGTTTGTAGCGTCTGTCCATTTCCGTGGTGTAAAGACTCCCAGCCCAGCTGATTTCAAGCAACCAGCTTGACATCATGGAATGCCAAGCCCAGAAGAGGCCACACCATCAGCCAGCCCTCCGCAGCCAGGACCAGCTGGCCCCGATGCTCCACTGGTTTTAGGGATCTACACTGAAGTTATGTGCAGCCTACACGACGAGATATCTGGACTGTGTGTCCAAACAATGCCCTAAAGAAAAAGAGAAACAGACACAGAAAAGAGGGGAAATGAAGCAAATGGAACAAAATGTTAACAATGACTGCATCTGGGTGATGGATACATGGGAGTTTATTAAACTACGACTTTCTTCTACCATGTATATTTGAATATCATCAAAATAAAACATGTAAAACGAAAGCATCATCTGATATGTATAAGCGAGAGAGCTTTATTCCAAGGCTAGTAGGTATGCACACTGATTCCTGGACTCCTACCCTAACTCCACAGCCCCCAGGGGTCTGAAGATAAAGAATGGGAACCACAGGCATTGACATCACATGCCTAAATCCATCTATCAATCCATCAACAGGTCATAACCAAGATGTCTCCATGGACCCTCAGCCAGGCTGAGGGTGGAAGGAGAGCCCCCAGAAGAGAGGAGCAACAGGGGGTCTGATTGGAAGTCCAATCTGTACCATCTGCTGACAGTGGGCAACTCATCCCAACTCTCTGAGCTCCTGTTTCCTCGTTGGCAAAACAAGGGTAGGAATGGCCCACGGTGAGAATTAAATTGCAATTCATAGGCCCAGCTCCTGACACACAGTAGGATGCTCAGGAAATCCTGGCTTCCTCCCTTCCCCCAGGGCTCTGCGGGGCTGCTGCAGGGACACGTGCGAGCCGTTAAAGATGTGTAGAGGTCACTTTCTTTGCCAGAGAATGTGGGTGCCCTATTGCCAAATCTTCCCATTTTTCAAGAGAAGCTGGGGATCCCTCTTCTTATGTGAAATCTCCCGATCTTGAAATGCTGTCAACAAATTCATATATTTAAAAACACTGGGCGGGCCAAGCAAAACACACCTGCAGACCACTGGAGTGTGACTGCTGATTTAAACCATAGAACAAGTGAAGAGCTAACCTGCATCGACGCTGAGCCCTGTGTGTAGAAGAAGGTTTTACACAGAGAACAGCACTGATTGCTCACAGTCTCCCTTACGATCCCCACTGCACAGATGAGGACACTGAGGCTCGGATTGGCCAAGAGATCTGGCAGGGCTGGAAGCAAATATAGATCTTCTTGAGAACTCAAAGTTCTACTCTATCCCCCTCTCCAGATTCCTAGAAGAGTCTTTTGGGAACAAATGGCAGACCCAGAGAGAGGCAGGGCACTGCCTGTGGCCACCAAACACACTGGGCTGGCAGAGACCCAGCAGGTTTCCTGTGGCCTTCTGGAACAGACCCCAGAGTGCACTGCCCTGGAGAAGGTGACTGTGAGATCCAGCCAGCCAAGCCTGCGATGGTGGCAGAGGAAAGGCACCTTCCACGTTTTATCTCCTTCAACAATGTATGGATAGGCTTAAGAATGTTCTAGACCACAAGCCTAAGCCCTCGGTTTCTCCATCTCAAAAATCTGGGAAGTTGGACAGGAGAGCCCGCTCACCAGCTGAGCACATGCTCTGTTACTCGGTGTGTCTAAGACTGGGCTGGAGACGCAGCCAACCACATTGCTTTGAGTTTGTCATGAGTTGGTGATAATTTAGACACACAGCCTGTGATTCTTTCTGATTAAAAACCTGGCCATGTTTCCCATCCTTGGTGAATTTTCATTGTTGTAGCAGTAAAGGAGAACTCACTATAGAAAGAGGGGCCGCTCCAGGAGAAAAGGGAACCCTCCTACACTCTCGGTGGGATTGTAAATCGGTCCAGCCACTATGGAAGACAGGATGGAGGTTCCTTTAAAAACTAAAACTAGAGCTACCATATGATCCGGCAATCCCACTCCTGGGCATGTATCTGGAGAAAACTATAATTCGAAAAGATACTCCAGTGTTCATAGCAACACTGTGTATAATAGCCAAGACATGGGGGCAACCTAAGTGCCCATCAATAGATGAATGGATGAAGAATGGTACATACATACAGTGGAATACTACTCAGCCATAAAAAAAGAATGAGCTTGTGCCATTTGCTGCAACGTGGATGGACCTAGAGATTATCATGCTCAAGTGAAGGAAGTCAGAGAGAGGAAGACAAATACCATAAGAGATGACTCTGTGCAGAACCTAAAATAAGCCACAAACGAACTCATTTACAAAGTAGAAACAGACTCCCGGACTCAGAGAACAAACTTACAGTCGCCAAAGGGGAAAGAGGGTGGAGGCGGGATGAGTCGGCAGTTTGGGTTTAGCAGACACACACTACTGTGTGCAAAGCAGAGACAACAAGGTCCTAACGCACAGCACAGGCAACTACACTCAACACGCTACAACAACCATCGTCAGAAAACGCGGAAGAAGACCACGCGCAACTACACACATCTGAGTCCCTTTGTCGTGATGCAGGAACTCACACATTTTAAATCAACTGTGCTTCAATCAAAAGAAGAAAAGAGGACACTCCAAGAGCTAAGGAATTGTTTCCTTCAACCAAGGATCAGGAAACAACTAATACTTGTTCAGACTCCGTCTGTGTGGGGCGCTCAACACAGTAGGCACAGAGAGGAGAGACGGAGGGGAGACCCCCACCTCAGTCCGGGGAGGTTTCTAGTAACCGCCAGGAGGAGCCTAGACAAACCCCATAACCTTCCTCTTCTGGGCCCGGATTTAATCCTTCCATGTGGAGGACTCTTGTCTACTAAACAGTGTAGTGGGTGACTCAGCACCCAGAACATCTGCGTGCAAACCTTGGCTGTGCTACTTACCTGCAGGGTGAGTTTAAGCAAGCACTCTGTGCCTCAGTTTCTCAGTATGTAAAATGGAGTAACAACAGTACCAATGCCAGAGGTTCATGGATCTATCTCACAGCACATTAGAGCAGCACCTGGGTTTCACCACCTCTAAATGGGAATAACAACAGCATCTATGTACTTCCTGGGCTGCCTTAGTGGTTCAGACGGTAAAGAATCCACCTGCAATGCAGCTGACCTGGGTTTGATCCTGGGGTCAGGAAGACTCCCCTGAAGAAGGGAATGGCCACCCACTCCAGTATTTTTGCCTGGAGAATTTCACGGACAGAGGAGCTTGGCGGGTTACAATCCATGGGGTCACAAAGAGTCGGATACGACTCAACAGCTAACACACACACACACACACACACACACTTCCCAGGGCCGTGGCCAGGATGGAATAAGTTCACGTAAGCAAATCATCTGGACCCGTGGCTGGCACATAGAAAGCCAGTCGTGACACAGTTGCCATCACTGTATGTGATTAGAGATGAGAGAGCTATTGAAGACTGAACTGTTGATTCACTCCTATTTATATCTTCACAACTGAATCTTGAGAGATAGAAGAGCATTTTCTCAAAGAGACTTTCGCATGAAGACTTCCCACTGACCCAGAGTGGAGGGCTCCTCCCCCGCCCTTATCGCGGCTGGGCGGGCCTTTCTGGCTGGGCCTCTCCCTCCCTCTGTCCTCCTGCCCAGCTCACAGGACTCACACCACCGCTCCATGTGTGTCTCCAACAGCCCCAGAAGATGGGCCGGGTAACACTGTCCCACTTGACGGTCCAGGGGCCCCCCAGATGTCAGGGCCATGTGCCTCAGGGCAGGAGCCCAAACCCCAGAGCCCAGGCCCTGGGCAGCAGCAGCAGGCACCAAGGCTATGGCTCTGCCGTCCCAGGACCACCACTTCCTTCGGCAAGTCACGCCTCTAACCCTCATGGCCTCATCTGTCAAAGGAGAGAAAAGACCTTCCCAGGTCTCTTGTGCAGAGAAGGCAATGGCACCCCACTCCAGTACTCTTGCCTGGAAAATCCCATGGATGGAGGAGCCTGGAAGGCTGCAGTCCATGGGGTCGCACAGAGTCGGACACGACTGAAGCGACTTAGCAGCAGCAGCAGCAGGTCTCTTGTGAGGACTGAATGCGTGACAATCCTGAGAACAACACCTAGCACGTGCGGGCTCAATACTTTAGCAAAAGGAGAGATGCTACTTTGCCTGGCAGAGTCCTGCTTTATGCCTGACTCCCGGCAAATCTTCCAGTTGGAGACCCTGGTCACTCTCAAAAATGTCTCGGTTTGGAAAAACATTATATGGACACTCTAAAATAATTGCCTGTAGCTGTTTAAATTATTATTATTATTACTATTATTGTTTTCCAGCCTACCACACTGAGACTGTAAGAATCATATACGTTGACTCAGAACAGTTTAGTAATTCAGTACCTCCCTTGGGTGAACGTGAGCCCTGCCCTGGGGACCTCAAACTCTAGTCCTCCAGCTAAGCTCTCACCACAGGGAGACGAGACCCTGGGGCCAAGGTGATGTGCCACCTGAAGTCTGTGCCCCCTCTAGATCACTCTGGATGCCCAGGTGGCCCCAAGCCCAATACCAGGAGGACCTGGGAGGGTCTCTTCTGCAGATCCAAGCTTGGAGGTCAGATGGCGCCACTGACATGCCCAGCTCGACGGCGGAGGGGTGGCCGGGGGCGGCTCTCTCGGGAGCAGGGCAGTGTGCGCCTAGCTGGCGTGTGCGGGCTGAGGTGTCCACACACGTGTACACAGGGGCCCCTGCCCCACCAAGCTCCAGTGCGGGCTCTGAGGAGTCCGAGGAGTCTGCATTCAGAGCTGGCCTTCCAGGTTGCTATGAAAGTGTGCTTGTCAAGGTAGGAGAATAGAACATATTTTAGTTCACATTTTGTTAGCTTGATTTATAACTTGCAAATATTTAGACATATGGTATGTGAGCCTCCATCTGCACTCTCCCTGGGCCCCGCAAATCCCTGCCACCTCCTGCCCACTCTCAACGCCAAATGTTTACTGAGCCCCTCCTCCGCGCTGAGCCCAGGGCACGCCATGGGGTGAAGGGCGCCCTCCCGGCACCCAAATGTGACCATCTATGTGGGAGCACACCTGGTGCTCCTAAACCAGTGAAGAGCCCGGTGAGGGTAGGGGTGGCGTGGACCTGGTCTATGGCTCTGCCCCAACCCTAGTGAGGCAGGCGGCTTCTCAGTCTCCCCGTTTAGACAACAGATTCCATTCGCCCTAAGAGGCCCTGGTACCCAGGCTGAAGCAGGGTGAGGTAGGGCACAATTAGGTCCGGGACCTGGGGAGGGCGTGACCTGGCGATGGGCCGCGAACTCTCGGGTTACCAAGGTGTGGAACTGAGCCCTTTGCACTAGCAGGTCATCTCGTCCATTCATTCCACAAACACTGCAGCCACCCACGCTGTGCCAGCTAGGGGCTGATCTGCCGGACCTGGGAGGATCAAACAGGCACGCAGAAAACCGAAAGGCAAGGCAAAGACTGGCGAGGGTGCTCAAAAGAGACCTCCTCTAATCTCCTTCCATCCTCGCAACCCTCCAGTCTCCTGTCCATTTCTCAGATGAGAAAACGGAGGACCGGAGAGGTAAGGGGCTAGGTCAACACCCTGCCGCTTAGGGCGTGCCCAGATCTTGTGGCCAGCCAGAAGCAAGGTTTCAGATTCCGGCAGTCTCCGGCCACTGTCCCAAGCTGCCCGAAGCATGGGGAGGCCCCGTCCAGCTCCCGGAAGGCTGGAGGGAGGTGAGGGCAGGGAGGGGCCGGGCCAGAGGACGCGCCGGCCGGGAGGCAGGGAGGGGCCTGGCGGCGGGTGTCGGGGGACGGGAGTAGGGGGAGTCGGGTGGCACCCACCTCCCGGGTGCGCAGCCTGGGTGCTCGGCCCGGGCGCCCGGAGCGCCAGCGGCTTAGGTGCGCGCGAGCGACAGCCGCGCTCGGGCCGGGGTAGGGCTCCCAAGCTCCGGCAGAGGGGTGCGGCGGGGGGCGGCGCTGCAGTGCCCGCAGCGGCGGGCTGGGGGAGCTGTGCCCGTCTGTCCCCCAGGCTTGGTCGGGGACCTGGCAGCCGGGACGCCGCTCCCTCGCCCGGCCAAGCCAGGCGACGCGCAGCCAGGCGTGCCTAGAGCGGGCTCCGGCCCCAAGGACTCCCGGGCACCCGGCCGGGGAGGGCCCGGGAGAAGCCAGTCCCGCGGGCCAGGGCGTCCACGGGCGCCGCCGCTCTGGCCCGCCCCCGGGGGTTGGGGTGGGGGGGGTGTCCCGGGCCGCTGGGCCCGCCCAGGTAACCCCATCCTCGGCCCGCCCCCGGCCCGCCCCCCCCGGCCGCCCGCCTCCGTCGCCGCCGCCGCTGCCGCCGCATCCCGGCTCTGGGGCGGCGCTGACAGTCTGGTCCGCGCCGGGCAGCGGGCGCAGCAGCGGGCAGGGCTGCCGGCAGGCACGGAGGCAGAGCCTCGCCGCGCGCGCCCCGGCCCGCGCCCGGCGCCGCGCCCCAGCCCGCCTGCGGGGCGCCCACCTGCCGCCCGGACGGGAGGTCCCCCCACACCCGCCCCCGCGGCCGCAGCCGCTGCCCGGGGCCGGCGCCCGCGGCGGCACCATGAGTCCCCGCTGGTGCCTGCGTTCACTGCGCCTCCTGGTCTTCGCCGTCTTCTCGGCCGCCGCGAGCAACTGGCTGTAAGTCTGGACCCGGCCGGGCCGGGTGGGTGCCGGGGCGGGGCGGGCCCCGGGGGCCGCGGCCGGTGCCAGGCGGCGCGGGGGGCAGCGGGCGCGGGGGCGCCCGGCAGGTGTCTTGGCCGCGGGACGCGAGGCTCGACCGCCCTGTGCGCCGCCGCCGCCGCCACTGCCCCGGCCTCCCTCTGAACACCCCTCTGCCCGCGTCCGGCTCCCAGCTCAGGGGCGGCAGGGGTGGTGGCGACCGCCCGCACCCCGAGGCGGCGTGGGGAGCCCGGGAGCGCAAGGGGCGCGAGCGCGGGACGGCGGCAGGGGCGGGGTGCCGGGTGCTGGGCGCAGCCCGGGCTGGGCTGACAGGTCGCCGAGCAAGCGCATGACGGGCGAGGACCCTGGCTGCTAATAGCAGGTTAATCCCCGCCGAAGTCCAGGAGTGAGCTCCCCGCGCCTAGCTGCCCGCGCGGCGCTGCCTTTTGGGCCGGAGGCGTGCAGGGACCTGTCCTGCTTGGGGGCCCAGGAGCCGGGATAGAAGCAGGGAAGAGACCGGCCGGCCGGCCTCCGGCAGCTGGCGCTGGCCGGCCTTGGTTCTCCCTGGAGCAGGAAGAAACTCCGTCCAGAGCTTTAAGAGGCAGCAGCCCCCGGCTCCCTAAGTCTCACCTAAGAAGAGGGGGCAGTGACCGCTTGTGACCTGTTTCTCCCTTATTGGGCTGGGGCTGAAGGTTTGCTGGGGGCAGTGGGGGATTCTAAACGGATGAGCTTCCATGAGTGGGTGGCAAGGAAGCAAGAGGGCCCTGGACCCGTTCTTCATCCCCCTTAGTGATGGTTTTCACCCCTGCCCCAGGCTTCACCCTGGTCCCCATTGCTTCTGCCCAGAACTCTGCCCCCATCGGCCGCTGTGGCCAGTGGGGAGCCAAGCTCCAATATTGATCTGAAAAGCATGAGGTGGGAAGGGGGATAGCCAACAGTGTAGCTGGGGTTTCCATGGAGACAGCGGGAGAGGAAAAAATTCTCTCTGCATCAAGACCAAAGAACAAATATCTCCCATGAAATTGCCCCGAGTGTCCAATGGCTGTTGCTATGAGGTCATTGCGGCCGCTGGGGCCCTGCAGGCTGGAAGGAGTGCGTTTGCTGGGGTCAAAGCCACCCAGGGCTTGGGGGACGGAGGTGATGTGGAATTCTCCCAGCTGTTCTGAGAGCGAGAGTGAGCGACTCCAAGGCAGCCCAAAGTGGCTGTGGAGGTTTTGTTTTTCTTGGAGACTTAATTTGATTAACACTTCAGGGGCAGTGGCAAAGTGTACAGAGACCAGGGTACCACCACCTCCTCCTGCTACCCCTCGGCAGGCCACCCCCCCTCCCCGCTCCGAGTGGGGCCTGGGGGTCACAGAGCCAAGGAGAGGGGCTGAGTGGGACTTGGGGAAGTTCATGGTCCCTGGAAAGCATGGGTTCAGAGCCAGGGTCTCCAAAGCCAGCAGGAGCAAGAACTGGTATGACTGGCCCAGGGCTGAGGGCTACAAAAAGGCAGAGGAGGAAGCGACAATTCAAGGGTCTGACCCAGGCCTTCCGGGAAGAGCGAGACATCCACAGTGGAGTTCTTCAAGAGCATCTAGTGTTTGGGCTCATTTTACAGATGAGGACACCGAGGCCCCAGGAGGGGCAGCTACTTGCTCATCTCAGAGCAGAGAACTGATCCCAGATGCTCTGACTTCCAGGCAGTGACATACCTCCTTCCCTGAAGCCGTCCCAAACTTAAGCCAGAGTGGCCCAGGTAGTGTCACTACCCACCTTCAGCCACATCCAAGCCCCAAATCCCAACCAGGGAGGCTGCTCCAGCTTTGGGTCATGCAAACCGTGGGGAATTCCAAGTGGGGTGGGGTGAAGAGGGGCGGCCTAGAAGGAGAAGAGAGGTTGGCAAACCTGTTCTCTGCAGCCGCGATGGTTCAGGTTGCCATGCAGCAGGTCTCCAGATGACCCAGCTCGCTCCTGCTCCAGCCCGGGCTTCAAGCCAAGGGTCTCTGTTCGGCCCAAGGCAGGAGAAACAAGGGGCTTCCCAGGACCCCCGCCAATCCAGAAAGGCTGTGATGGAGAAGAGATCTCTGGGCATATTCCAAGACTGGGTCCATCCCCAGGTGAGGGACTGGGCCAGCTCTGGGGGAAATAGATGTCACAGCCGGGCCTCCAAGGAGCTTGGAGGAAGACAAGGTAAAAGCAGACCACGGATGCATGAGACCGTGAACATGCGGTAGCTGTCGGAGGAAGGAGATGAGTGTGAGCTGGAGCGGTCACGGAGGGGACTTGGCCTGAAGGTTGTAGAATCCTGACAGCAATCATTAGAATAGATCCTCTGAATCTGAATCCCATTTTACAGATAAGAAAATTGAGGATCACGGAGGTGATGGCCCGAGTCACCTGGCTGGTAAATGGCAGAGGCGTCTAACCCAAAAGCTGCCTGTAGAAGGAAAAGTTTCTGGCAGGCAGATGTCCGTCCAGGCATGATGGCTGGCACTGTGTCTTTTCCAGCCATGCTGGAGGTCTGGCCCCAAGAGGATGGCTGGCAGCACTCTCAGAGGGGCAAGGCCGGGGTGTCCACTCCCCTTCCAGTACCTGGAATCAGGCTTCCGGCCAGGGCCGGCTGGCTGTCCGGTTGCAAGAGCTGATGCTGTCTGTTGTCTCCGTAGGGCGGGTGGCCTGGCGGAGAGGCCAGGTGTCCCGCTGCGTGCAGCTGTTGGGCAGGATGGAGCTTGGAGCTGGGAGGGCTCTGTAGCCTGAGGCCTGGGCAAGCCCAGAGAAGCTAGAAGCTGTTGATTAGACTTGTGTCTGGCACCAGGAGTGAGTTGACAGCTTGTGGCAGCTCCCACCACTGAGGGAGGGAGAGAGGGAGGGATGGATGAAACAGTCCATCAGTGGAAAGCCTGGATCTTCCACAGACCTGGGCTTGTAAAAGTCTCTGCGTGTTTCCCCCGGCACGGGGGCCATGCTGGAAGTCAGGAGACTTGGTCCTCAGAGCTGGGTGGCCTGGGATGGCCTCTTTCTCCCTCTGGGCCACAATCCTCAGCAGATTGTTCTGAACCCCAGATAGAAGTACTGGAAGAGTTAGACAGATAAACTAAGATAGAATAGATAAACTAATATTTTATCATGGTGGATTTCCTGAAGAAAGGCGATGATGTGCTGAGCTGGGGCCCCCTTGGAGGCCCAGTAGGCACAGCCAGGGGGCCTGTGCTACATTCACAGGTCGTCCAGCAGCGTGGCAAGGGCAGATGGCATACAGTTCCATCCCAGGTCTGCCCCTGACCAGAGGGGTGACCTCGGACAAGGTACTTACCCTCTCTGAGCCTCGGGTTCTTCATCTGTAAAATGGGAGAGACACGTGAGGGTGCTGAGGCTACAGAGAGAGCCCACAAGCAGAGTAACGCCTGGCGTGCTGGGCCCGTGCAGCCAGAGCCAGCCAAGACATGCAGTGCCGGCCCCGCAGCTAAAGGCATGGTCTGTCTGCCCCAGGAAGTGTCCCCCTAGTCTCTGGCTGAAACCCCCGCTCCCTTCTAAAGAGCAAAAGCGCACCCCCGTGGGTCCCCTCCTACGGCCCTGGGCGTTGAATTACAATCGCTGGCACGCCCATGGCTCTTTACAGTTTGCACTGGGATTTCTCTCCGTTGGTACTTGGGGCCTGTGCTGTGCGTTGTTGAATGTTTAGCAGCATCCCTGGCCTCTCTACCCATCAGACACCTGTAGCGCCCTGCCGCCCAAGCCCCCCCCCAACCCCCGCCAGCCAGGGAACCACCAGAAATGTCCCCAGACGTTGTCAAATGTCCCTGGAGGGCAGAATCACCCCTGGTTGAGACTCAATGGCTTACGAAGCATTTTCACACCCATTTCCTTATAAGAACCATATAACCTCTGCCCCTTCCCCTTCAGAGGAGGGAGTCCATATTCAACCCCACTTCAAAGGCCCAGAGGTGCAGTGACTTCCCCAAGGGACATCCTGCATGGCAGAGGCAGTACTTGACCTGCTCTCAGATGTCCAGACCTCGTGGGTTTCCATCCTCTCCTTAGAGAACTGTTTCCCGTCACATGTTGCTGTTTAGCCTTCCAGTCGTGTCCCACTCTTTGCGACCCCCCATGGACTGTATGTAGCCCACCAGGCTCCTCTGTCCGCGGAATTCTCCAGGCAAGGATACGGGAGTGGGCTGCCATTTCCAAATAATGCGGCTCCTCTGCAAGGTGAGAAACCTCCGGAGGCCAAGGCTGTGGCATGAACACCTCCCAGCAGCCTCAGTGCCTGGCACATGCCGGGCCTGTAGTAGCTTCTCAGTCAACATTTCACGAACAAAGGAAGGACAGGCCTGTTCGCTCCTGAGGCTTGTAAGTTGCTGTCACATCAGGCCCCATCAGATTGGGCCCTCCCGCTTTGAGTGGGAGGGAAGCTCTGCCTTACTGCCCCGAGCCACGGGTGATGCTCAGATGTGCCAAAGTGGGTGTCAGGATGCGTGGCTGTCACCCAGCAGATGCGCGGCTCTGGCCCACAGCTCTGGGCCAGGGCACCCACTCAGAGCCAAGCTGAGAGCACTTTCTCCCCTTACCCTCCTCTCGGGGCCCCGGGACCAGGCCTGCCTGAGGGGTTTGTTCAAGCAGCAATCATGGCCCAGCTGTCTGCCGTGGCTTGACTTTCTTCCCTCAACCCTGGATTAGCAATTGAGCAACTCAGCATCTGACAAGACAGTGCTCCCCAAACCTGTTGAAACTCGCCCAGCTTGGGCCCTGTGGGTGCCTTGGGAGAGCTGAGCATTTGCACCAAGCCTCATCCTCTCGTCCCCCGCTCTGGGAAGAAGGGCTTGGTCTGAGCCAACAGGGCATGGAGTTGGCCAGGGAGCCACCGATGACGGGGGTGTGGAGGGTGACAGTTGCCCACCCCATCACCCCCACTACAAACAAGCCTGCAAGAACCACTCAGCGGACTCAGCTGGGAGGCGGGGCTGTGACCCCATGGTTGCTGTCCAGATTTCCACAGGAGTTGCCAGGTTTTATCTCTGAGTCCTGAGCTGCATCTTCTGTGATCCAGCCAAAGCCGGGAGAAGGCTCGCTCCCTGCCGTGACCCCCAGCTCCCCCTCTCCCCCTCCCAACCCCTCTCTGCCTCCCCCGTCTCCTGGCAAACTCGAAACCAAACTCTGTTAGTTCCCTGGCCAAGTCAGAACCCCCGCAGCAGAGGGGACCTGGTCTGAGAAAAGAGGCGAAGGGCGGGGGGTGGCGGGGAGTATAAGGAGGGAAGGAACCACCCCGACAGCTCTCGGCTCACAAGAGAACTTGGAGAGGCCCCTTAGAAGCATCATGACACCGCCGATGAGACCAGAGGGGCCTCTTTGCCGCTGTGACTCCGAACAGTCCTCTGGGACCATTTCTCACTGTGTTCACACACAAGTCACTGCAGAACTGGATCTCAGGAACTCCTCTCCAAGGACTGGAGACTGCAGGGTACTCTCCTTGAGTCAGGGATGCCCAGCTGTCCTGGCACCCCAGGGCTGAGAGGATGGAATCTCAGCCATCAGAGTCAGAGGTTCTTGGAAGTGCTCAAGTCAGCCTCCTCCAGGGACACCGAGCCTCCAAGCAGGAGGGCGAGTGCCTGGCGAGCCCTGTTTGATGACAGCGAGCACTTCCTCGTCCAGACAGCTTCTCCATCAGGTGCCGTGCTAGGCACCTGGGGGTCACAGGGCACAGCAGTGGTACAGCTGGAACCCCACTCGAGGTCTCTGACTGCTTTCCAGACCTTTCCCTGCGGCAGGTAAAGCAGGCCTGCAGCCCACCCCCCTTGCCCGGCATCCCTGCTGAGGTGACAGGCGACAAGGGAGGAGCCCAGGTTTTCCCGCCAGCCCTGTTGGGGTGCGAGTGTGGGCTTAGCCACTGGCTCCCCCAGGCCTGGGCCTTGAGCAAGGGTGTACCAAGGCCGAGGAACTCGCTAGAAACCCAGAGACACAGGGCATGAGCCTCCCTCCAGGGAGCCCACACTGCCCCCTGGACAGCTCAAGCGGCTTCCCCATCTCTCCTGGCATCCCTCCCCCAGGACCCCCCAGCCCAGCTGGGGAGAACCACTCAACAGTGTGATGGCTCCAAGGCAGGCAAGGCACTCCAGGGAGGAGGCTCGGATGGGTCTTTGCAAGGGAGACGCTCTCTGCTGGCAAATTCGGGGGTGAGCCACGGTCAGGAAGTGCCTTAAATTCAACGCCCACTGGGCCCACAGCCACACCTTCCCCTAGAGAGAGAAGGAAACTTCTCCCCGCCTGGCGCAGCTCGGGAACCAGCCAGGTTCAGGTCTGAGCTGCCATTTGCTGGCCCTGAGTCAGCCACCAGCTCCCCCGGGAACAAATCCTGTGAGATGGGAAATAAGAAATGGGGAGGGGGGCGGGATGCCAGGAATGGCAGGTAGGGAAGTGGGGGAAACATGGGGGTGGGAGTAAGACGTCGAAACGGAGGAAGAGACAGACAATTCTGGGACTGTAACACTGCAACGATAACCCATCTTTTTTTCATTGAGGTAGAGATGAAGAAACATGCAAAATACTTCAATGCTGATTCGTCACACATGTTCAGCTAGACCACCCTGTTCTGTGTGCTTGCTCTGACCCCTTGCTCAATAGATGTTTCTTGAATACATTTAAAAAAATAAAGAGAGAGAAGATCGGGGTGCTGAAGCTTCTGAGGATGGGGAGTAAAGGGAGCCAGGGATCCCAGGAGATGGGGGGGCGCAGACAGCACCCTAAGGCACAGGAGCAGGGACTTGGGCTGCAGGGAGGCTGTCATTCCGCTCGCAACTGAGGGAAAGCGCTTGGGGCAAAGAGAGCTTGACGTGGGCACTGAGAGCTCTATGGAGCTAAACTCCGTCTGGGGAAAGAGTGGCATGGAGGTAGCGCCCACCACCCCACGGCCCCTGCGGGCATCTCCAGGGCCAGCCCCTCCTCACTGGCTACCCCTGAAGGGCTTTCAGGCCAATGGCCGCAACTCCTTCCGCCACCTGAGAAGCTGCAGAGGTCACAGACCCAGACACTGTCCAGGCAGCCACGTAACCTCCAAGGCATCGTCCTCTCCAGCACCCCTCGCCCCTGAAAGACGCCTTCACGGTCAGGCAGGAAAGACACAGGGTCTCTAGAAAGACCCATTAATGGAAGAATAAGACTGCCTTCCTCAGACCGGTGCCCACTGATGCCAAACCACCAAGTCCTTTGTGCCCTGGGCCGTCGCTGGACCCTGATGAGCCAGCCCAAGTTTAGAAGCCGAAGGACCTGTTTTCAAGTCTTGACCACCCCTGAATGGCTGCACAGCCTTGAACATGCACCTCTCTGAACCTTGGTTTCCTCATCTGTAAAACGGAGGGGATGATACCCACCTGGAGAATCCTGCATGAATTTACCCGGTGGCTCAGTGGTAAAGAATCCACCTGCAACGCAGGAGCCACAGGAGACGCAGGCTTGATCCCTGCATCAGGAAGATCCCCTGGAGGAGGGCATGGTAACCCTCTGCAGTGTTCTTGCCTGGAGAATCCCATGGACAGAGGAGCCTGGTGGGCTATGGTCCATGGGGTCACAAAGAGTCGGACATGACCGAAGTGAGTTAGCACACACGTGTCCATGTAAGGATATAGTGGAGCACATGACTGTTGTTTGAGGAGCAAAGTGACAAGGGGTGTAAGGTCCCTCTTCCTGTCATCTAGTCCCAAGAATGGTTCCCAGGTGCCCTGGGCACACCACTATCTCTGCCATCCTCATGCCTGGGTCCCCAGTTCCAAATCTCTTAACAGCACCATCCCCCGAGTCCTCAGACCGCCCGTTCCTAAAGGACCCACCTGACGGGCCAGAACCACTGAAGACTCCATCGGGAGACTCCGTTAACCATCCACAGTTGGGATCAAGGCTGAGGTGATCCACTGTCCCCAAAGGGCACATGTCCTGCCCTCTGGGAGGCTCAGTTGAAAGAAGGGCTGGGAACCCAGGTGGGAGGGAGCGGACGGAGCCAAGCCAAAGAAGACAAATGAGCCGAACCAGCCTGGGGTCCCCCGGAAGAGTCCACAGCTCAAGGGACTAAGGAGAGGCTTTGGGAGGGCACGGATGCTGACGCTGCTGATGAGCATACCAATGATAAGGAATAAAGATAATATATAATCGTGTTGCCAACAGGACAGGAGTGCCTGCTGTGTGCCTGTTTAACCCACCTCAGCCTCTGGAGATCTGAATGCTTCTTCTCCCCACCCTAGAGGGGAAGACACGGAGGCTCACAGCCCCTCTCTTGCAGCCAGTAACATGGAGACAGGATGCTGACCCAGTCTGTCCATCTCTCTTGGGCAGTGCCTAGCGCTGCCTGCCACGGGAAGGGATGAGAGTCTCGGGACAGGGCTACTACGGCGACTGAGACTGCGGGTACAGAAGCCCTCCAAGGCCTGAAAACAGCTGGGGATGTGGACGGCTCCTGGGAAACCAGGGACTCCCCACCTGCCAGGAGTGCCGGGGGTGCCCAGACGGGTCGCAGACCCTCTGTCCCTCACCCGGCTGCGTCTCCCCGGGCGGGCAGCTCTCCGATCAGCAGGCACCCGGTTCCCTCGGGCTCCTCCTCCCAGTCTCTTGGCCTCCTTCCTTCCTGGTGTCGCCCGGCAGGCACGACTGCTCCTCGGGAGGCTCTAAATGCGGCCTGGGCAGCAGGGAGGCCCGAGGGAGGAGGGGGTAGAGAGAGGCCCGGGCCGGCCTCCCAGCCCCCACCTGCCCCCCCGGGGGCCGGGACCCAGGGCACTGACCTGCCCGGCCTCCCAAACGCTCCAGCAATTTCCCATCCCCGGTCCTCATGACTGCGCAGATCAGAGCCGGGGCAGGAGGCAGAGAGGTGCAGATTTTCCTTTAGGAATTTTTATATATATATATATATATATATATTTTTTTTTTTTTTTTTTTTTAAAAAAGCCAGCAAACCTGGAAAAGCTTGGGACAAGCCCAGCTAATTTTAGTTTCTAATGAAAACAGCAGGTGGCTGAGAGGATCTGATCTCCCTGGCAGGGCCAAGGGCCCTCCGGCCTCGCAGGCAGCAGGCACGGGCCGCAGGGAGGGCCTCCTGGGAGGAGCCTGGCCGACCCCGAGCCCCTGCGAGAGGAGACGGGCACGCGCTGGCTGGCAGCGGGGCGGCCCGGGGTGGGGGGGTGGGGGGGGTAACCTGATCGATGGCACGGCTGTGGCTGGAGTCCTGGGTGGCCCTGGGCAGCAGGTGGCAAATGGCTAAGACTGTGCTCAGCAGCGGCCAGAAGCAGCCTAAACAGGGGCGATGCAACCCCAACGAGGGAAGAGGCAGGGGTGGCCCCATGCTCCGTGTCTCCCCCAGGAATGGCCTGTGCACTTGACATCTGAGCCAGGCCCAGCCCCAGGTCAGAGAGCAGCACGCGTGTTTCTGGGGGAAAGGTTGAGCCACCTGAGGGTGTGCGGAGGGCATTCCTGAGGCCCCTGGGGCCAGCTTGGCCTTGCCCCCTGGGCTCTCTAAGTCCTCCGCAGGCCCAACAGCCAAGGAGCCCCCAGGTTCTTCGGTCACCCCCGCCCTCCCCTCTCCTGAGCACTTTGCAGGAGGGGAGCTGAAGGGATCTCATGAGCACAGGGCCCTCCATCTATGCTGCAAGCATTCACTGAGCACCTTCTACGGTCACAGCCTGTGCTGGACGTCGGGGAGGCCACAGGCTGGACACACACCGAGCGGGGCGTGACACCCTGCAGCTGTCGAGCGAGGCAGATCCACAGCCGGGGTGCAGGGGAGAAAAGGGCCCAGTGTGAGCTGGGTTTGCATTCCAGCGTTGCTGCTCACTAGCTGTGTGACTCTGGGGTGTCACGCCCCCTCTCTGGGCCCCAGTTTGCTCATCTGTAAAACGAAGCCAGGCATCCTAACTGAAGAAGCAGTGCGGGCCAGGGCCCATGAGGCTTGGGGTCCTAAGCCCCCCGCCCCTTCTCCAGTCCCAGTCCCATTTCAGTTCTGACGTCCCGCCCTTTCCAGGCAAGAGAGAATTGGAGGGTTTAGGGTTGTGCTGCTCTTACCATGGAAGGGGTCAGCTGAGGGGCCAGACGAAAGCAGGGGCTGGGGGTGGTGGGCATTGGTGCCAGCCTTGGGGGGCAGGGACACTCCTCAACAGAAGAGCTTTCTCAGCTTCTTTCTGGAAGCCATCCCGGTGACTCACGGCCGTGGCAGGCCAGCAGCTCACCCCTAAATCCCTTCTACTGTTATTTCAGCCTGTGTCCCTCGTTGAGTTCTGAGCGGCGGCAGGGGTAGGCGGGGGGCGGGCGGAGGGTAGAGGGCTCCTCTGGTCCGTGTCCCCCGTCTTCAACGGCAGGGGCTCCCTCTATCAGCCTGCGTGGGATGGGGCCAGAGGCCTCTGCGGCTTAAACCCCTCCATCCTGCGGGCTCTGACCCTTTCGTCTGCAGTAGTACCCTGAAGAGACAGGCTCCAACAGGGCAGGGACTGGTCCAAGGTCGCACCGTAGGCGGGTGGCTCCGCCAGGCCTCCCCAGCTTGCTCGCCCTGCCCGGAGAACCCCCACCTTGGAACAGAGGCCAAGCTTCTGCACCACCTGCCCTCCCCTTCCCCCAGCCCCTCGGCAAGACACGAGAGGGGGGCAGAGCGGAGGTGGGGGCCGGCCAGCTCTGTGCCCCCGTGTCACCGCCCCCCCACCTTCTCCTAGAAGCCAGCCCTGGCATCTGAGCAGAAAAGGATCCAACTTGTAGGCCCAACTCCTAGTCCCCCATCACCCTGCGGCCTCCCAACGTGGACCTGGCCCATGGCCAGTAGCCAGGCTCTTGGCGCCCCCTGCAGGCCAGGAGCGCCAAGTGGTGCCAGCCCCACAGCTGGGCTGGGGGTACCGTGGACCCAGATAGGGCCCCCTCCCCTTGCAGAGGCACCCTCCCGCGGACCCTCAGCCGTCTTTCCACCCCCGTCTCCCTTCTGAGGAGGCCTTGCCCAGGCCTCACAGGGATGCTACCAAGCCTCTGTGCCTCCTCTGGGCAAAGACTGGGAGCCTCCTGGGAGGCAGGCAATGGGGGGAGAGTGAGGGGGTGTGCTGCCTCTCCCTAAGATCACCCATCTCCACCTCCCGAGTTGCTAGGGAAGGGCGAGAGCCTCAGCATCACGGCGCACCCAAAAATCAGCTGAGAGCAAGACGCAACAGCCATGCCACAGCAGGTTAACTTCTCCCAGCGGCCTGGGGGTCAAAATCACTACCTCCACTTCCCGGATCAGGAAAGCCAGATGCAGGGAGGCCCAGCAAGCAGGGCACCGGTGCAGCCGTGAGGAAGAGACAGCGCGCCAGAATCAGCTTCCCGGGGGACTGGGGAGGGAACACCACCTGTGGTCACCCTGGGCTTCCCCTAAAGCTGCCTCCAGGTGGGTGCCAGCCTGGCTTCACAGCTGCTGCGGGGAATGTGTTCAAAAGCCCATACACCCACCAAACTCCGCCTGGAGTGGGGCCCAGACACCCGCGCTCTCGGCAAACCCCCGCAAATATTTTCCTGCACAGTTAGGTTTGAGAACCATCACTCTAGTCCAGCCCCCATGCCCGACAAAAAGAATCCAGCTGCTGGTGGTATGCTGCCAGTGGGGAGAGCTCGGCAACCCACAGGTAGCCCACCATCTATCTACACCTTGGCCCATGTCCTTAGGTCCAACGAACCCAGCTCCCAGCAGCCTCTGCCCACCGGTGACATTCAAGTCCTTGAGCCACTTAAAAGAATATTGTCTCTACCAAAGGCTTTTAAGTCAGGCAAAACCAGGGTCAAGTCCTGGCTCTGCCTCTTACTTGCCGTGTGACATGGCATACAAGGCAAAGTATCTGTGCCTCAGTTTTAACCTCTGTAAAATGGGAGTTCATTGGCTTGCTGAGGATTAAATGCAATCACGTAAGTAAAGTGTTAGGCTTTACTGATTAAGGGCCGTTGCTGTTGTTGTTTAGTCGCTAAGTCGTGTCTCTTTGCGACCCCAGCATGTTAGGCTTCCCTATCCTTCACTATCTCCCAGAGCTTGCTCAAACTCAAGTCCATCGAGTCAGTGATGCCATCCAACCATCTCATCCTCTTTCGTCCCCTTCTCTTCCTTCCCTCAATCTTTCCCAGCATCAGGGTCTTTTCCAACAAGTCGGCTCTTCATATCAGGTGGCCAAAGTATTGGAGCTTCAGCTTCAGCATCAGTCCTTCCAATGAATATTCAGGGTTGATTTTCTTTAGGATTGACTGGTTTGATCTTCTTGCAGTCCAAGAGACTCTCAAGAGTCTTCTCCAGCACCACAATTCAAAAATCATCCATTCTTCGGCATTCAGCCTTCAAATTAGTTATTCTTATTGCCATTGTCATAAAAATCTCCCTTGTCTTACTAGGATTTCTGTGTGATTTTCTATCTGGGTACCGTGCATTTATTCATTCCTTCACTTGGCAAACAGATGTCACACTCACACCCCATTGTCTGAGGCCCTGGCTCAGACCATCTTTCACATACAGGATCTCTGTAATGGCCTGACAACGGTTCCTTGACTTGGCCATAACTGGTGGTCACCCCCTCACATTACAGGTGGGAAAACTGAGTCCCAGAGCGGTGACCTTCCCCCTTTATCCTTTTTCTGATAGAAATCTGTGCAGCTTCCCTTGTGAGACGCACCAGCATCTTCACCTCCACCCCCGGAAAACCACTGCTCCCGCATCAAGGAGACCTGGGTTGCTGGGTTGGTTCACTGTGGAGTGTGGTGCAGCAGGACACCTCCTCTCTTTATATTCAGAGCCCCTGATCTGTGAGGTTGGGGCTGAGCCTGAGGGTAGGTAGAGCTGGGGTCTGAGTCTCCTGTGGGAAGTTGGTGGGACGGTCCCTTTCCTTCTCTGAGCTTACCAGTAACATAAGGAGTCTGGACCAGACCATCTGTCTCATTCCTGAAGGCTGTGATTCTGTGCACTCTGCTGTATCTCCAAGAACCTGGGAGGCAGCACCTGGCAGCCCTGCCCTAAGAGGTGGCAGGTGCACCTCCCAGTGAAGAGATAGAAAGGGAGGCCTTCCAGAGTCCCCACTCAGCTCTCCTTCCACCATCAGACTGCTACTTGCGTGCCTACTATGTGCACTGGCCTTGGCCAAGGATGCTCGGATGGGTGGGTGGGGACAGGCTGAGGGGCCGAGTTTGGAGCACAAGCCTCGGGGTCATCCAGACCCAGACGCAAGGCAGGCCTGCTCTCCCTTACAAGTCGGGTGACTCTGATGGCCACCTCCCTGCTTTGAAATATGACCTGACACTTAGTAGGTGTTCACTCTTCCCTTGCGAGGGAAACCGCTCTTCTTCCTCACAGGGTCTTTCCCCAGCTCTGCTCCCACCCCAGTGAGCATCCTTGTATCTTGCTCCAGGGCCCCTTGCATCCTGGCCCAGATCACAAAATCATCGTCATCAGACAGGGTAGAGCCCTCTGGAGCCCTTACGGAGGAGGACAGGCAGGGGAAAGGCCCATGGGGTCGGAGGGGTCTGAAGCTTGGCTCTGTCACTTGCTACCTGGATCCCCTTGGGCGTGTCACCCTCTTAGCCTTCATGTTGGAGTCCATGAAATGGGCACAATAATTGTCAACTCATAGATTGGGGGTGAAGTGGGTTTGATCCCTGGCTGGGGAACTAAGGTCCTACGTCCCATGTGGTGTGGTCAAAAGATTACAGAGTCAAAACAGTCACGCTCTGTCCTCCGCTGAAATGGGTGCAATGAAGCCCCCTCTCACATGTACCTGGTCGCAGAGTGCCTTGACAGAAAGCTGTGTTATCTGGCCTGGGATCCCCTTCCAACCCTGTGAGGTGGGGCAAGTGCTGATGCCTCATCCCCGGGCGGTGAAGAATCCAGAGGCTGAGCAGGGAGCCTTTGTTTTCAAAGCTCACACGCCCTCATTGCCGTCCCCAGCCCCAAGTCCTCACTGCACACATTGTCCTGAGTGCCACCGCTGTGATTCTGGTCTCTGCCTGGGGGCCTGGGAAATGGCTGGCAATGAGGATTGCGGCCTTTGTTAGCCAGAAGGTGGGCTTAGGTCGCGGGGGTCCCTGCCTGGGGATGAGGGAAAGAGACACAGCAGACCAGACGGCGGCTCCAAGGCTCCCAGACAGAGGGCATCTCGACATGCAGGGCTTGGAGTGGACAAGGTCTGGCGTAACATCGGGGCTGAGATGCCCATGGCCCAGGGGCCCCCCAGGCGGGGAGGGATCCCACGGAGGCTCTGTCAGCGGCTCTCCTAGGGCTTCCTTTAACTCCAGCTGAGATCGAGGCCTTGTACAAGACAGCCCTTCCCCACTTCTGCCCTCCACCGCCCAGGCAGGAGGGCTGTCCCTGGATCCAGAGAGAAGCCAGGGGCTCATCGCTGGGACACCTGGCTCCCAGAGCCCTGGACATGGCGGGGGGCCTCCGCCTGGGCGTGGAAGGAGGAGGGGAGGCGCTCTGCCTGGCGTCCCACCCCCACCCAACCCCGCTCTCCCCAGGTACCTGGCCAAGCTGTCGTCGGTGGGAAGCATCTCCGAGGAGGAGACCTGCGAGAAGCTCAAGGGCCTGATCCAGAGGCAGGTACAGATGTGCAAGCGGAACCTGGAGGTGATGGACTCGGTGCGCCGCGGCGCCCAGCTCGCCATCGAGGAGTGCCAGTACCAGTTCCGGAACCGGCGCTGGAACTGCTCCACGCTCGACTCGCTGCCGGTCTTCGGCAAGGTGGTGACGCAAGGTGAGGGCGGGGCTCGTGGGGGTGCCGTCTCCTCGCGGGGCGGGAAGGGGAGTCATGTGCTTAGGAGTGGCTTGACTGGTCCATCACTCATCACAGGAGGCCCGGGAGTGAGCAGGACGCAGCGGAGGCGGGGGTTGGAGGCAGGAGGGCCTTCATTCACTGACACTGTAGTGCAATATTCCCGGCAGCATCTTCAGTCCTGGGGTCATCATCCTGTTTCACTCAGAATCCAAGACTCGGGCAGGGGAAAGAATGGAGCTGCCTGGAGCTCCTCAGAGGGTGAACAGCAGAATCAGACATCAGATCCGGGGCCTCCAGCCCTCCAGCCCACCCTGTTCTTACCTTAGCTCTCAGCCTGCCGTAGGCAAGACCTCCTCCTTTGTCCGTACCTTTGACAAACCCTATTGGGAACCTGACCATGCCCGGCTCGGAGACCCCGGGAGGAACACCACCTGGATCCTGTCCTCCCAGGCTCACGGTCAAGGTCAGTGCTGACAGTCCAGCTGGGGCAGTGGCCGTCACACCCACAGCACCGGCAAGGAACCAAACTGTTGAAGTGTTTTAAGTGATACAAACTCACCTGGCCCCTTGAGATAGGCTTCCGTCTTGCAAATGAAGCAACTGCAGCACCCAGAGACTAAGTCACTTGCTTACGGTCACAGAACTAAAAGCGGCTGAGCCAGGCCTTGAGCCCACGAGGTCCAGCTCCAGGGAGTATTCTGTCTTACCCACGGTGAGGGGACACAGGAGCCTCAGGAGCCCGGGGTGGACCTTGCCCCAGCCAGGGCAGGTGCTCAGGGGGAAAGCTTCCCCGAGGAGGTGGGCCCTCAGCTGACACCAGGAGTATGAGAAGGCCTTCAAGCCAGAGGAAGGTGGGCCAGGGCATAGAGGACACTCCAGGCAACTGGAAGGCTCCCCAGGAGGGCACCAGGTCAAGCTGCTGTCCTCCAGGGCGCGCTGTGAACCAGCTTCCTCTTCTACTACTTCCTGAGCGTGAAACTGACACTCCAGGCCACCGACTGTCCACGGGCCCCGTGATGTGCCCGGGCAGCAGGAGGGCGATCCTGGGCCAACCTTTGTCTTGGCACCTGTGATCCTGGAAGGCTGGGGCTGCCGGGCTTGTGGCAAACCATTTAGATGTTGTTGGAAACCGACTGCGATAGAAATTTGGAAGCCTTTCTCCCCAGAGCTGGCAGTGGCCAAAGAAGGCACGATCGTGCTTGGCCCAGCTAAAAGTTGCTGCTTCGTGGAAGCAGCAGAGCCCCAGGGTGCAGCTGGGGAGCCGAGGCCCTCCCGGGACCAGGGTGTCTGTCTGTCTGCTGAGGCCCAGATCCTAGGCTCAGCAGCAGACCCTGGGCCTGCGAGGCCCCTGGCACACAACAGGTGTTCTGGGTTTCGGGTGGGTTGGTGAATAGATGGGCAGGGTCTCACACGCCAGGCGCTCTCATACCCCCGTGCCTTGCACGTGCTGTTTCCTCCACCCAGGCACCCAGCCCTCCTTCTCCGCCAGTCTTTCTCTTTCCCCCTCCTCCAGTCTTCTCAGCTCCTGCAGGCAGGGGGCTTGCTTTGTTCCTCGGGGCTCCAGAGCTCTTTGTTCATGCTGGGGTTTTTTTCCCCCTTTTTTGGTAATTGTTTTTTTATATAATTTCGAACTTAGAGAAAATTTGCAACAATAGTACAAGGAATTCTCATACGCTCTTCTTTTTTTTTAACGACTTTTTTCTGACATGGGCCATTTTTTAAGTCTTCATTGAATTTGTTACCATATTGCTTCTCTTTTGGATCTTGGGCTGCCCTGAGGCATGTGGGATCTTAGCTCTCCAATCAAGGATCGAACCCACAACCCTTGAGTCTTAATCACTGGACCACGAGGGAAGCCCCACCATGTACTCTTTATAAAAAGGTTTCTACGTGATGGGTTTATTCAGTCAGCTTTCATCTTCCTATTTTTTTTAAACTGAGAAATAATTGACATGCATTATGTTAGTTTCAGGGTATAATATAATGATTCAATAACGTGTATATATTATAAAGTGATCACTACAGAAAGTCTAGTTAACATCCATCACTACACAGATGTAGACATTTTCTTCTTGTGGTGAGAACCTCTAAGATCTCCTTTCTTATCCACCTTTAAACGTGAAGTACAGCATTACTATCTATAGTCACCACACTGGACATCACGTCCTCACGACGCATTTATTGTTTTAACTAGAAGTTGGTACTTTTGGACCCCCTTCACCCATTTTGCCCACCTCCACCCCTGCTTCTGCCTCTGCACCACCAATTTTTTCTCTGAATGTATGAGTTCTATTTTTCCTATGAAGAATTGCCATAGGCTCTTTACCTAGATTCACCAGCTATTTACATTTTAACCCACTTGACTCATCAATTTCTCTCTCACTCTCTCACTCCCTTAATACACACACACGCACGCACACACACACACACTCTTGTCTCAACCTCGTGTGCCCACATGGCTCTCAGTACACCTTTCACACTGACCTGTGCTGGCCTTCTCCCCCACCCCACCCCCACCCCCATCCCTAAACCGTGAACTCTTTCAAGGCAAGACAGATGTCTCATTTACCGGCTTCCCAGCACACGGCCGAGCCTGGCATGGAGGATACAGTCGATGGATGCCATCCAATGGCAGAGAGCAAGTCAGGGCACAGACTCAAGGGGCAGAGGAGGGGAGGCGCGGATTGGTGCAGCCTGAGGCCGGTGAGGGACCCTGCTGAGAAGTGCTTTCCTCGCCTGTGTCTGTGCCAGGAACCAGGGAGGGGGCCCAGCCCTCCCAAGCAAGCTCAGGGAGACGCCGAGACTCCGACCAGGTTTGGCTGGAACCTGCTCGGGACTAAAAGTCCAGGTGACTCGGTCAAGCGTCCAGTCTCCTTGGGGCTGAGTCAGGGCGGGCACTCACCAGGCAGCCACACCAGAGCATCACACCAGGCAGCCATACCAGGTCATCATACCGGGCCATCACACCGGGCAGCCACACCAGGCCATCACACCAGGGCAGCCACACCAGGCCATCACACCAGGCCATCACACCGGGCCATCACACCGGACAGCCACACCAGGCCATCACACCAGGCCATCACACCAGGCCATCACACCGGGCAGCCACACCACAGCATCACACCAGGCAGCCATACCAGGTCATCACACCGGGCCATCACACTGGGCAGCCACACCAGGCCATCACACCAGGCCATCACACCGGGCAGCCACACCAGGCCATCACACCGGGCAGCCACACCAGGGCATTACACCGGGCAGCCACACCAGGCCAGGGCCATCATGTTTTGGAGGAGTCTGAGCTCTTCCCACCCGTCCATCTCATCACTGTTGCATTTTCCGTTTTCTTCCCTAGTAAAATGCCCCCTGGGAAAGCCTTACTCTATCCCCACTGAACAAGAGAAGGGACTCGTCCCTCCCAGGGTGGCTGAGACGCTGAGGAAAGAGTGTGGGCGGTGTGGCCTTGGGGAGGGACGGCCCTCCGAGCCTCGGCGTCCTCACCTGCCAGTGGGCCCCTCCCCTGCGCTCACTCGTAGGGCGTCACCATCTAGGGTGGACCTCTGCCCCAGAAAAGCCACCCGTCGTCATCAGATGCTGAGATTTGGGGCAGCAACTGGCCTGGGCAGGCCTCTCTCGCAGCTCCCAGGCTTTGGGGTCAGGGGGCTTGGCCGGTTCCCAGATTCATGAGCTGCCTGGCTGGGGTCATGACCTCAGACCTGGAAAGGTAATAGGTCACAGATCCCTCCAAGAGCCAGGCCATTCTTGGAGGAGAAAAGAGCCCCATTTGTGGAGGGCACTGCCTTACATCCAACCACCCTCACGACAACTGCAAGCATGTAGTATTATTCCCACGTCATAGCTGAGAAAAGTGGTGCAGCAGGCAGAGGGTGTAACCCACCCAGAACCAGACCTGATGCAGGCAGCAGACCCTGGGCAAAGTCCATCCCCTGTCCAAGCTTCAGCGGCATATCCCTTGGAAAGGCAGCTAGGGGGCAATCCTTGCCCCCCCGTCAGGATTCAGAGATGATGTCTCCAAATGCCTGAATGACTCCCAGGGGCAGGGACGGCTCTCTTACCGCCAGCGCTGCCCGAGGCAGCGTGGCTCTAATCCTGCACCCCCTCCACCCCCGGGCAGTGGACCCCCTCTGCTCCTGGCCTACAGAGGCAAGACAGATGGTGACCCATGAAGACAGTGTGTAAGTCAGGGCCAAGCCATGTGCTCTGGGCTGAGACTATGCCAGAAGTTTGGTGAAGTTGGCAGGCGGTGGGGGGCAGCAGGAATGGGGCAGGCAGAAGTTCTTGGCGGGGCAGGCACTCGGGGCCAGATGTGGGATGGCCTCTGTGCGGTCTGGTCACTGCTGGATCCCTGCGCCTGGGGCAGCATCTGCGCATGTAACTGATAAACATTTGTGGAAGGAATGACGAATGACCAGGGCTTGAGCAGGGAAGGAAAGGCCGTGCGGTCCGGTGAAAGTTCAGGGTTACCCTGAACAGGATGGGCGGGGGTCTCCGAGCGGGGCTAGCCCGAGCAGGATGCGGAAAGGTGGGGAAGACGCCAACTCCTTGGCTCCCGGCTCCTTCCTCTGTGGAGGATGCTGGGGACCCCCCTGCCTCTTCACACCCTGCTCTGTGAGCTCCACCGCACCCCGGTCCCGAGAGAGCAGACTCCCTGAGCTCTGAGGCCCTGTCAGGCCCTGGCTGCTACCTGGACAGGACAGGTGATAAGTCACAGCCAAGTGAAGATTCAGCCCAGGCTCTCTTTCTAGTCCCCGAGTTCGAACATCAGGGCATCTTTTTTTTTTTTTTTTTTAAATATTTATTTGGCTGTGCTGGGTCTTAGCTGCATCATGTGGGATCTAGTTCCCTGACCAGGGGTCAAACCCATGTTCCCTGCATGGGGAGCTCAGAGTCTTAGCCATGGAACCACCAGGGCAGTCCCGGTGCCGCTTCCTGGCGGCAGCATCAGGCTGGAGGTGGGAGCAGACGCTTCTCTGGGCTGCGACTCACTGACACCTGTGCTCTCACCTCTCCTCGGTGTTGACATCACGTTGGACCAGAGAAGGGGACCTCTCGAGACAGCATTTGGTGCCATCAGATAAGTCACAGGAGGCCTAGGGAGGGGGCACCCCGGAGACACTCCACATTCGGGGTTCCTTGAGGACAGGTTCCTCTGCACCTCCCTGGCGCTGGCACAGGGCCTGGCTCACAGCAGGTAACTGTCTGGTGAAGGAGGAGGTGCCTCCACCCTAAGGAAGCTTTTGGCCCAATGGCCAATATGCGGACAAGCGGCCCTCAGGGTGTGACTGCCCTCCCAATATTTGTTAGGGAATGAATAAAACGGCATTACTTTCACCCAGCAGAAACATTCACGGTAGTTATTGTCTCAAGCTCCTACTCTGGGCCAGTGACTAAGCATTTCCTGTGTTTGACGTCAGTAGATTTCCAGACCCACCTGAAGAGGTCAGGACGATGTCAGCCCTGCTCTTTGGACACGAAAACCAAAATCTCACATCTCACATCTAGGAAGTGACCAAGCCGGGATGAGACTTCAGGCCTGCCTGGCTGAGCATCCATGCTCCTCCCGATAACCCCTTTCCATTTCCAGGGAGCTGGGAAAGGCCTGTCACTGCCAGCTCTGTCCTGGGAGGAGGTGAGGGATAGCATGGCCCCTGGAGCTTCCCGTCTGGCTGCAGACAAGCCACACAAGACGCTTAGAAGACGAAACAGAGTGGACAGCCAGCCAGCGAGGGCACCCAGGGTCCCGGGAATCCGTGATGGTGGGTGGGAGGAAGTGTCAGGGCCTGGCCTCCCGGGGCAGCATTATCTTCCCCACGTTAGAACTGGAAAAGGGCACGACACGGCTTTGTCCAGCTCCAGCGCCTTCACTCCTTCCCTGTCCCACATTGTGCTGTAAATCCAAAGAGGCCTCCTGGAGGAGGTTTCAAGGAAAACAAACAAACAAACAGCTTTTGCCAACAAGATAGCAAAGGAAATTGGACAGGCAGGCGAGGGGCAGGGGTGGGGAGAAACCAAGGTCAGGACTCTCTCAGAGGCCAGGCTGTCCTGCCCCTCCTCCCAGGACTCCCGCTGGGCCCGCTTTGGAAACGTGAGTTATGCTCGGAATGCCAGTGCCACCAGGACACCTGCCTGGTGCCCCGGGGCATCCCCGTGCCCTCGGTCTCCTTTCCAGCCCAACTCAGCCTCTCTTCCAAACCCTCCCTCCTGCTCAAACGCCCTTCCTTCCAACATCTGGGGAAACAGTGCGTGTGATGTGCTCGGGACAGCACAGGCCCCGGTTCCTGCTTGTCCACTGGCTGAGGGACCCCAGACAGCCACCCAGCCTCACTTTTCCCTCCAGGGGCAGAGCTGGAGAGAGCTGGGTGGCTCAGGTCATCATGAGCACAGGGACAGGCCCTGGCATGTGGGAGGCCCTCAGAAAGGGTAGTTATCCCTGGATCCCGAGGACAACTCTGAACTTCCCAGCTGCAGGCAGCCTTCGCACCTTGGAAAAGAGGGCAGTGAGGTGGGACCCAGAGGACGCTCAGGATTTAGACCCTTGGAGCCAGGGAAGGAGGTACAGGAAAGAGCAGGAAGGGGCTGGATGTGGAATGGAGCAAACCGCGCTATGGAAACGGCAGGAGCTGCGAGCAGCTGCTAGCACTCTCGAGAGCTCTGCCTTCCCCTCGCTGGAGGACAAAGCCAGGACTGTCCTCCCCTTGCAGCTGGCACGCGCTAACCCTCAGACCAGGGAGCAGTTATCTACCAGGCTGCTGGGGAACTCCCCTCCACAGCCCTCACCGCTGCACCGCAGTCCTTTTTCTGGGTCTCAGCGGTCTCTGCCCGGTGTCCCACTGGTGAGCAAGGCTCCAGCCAGGACACAGGGGAGAAGCTGGGAGGAGCCACAGCGCTGGAGTCAAGGGACGGGGACTCAGGACTTCTCAGAAAAGGCGGCCGCCGCTGCCATCAGCTCTCAGGACACAGGGGCTTGGTCACATTCTCCAGGCCTGGGGGCGGGGGCGGGGTGGGGTACTCCTGTGCTGAGCACTGCTCACCATCCCCCCAGAAAGAACCCATAAAAGGAACTGGACAGGTCCCACAGCTCAGGGCTTCGTACACGGAGGTGAGAAGAGATGGGCTGCTTATTCCTGGGGACTCTGGGCCCCAGGGGGCAGGACCATGTCAAGGTTGAAATGCTGGAGCCAGGCTGACCGAGTCTGAATTCTGCCTCCCCTGCTTCCTGGCTGGGTGTCCTTGGGCCAGTCGCTTCACCCTTCGGTGCCTCAGTTACCTCATCTGTAAAATGGGGAGTAAAAGTCTCTACTTCATAGGGATGTTGTGTTCAGACACTGCACGCACAGACTGAGCTCTCTCTAAGCTTCAGCTCACGCTATTATCTTCATTCCAGAACCTCTTCATTCCACCCAGGCAGAGAGAACCATAGTGCCCTTGCTCCCGAGGCCAGAACAAGGGGGCCTGAAGTTCTGGCAGACGGGTGTTGGTTGGGGATGAGGCGGGGGTCTCCCTGAGCACCTCACGGGGCGCCCTGCACCCAAGGCGACTAGCACACAGGGGAGGAGGTAGGCCCAGAGCTTGGGGCGGGCTGGGGGCTGCCTGAGGGCCCAGAGAAGTGGAGGAGCCAGGACCGTGCCTGGCCAGGAGCTGGGGCCACCCTGCCAGTCCCTTCTACCCTATCTCCTGTCGTCCCTTCCCCCTTGGTCTTTGGGGCAAAGATTTGTGCTGGTTCAGGCCTGGAAATACCAGAAATACCAGAAACTAAAGTCGTCTCTCTTTGGGCGGCCACAGCACAAAACCAACCAACATGATCCTGCTATTAACCTCGATTAACTTGGAGAGGATTCCGTCTCAGGCTGTCAAGGCCCCCGTGGCTCTGGCCAAGCCCCCTCATGCCGGCCCAGAGTGGCCAGACCACGGTAAAGGACAGGCCATGGGGAGTGGGCGGCGGGCAGGATCCCTCACTCGAGGGCCGGACTGAGAACAGGGCGTCTTGAGCCACGGGGGCCAGGGCTGCCCCTCACCCCTGCCCACAGACGCGGGCACACAGGAGGTGATTGTTTCCGCCTGACCACGGCGACTGCTCCCGGGGCAGCCGGGAGCACAGGCCTGGGTGTCGCAGAGGTAATTGCCAACCGCGAGGCCAAAGCCTGCCCCCTCCACTCCTGCGGACACGGACACTCCAGCAAGAGACAGAGGGACAGTCACGGGCACACAGAGGCCCTCACAGGGCCCAGGAGAGGTGCAGGGCCTGTCCAGTCACACACCCAGCCAGCCGTGCACACACGCACCACACACACAGACACACACACACACACACAAATACACCCCCCTCCCACCACCCACACCCCCAGAAAGAGCCTACACAGCAGCTACACCCCCTGAGGCACAGTTCCTAGGAGGATAAAAACACCCATTCAGGCGAGAGACCAGGCAGACACCAAAATAGAACCACCAAGAAGTCAGGGGGCGGAAGGGAAGAGATGGGGAGCAGAGGCGTACTGACCGGGGCTTGGGTCCTGGTTCTGGCACTTCCTGACCGGCGACTGGGACCCACTTCCCCTCCCCAAACCCGCGCTGGCCGCCTGTGAGATGGTCAGCTCTCCGGAGGTAGAGGGCGCCCCCTCGCCGGCAGTGGTCCTACCCGGTAAGCGGTGGGGCCATCGCCACTGCCATTTACCCTGAAAGGTCTAAGCAACCAAGGTGGTCTCAGAAATGGGCCCAGCCTCAGCGGGAGGGGCTAGGGCAGCTTCACAGGGTGGGGGACCCCCTCGGAGACTTTAGAAGAGGCAAGAAGAGCCAGGAGGACAGGCCCTGCCTGGGACTCCTGCAGTCTCGGTACGTTAATGCACCTCTCCCTGCCTGCCTTGTCGCTCACAAAAGGACGCTAGCATCATCATCTCCCGGAGAGGCCGTGAGAGCAGGATCTGGGGGGAGCTCAGAGCACTGAAGCTGGACCGGCACCACTCAACCAGGAGCCGCGTGGCCTGGGACGAGTTGGCTCATCTCTCTGAAAATGGGGGTGACAGTTGTACTTACCTGACGGGTGTGGGGCGGACAAATGCCTGGCATGTGTGAAGACCACAGAGCAGTGCCTGGCGGGTGTCACTGTGTCCCGTCGTTGGTGTGCTGAGACTGTCAGCTCAGCATGACTCGTGGCTCCACAGAGTCGCTGCTTCGCTGTCTCTCTCCCTGGCCGCCATCGTCCAGGAGGGTACCATCTACCCCCACCCCATAAAGGAGGGTGCCGAGGGGGAGAAGCGCTGGGACCCAGCCCTGCCCACCTCTGCCTCCCACAGGGACTCGGGAGGCGGCCTTCGTGTACGCCATCTCTTCGGCAGGTGTGGCCTTTGCGGTGACGCGGGCGTGCAGCAGCGGGGAGCTGGAGAAGTGCGGCTGTGACCGGACCGTGCACGGGGTCAGCCCGCAGGGTGAGTCGGGGCGCTGGGGAGGGCATGAGTGGGTGGCCAGGGGTGCGTGGGTGGGGCGCCTGGGCCAGGCCCTCACTCACCCGTGGTCTCGGGTGCCCCCCACCCGCCGCCCACCCAGGCTTCCAGTGGTCAGGATGCTCAGATAACATCGCCTATGGGGTGGCCTTCTCCCAGTCATTCGTGGACGTCCGTGAGAGGAGCAAGGGGGCCTCGTCCAGCCGGGCCCTCATGAACCTCCACAACAACGAGGCTGGCAGGAAGGTAGCGTGGGCCCCCCTCCCCGCCGGGAAAGGGCAGGCTCGGCAATGGCCCCAGACACTCCCTGCCAGGCCCCTCCTGTGGGGTGGGGGGTGCGCCGAGAGGGCAGACCGGTGAGCAGGCCTCATGGAGCTGTGCATGGCCATCCACACGCGTATGTGCACACAGGTGTGTGTCTCCATCCCTCCGTCACACACACACCACCCACCCCTTGCTCTGCGTCCCTGCCAGGACCGTGGCCTTGACTGTGACACCGTCTGCCGTCTCAGTACCCACTCCTCAAGGGTCCTTGAGTAGAAGGTGCAACGCAGCCTGTCCTTCCCCCCACACCAGCTGTCACTGTTTCCAATGACACTGCCCTTTGAAAGGTCCCTCCTCCATCAACCCCGTGCGGCCCCGACGCCAAGGACAGTATCTTGGACTGTTCCCCACATAGCTGAGCAGCTCCTGTGGCATACAGAAGGGGCTTAAGACCGAGGAAGCTCCACCCTTTCTCCCATCCTGCAGCATCCCAACCTCGCCTGCCCCCTTCCGCGGTCCACCCCCAACCCCGGCGGCCCCTCCCCAGCTCCGCCCCCAGCCCACCCCCCGACAGCTCCTGACAGCCCCTCTCCCCTCCCGCTCCCCCGCAGGCTATCCTGACACACATGCGGGTGGAGTGCAAGTGCCACGGGGTGTCGGGCTCCTGCGAGGTAAAGACGTGCTGGCGAGCCGTGCCGCCCTTCCGCCAGGTGGGCCACGCCCTGAAGGAGAAGTTCGACGGCGCCACGGAGGTGGAGCCCCGCCGCGTGGGCTCCTCCAGGGCCCTGGTGCCGCGCAACGCGCAGTTCAAGCCGCACACGGATGAGGACCTGGTGTACCTGGAACCCAGCCCGGACTTCTGCGAGCAGGACGTGCGCAGCGGCGTGCTGGGCACGCGGGGCCGCACGTGCAACAAGACGTCCAAGGCCATTGACGGCTGCGAGCTGCTGTGCTGCGGCCGTGGCTTCCACACGGCGCAGGTGGAGCTGGCCGAGCGCTGCAGCTGCAAGTTCCACTGGTGCTGCTTTGTCAAATGCCGGCAGTGCCAGCGGCTGGTGGAGCTACACACGTGCCGGTGACCGCCGCCCGGCCCAGCACCCAGCGACCGCCTCGTGGCCCCGGGGAAGGCCGATAATTTAAACAGTCCCCCCGCCGCCAGCCACCACCGCCCCAAAAGATACTGGTTGTTATTTTTTGTTTTGGTTTGGTTTTTGGGTCCCTTGTGTTATTTATTGCCCGAAGCGGGCGGGCGGCCCCAAGGGCACCAACCCCGGGGCCACCCTGAAGCTGGGGCCTTTGTGGCTGCCACTGACCAAAGGGACTTTGCTCGCGCCTCCGGCTGTCCACATGTGGCCACTGCTGACCACTCACTTGTTATCTGTACCCGTTTTTCTACTTGCGGACTTCAGGTGGGTAACAAAGAGTGTCCCAGCCACCCGTGCCGACTGACCCTGCCGTCCAGGGAGAGGGGTGGCAAGGGAACAGTGCCGTCTTGATGGCAGCCACACCCCCATACTTACGCGGGGGCCCCTGGCAGCTTTGGCCTCATCATCTTTCAAGCCCCCTGGAAAAGGAGTGGGTAGACATACCAGGTCTCCATGGGCAGCCGGCAGTTCAATCTCTGCAGGACCCTCTAGGCAAGAGCAGCAGATAAGGCCAGGACCAGTGCAGGCTGCAGCACCCCGACCCTCAGAGAGGGCGATGCCCCCCTTCCCCCCAGTTCCCAGTCCCTCCCAGGCAGGAATGCGGCTGCAGCCTGGATCAGAGACCCCAGCTTGGCCTTCACAGTGACTCTTCACGGGGCTGCTCCTCCATGAAACTGAGAACATTAATGTCATACACGGGAAGGGCAATGTGCAAAAGCCCGCACCCAACTTCCATTTCACTCTCTCAACCACGTCTGTTGAGCAAACACTGTCCTAGGCCCTGTCCTGGGCCGTCTCACTGGATGACCGCGGCAGTCCTGGGAGGCCAACCAGACAGGGACGCACACTTGTGCTCGTTTCACAGGACACAGGGCAAAGCTCCTGGGTCTAGGACCCGTAGGTGCCGACACAGAGCAAAAAGAGCCCTCCAGCCAAGCCTCCTCCTGGGAGCCTGTTCCCAAAGTCCCAGAGACTGTAGGGCCCCCTTGGGTCGGAGCCTCAGGGACGGGACTCCAGCAGCGGGAGCCGCAGACCACAGGCCGAGCTGGAGCCCATGTGGTTCCCCAGGGAGGGCAGAGCCGGCTCAGAGGGAAGCGGGGGCCAGCAGCCAGGCCGACAAAGCGAGGTCTCAACACGGAGGCACCCCTGCCCCCAGGTACCGCAGGGCCTTAAGCAGCACCCCCAGAGCCAGCCCCACGGCCTAGGCCTGGCCCTGTGCACCCGTCAGACCATCAGGAGTCCAGCCTAGACTTCTGTGGGCAGGACTTGTACACAGCAAGCCTCGGCCTGACCCAGCTGCTTCTCAGGTGGGCTCCTGAGCCCCCGGGGACCTCACTCCCAGCCCGCTCTCCAAGCTGCTCCAACATTGAGGCTTTCTGCTCCTGGTTTGAGGTCTTGAGGTTCGGGATTCCCCGTTGCAGGTTCTCAGACTCCCAGCTGTTGGCTCCAAGGTTCAGTATCTGAATTCAAAGCCCCAGATCCACAACACAGGCTCTGGCCTGTTAGACTCGCTTCTCCGGGCCTTGAGGTTTGTGCCTCCTGGTGTTGGCTCCCTCACGAAGACAGGGTCAACACCCTTGGCCCCTAGCCAAGCTCTCCGCTCAGTGTCCATCCGAGAAGAAGGCCAAAACCAAGTGAGATGCTAGACCCACATTCAAACGTAGAGATAATCTTGGGGCAGGCAGGCTCTGATGTGGATGAAAGCTGAGCCGATTTGAGTATCCCCACGGTTAGCTGCCCAGCTGGGCTCACTGCTCCTCTGGCGGGCTCTGTTCAGCTGTCTGCTCAGCGCCAGGGAAAAACACTATCCCTCACTGGCATGGGCCAGACCCACACAAAGGAAGCGGTGGAGACCCCTCCCCCACCCCAGGTCCTGTCCCCAGAGGCAGGGGAATAGTCGATTCCGGCTGGATGCTGGTATGATGGGCACTGCCCCAGGGAGAAGTCAGAGGGTCTGCTTCACCTTTCCACCTACCAGGGGGTTCCTCAAAGCTGATCCTCCTGTGGCTCTGGAAGGGTGTCGCCTCAGTGAAGCAGACGAGATTCTAGCAACTTCTGCCCAGCCCTACCACTGCTGCCACCAGCACCTCAAAGGGCTCCATGGCTGCAGGAAAACGGAGCTTCCTTGGACACATCCAGCTCCAAATTGTCCAAATAAAGAGGAACCAGCAGAGGACTGACACAGTCACCCACTCTGGAAGCTGGCCAGAGGGCCCAAGCCCTGCCCGAAGCCCCCCCCACTAGTCTGATCACAAGGCAAGGTGTCCTCTGAGGCCTCGGGCTGGACTAGTCCCAGCTCTGGATGCTGCTACCCGCTGCTGCCCCACCCCATGCCCCAACTTTTATACTAGGCTCCTTGCCTTTGTGACATCCTCATGAAATAGTCTGGTGCACGATAAAATGATTATTTCTTTATCTTGCAATTGTGGCAGTGACTTTTTTTTTTTTTGTAGAAGAGGGAGCAGAGAGACTTGGGGAAGGACGTGGGAAAAGCAGATACACAGTAGCCAATTCTAGATATGGGGACCCTCTTTGCTCCCTCTCCTGGGTAAGTGGTTGGATGGCTCTAAGGACCTACCTGCCTGCTATCTGGAATTCACCTTTAACACCCAGAGGCTGTATCTGCATTTCACTGAGCCACTCTCAACTGTTCAAACCTTGGCCTGATCCAAGGTCTCAGAACCCTTCTTGGGCACTGATGTGAAAAGGAGGGACAGATACGAGGGTCAGAGGAGGGTTTGGTGAAGTGGTGGGGATTGAGGAGGTGGGGGACAAATGGAAAAGAAGTTAGCTCCCGCCTAAGGACACAAGTATTCAAGGCCTGTGGCTAAAAGTAAATTCCAAGATTGGAGCCCAGTCAGGATGAGGAGTCTGGACGGAAAACCCCACAGAACTCTGTCACAGCTGTGGGCGAGGCCCCAGGCGGCCTCTCAGGAACCCACGTCCAGTGGATGAAATCCTCATCCTTACCAAGGGGGCCATGGTCCTCCACCCCCATCCCCACCCTGGTGTGGATTTGTGCAGCGAATCCACACCAGCCTGGAGAACAGTGAGGCCACGATGTGCTTGGCTTTCCAAAACTTCAGTGGGTATAAGAGGGCCGAAGCAAAGTGCTTTCAGGATAGCAGGGCTACACACAAACTGGTGAAGGACTGGGGGAAGGGACTGGGTCCAGAACAGGACACATGCTCACATCAGGGTCAAGTCCTTGGTGATAGAGGGTCCAAGATGGTGGAGCAAAGCAGTGGAGATGTCCCTGCCCAAGCACTCTCTAGAAGCGGGAAAAGGACCCAGGCTTTGCCATCCAAGTGACCTGGGTTGGAATCCCAGCACTGCCACTTTTTCACTACATGGAGCCTTGAGCAACGCACTGCCCCTCTCTGGAACTCATTTCCTTTGTTTGTGATATGGGGCTGTTCCCCCTGCCCCAGCTTCATTCATCATATAGGACGAAATAATGATAGAATCTATTTCTTGGGGATGTCAAATAAACCATGTAAAGTTCAACAAATGGCAGTGACTACTATAAATATTACTCCCTTTTCAGGAATGCCATGGGCAGTTAAGGTAGCTCTGAGACTGACGGGGTCAGACAGAGGATGAGCCGAGGAGGAGCGCAGACTGTGGATCAGGCCAAGCACTGAAGGCAGGTGTCCCAGGGTCCTGGTCCTGCTTCAGCCCTGCCCCTCAGAGCTCAGATGCCGGCGGCCGGCTCAGGTTGGAGATTCCCAGGCAGGAAAGCGGGATCGAGACAGCCTGGAGCAGTCAAGCAGTGGTAAAACTGCCCCTGGGCCCCAGGAGAAGAGGCTAGATCGAGGTCCCAACAAGGGTGAGAAGCGGGACTAGAACAGGGAGGACGGTGAAGGAGGGCAGTCAGGAGTGGAGGGGAGCATGTCGGAGCTGCAGGAAGCTTAGGCAGTGGGGCCCAGCAGCTCCGCCTCTGAGGATGGAAGGTTTCCAGGAATCCTAGGCCCGGTCAGCTCACAGAGGCCATGTCCAGATCCATCCTTGACGATGTCCTCAGACTCAGGCCTGAAGCGTTCTGGAAAGCTTGTGATTAAAGCAGACTTCCTTCTCAGCTCTTTCTGGACGGCCAGTGGCCCAAGGAAGTCTTGGGGAGACCAGAGGCAGGGTTTAAGAGCCATAGAACACAGGAAAATGAAGAGAAGGAAGTATACAGTTCTGAGCAACTGAGAGGAGCCGAGAAAGGCTGAGTGAGGAAAAGGCAGAGGGTAGGAGGGCAGACACAGTAACAGAAGACACCAGGAGAGAGGAAGGTGCTGAGGGACCAGAAGGCATCTCGGCAGAGGACTCCAGCAGCTTCCTAGTAAGACGAGAAAATGCTGAGCTTCAGGAGAAGGCGTCTGACTCAAGAAGGTCTATGGGATGTGGGGGAGGGGGGCAGGGTGGCCTGGCCTGGCCCAGGCGATGACTTCATAGGCATCTCCCCCCATCCCTTCCTGAGCCGCCAGCCCTGCTGACCCCCTGCCCGCCTCTCAAGGGTCCAGGCCAAGCAGGCGCTGACAGGGGAGAGAAGGGGGCCCTTCTGGGCCAGGCCCCCAGGCCTGGCATCATGCCTGCTGGGGAGGAGGGGCCTGGAGGCCCAGCCCTTGTCAGCATCCCGGCCGGCACTTCGGAGGCAATTAGCAGCCCAGCTGAGCTAATCCCCCGCCTGGCGAGGCCAACACAAACAGGCCCAGGCCGGGTGCACACTCGCCTCCCTGTTTGCTGAGGGGCCCGGTGGTCCGCCAAGAACAACACCAATAACCCGGGGCCTTCTCTAGGTTAAGAGGAGGACCGGGGCTTGCTGAAGAGCTGACAGTGCCCGACAGAGCATACTCTGGCCAGGTGCCCCAGCTGCCCCAGAAAGGCAGCCACTGTTCCCAAGCCTTGGGCCAGCCAGGAAGAGGAAGCTGGACACAAGGAGCCATATACTCTGATTCGGTGCCCACCCCCACTCCCACCCATGCCACCTGTGAGGGAGGAGGGCCAACTCTGCCAGCCCAACAACCGAGGCCAGCAGGGGCTGAGCCCTCTGGTCGGGATGCAGGGATTACAGGCTCCGCGATGGACATGGGAGACCAGAGACAATTCACACCTGGACCCTGCCCTCAGGGGACTCCCAGTCTAGTGAGAGAACCGACTGCATGTGACCTTAGAGCAGGGCCAGCCTCCAGCCCCATCGGCCACTCCCCCAGCCTAGCAAGGCCATGGCAAAACCCCACAACTGAAAAGGCAAATGGGGACCCAGAAGAAGCCACCTGAGGCCCAGAGATTGATAGATGGGGAGATGGCGCCAAGAGAGGCAGGAGGGATCCAGACCAAGCTTTGGCACAGACTGGTCCTGGTTCAAGCCAGCAGCCACTGGGTGAGCCCGGAGACAAGGCCCTACTCCTGCAGCCTTGCTTCTTTCCAGCCCAGCTCCACCTTCACCAGCCTGCGGCCTGGGAGCGTCTCCTCTCTGAGCTAACCCCTCTATCCTCAGTTTGGTTCTGCATCCCCCAGGTACCCAGGGACTTTGTAGCATCAGGAAAGCACAGCCTCCTCGGAGCTTGGGGAGTGACATGGCCTGGCCAGGCCCCTTGGGACGCTCTGCGTATCACCAATACCCCACACGATCGCCACCGACTGAACACTGCCTGGCTGCAGTCAGGCCCCACTAATACAGCCTACCAGCGCTCCCATGTGTCACGGTCACAAGCGAATAACGCAACAGAATACCTCCTGTCGGATAAACCAGCTGGGAGGCAAGTGCAGGATTTATCCCCACTTTACAAACAAGGTCACTGAGGCCCACAGAAGGGAAGACGTGCCCACAGCCAGAGACCAGACCTCCAGGCTCCCAGGCAGGATATACTGTGTCACCGGGCACCCCTCCGGTTCCACCCGCAAGCCTCTTCATCTTTCCTCATCCCCATTGCTGGCCTAGACCCACCTTTGGTGCTTTCTGTGCCAATGAGCCTCAGTCTTGGGCCGACCCTTCCCCACAAAACAGCACTATCTGTCTCTAGCTAGGCTCAGCTCAACTCTGCCCCTCTGCCGGGAAGCTACACTTTGCTCTGTAGACAGCTTTCTCTGGGGCAGAGAATGAGGAAGGTGTCACTCTGAGAACAGAATGGTGTCACTCTGCTAGGGCTGACAAAGCCACGGCTGGAAACAGCAGCCTGGCCCACTACCCCCTGCCCTGGCTAGCATGGCTGAAGACTTTAGGCCTGGCTCCAAGCCTGCCAGAGAGCCTGTCAGCATCCTGCCCACCACAAACAGCGCTGAACTCAATGGGTTGCTCCAACACCTGGCTCTAGAGCTTCTATCTGGACCAAGGTATAGATGAGTCCTTTTCCCCTTTTCAGCCAAAAAGGGAGGTATTTTTCAGGAAGATCTTTTACTAGGAAACGGAAGGAAAATAAACAGATTACAAGTACACAGAAACAAGCAGATTCCTAGACAGGACTTTAACCAGCACTGAACCAGAGTCCTGTGGATGCTGCTTCTCCCTTCTGGTCTCGTGAGGCCTCCTTCTAGACCCCGGGACATGGAGCTCTCATTCCAGCTCCACAGCTGGCTGCCTGTGGCATCTGAAGCAGGTTAGTCACCTCTCTGTCTCACCTGTAGCAGAGAGCAAGACTCATGGCTAACTCCAAAGCCTCTTTCCTGTACAGCCTCCCCCCCCGTGCCCCCACCACCGTGGCCCTCGGGAAGCAGTGAGTGGGGAAGTGCTTTGTGGATTGGGAAGGGCAACAAAGGATGCTGAGGGTCTTCCTCGGCCAGCACCCTGGCTGTTTCTTCAAGAATGAGGAAGGGCGTTTGCTGGGGTGCAGGGGATGGCACTGTGGGTTCCCGGTGCCATCAGGTTCGGACGACACAAGAATCCCCTGGGTGTCTCCTCATCCCTCCTCCTCCCACCTTTCAGCACCTCCTGCAGCCCGGGCCTCCTCCTCTTCCTTCTTGGGACTGCGGCTGGAGCCACCTGGGAAGTTTCAGGAATAGCTGATGGCTGTAACAGCCAGGACAGGGTGCGCTGCTGCACCTCTGATTCATCACAGAACTGGACGGGGTCCAGAGAAGTGACCAGGAGGACGCAGGGCTGCTGCGATGAACTGAGGCTGCTTCAGTCCAGGAGGCGGGGGGCAGAGCACTCATTCGACTCAGAAGGGGGTAAGTAAGGGTGACTTCAGAATCATGCTTCGAGAGAACAGGTACCGCGCGGTGGACAGGGCCTGAGCTGGAGCCGCACGGGCCTGGGACTGATCATCTTCAAGCCCTCTCGCTAGCTGGCCGGCCTCAGAGACGCTAGCCCCAGAATCTCAGCTTCCCCATCGGTGCCGTCTCAGAGCCTACTGAACTGGACCGTGATGGAGGTTGGGGTCCAGTGAGTGAGCTCTGTGCCACACTCCCTTCAGTGTGACCTGGGATGCTTGTTCTCCCCTTCCCATCTGGCCAGGTACCAAAGCCACCCCCCACCCCCGCCATACACACACACACACTCAGCCCTCTCTCAGCACCAGGGGAAGCTCAGTACAGAACATGATTCCTGGGCTCCAGGCTGCTCAGGCACCTGTCTGCAAGCCTGACAGGCTTCACCTGATAGCAGGAGCCCAGCATGGCGAGGGGAAAGGCAGGTGACTCCCCTCCAACTTGCCCTCAAGGGTAAGAGCTCTGTCCAGTTCACCCAGGAGAGGGCTCAGATCATTAGCAAGAAAGGGGTTCCCAACCTTTAACCTATGCCCCCTGCCTTTGAGCAACAAAACACCCTTGCTTTGTTAGTTCTATCTGACATTTCAAAATAAATCTTGTGACTTAAATAAGCACTTCACATTACATACACCACTTGTCCCCTGGCTATTCTAATACTTCCTCTCCAGGGAAGTCTAATGGTCAAAAGCTCTGGAGTCAAATAAATCCCAGCTCCACCGTGTCCCAGCTGTGTCCCTGGCGTAAGTCGTTTCACCTGCTTCCTCAGGGATCCACTGAGCCGCTGTGAAGGTAAAGCACGTAGGCACTTAGTATGTTGCCTGCCACACAACACAGCGGGTGCTCAGCCAGGAGCCATCACGACTGCTGCTAACAGCAGAGAATGCTCGCCAGGCGGAGACTCGCTGGGCGGGGTGCATCAGGGTGCACACCCCAGACTGCAGCTGGCAGGGGACACGCTGCAGTAGAGAACGGGTGGGTGCCCCTTGTGCAGATCCACTGTGTCACACACGCTGTTGCTTCTAATGCTCACATTCTCCCCCTCAGACTGTGAGCTCCTGATTCAGGCAGAGATCTGGATCTTCTATTTTATGTGGCATGGGGCAGGAGGGTTTCAGAAAGCACTGAATAAATGTCAAGTGACCCGAGGCATGCATTCTAGAAGAAAATGCAACGCAGACATCTGCCAAGCCCTAGACGGCCGCACAGTGGGCTGCTGGCCTGATAAAGGACAGCAGAGCAGTGGGTTCGAACCCTTGGAAGCTCTGAAAAGCTACAGATTTATGGCTGTTCCTCTCGGTTCCTTCTCCAGCACAAAGGAGTTAAGAGAGTAGATTAAAGCATCTCCATCCACCAGTACCCAGGACTGCAGGAGCCCATTCCCCTTTCAGGGCCCCCAAGAAAAGCCCCGGCCTGGCCCTCCAAGCCCTGGTTCTTGCACAAGGCCTCCCAAAGGGCCAACCCACGTGGCTTTGTTATAAATGATGCCCTGACGGCCATCTGACCCACTGTCTCCTGGTCTCCTCATCTCCAAGTTCCCGAAGCCTCAGCCAAACACAACACTGAGGACTCTTTCTTCAGGGCCCAGAGTGCAAGGCTCCCCAACACCTGGGAGCAGCTGGAAGCTGGAACTCAAGGACTCATCACTGCTGGTCTCCCCAGCCCGTGCCAAATGCATCTGTAAACAAGCCTTCTCAGTGGCTCCCTACAGCTGCTCCCCAGGGGTCAAAAGGGAGAGAAGTGGGCTAGAATCAGGGCAGCCCAGAGCTTCCAAATGAGGACTGAGCCAGGCGGGGCCTGGCCTGAAAGACTGTCCCTGGGTATGGCCAGGCCTGCACTGCTGGCCCTGTGCCCAGAGTCTTAGATGGGTTCACCATTGCCCAGGACTGCTGCCCTGTACCAGGCTGCTGGGACCCCAAGAGGCATGGGGCCTGTGTCACACTGCTGTAGGTCCCACTGTTTTACAAGCTGGCAGAGAGAAAGAACTTGCTGGGGCGGAGATGCCTGGATGCTGGGCTGTTGTGCGTGATCTTGTTTGCTATAAAACAGCCAGACATTCCGAGAACCTGGAATCGCGCCGAGGCCATGCAGCTAGCCTTCCTGGCCATATATCTCCAGGCGGGGGACAGGCCTGAGACATCTGAGATAATAAAGACATGATTGTCTCAGCCCTGGGGCTTGTCTCCCCTTTGTCCCAGGGCCCAGCAGCCAGCAAGAAGTTTAAAGACATCCTCCCCCTTCTCCTGGGAAAGGACAAATGCAACAGATTCTATACCTCTGGGGTGAGCTTCCCAAGAACCAGGCCTGGGATTCCTGCTCCCAGCTTCCCAGAGCAGAAGACAACCCAGGATCTGTCCTGGGGAAGCACACAGGCCGTTCCCCATGCCCCATCTCCGATCCTCCCCAGCCCTCTAACAAGGGCGTTGGTCAATTTTAAGAGGAAACTGAAGCTGAGAGTGGCCTAATGGGCTTGTCCAAAGTCACAGGTATTCAATAGCAGATGGTTTGAAACCTAGATGTGTTTTACTCCAACGCCTACAGCCTCCATGCTAATTTTAAAACCACCCTGCAACCCTTTTAATGCTCCTTCTTTCCTATCGTCCAGTTTCCCAGTCTCAAAACAAGGTTGTTTACCCTTTAACATCTGAAGGGAAAAAACTCATGAAGGAAGCAAAACCCAGACTGCTGAATCTGGAAGCCAAAACAGCAGTTGCCAGCCTGGTTTCCCCTGAGTCATTTCTACTTCAGTCTGACCAAGTGACAACCACCACCTATCCCAGGGGAAGGCGGCTTCACGAGGGAAAAGGGACGTGAGCGGTGCTGAGGATGAGCCCCACCCACTGCGTACATCAGTGGAACGCCGGCCCTAGCTTTCCTGACCGCAGGAGCCGCCGAGTGGAAAGGGGGTATCGTCTATGCGGACGTGGGGCCTTGAGGAGAGGGCGCACCGGACTCAGAGCCAGAAGACTCTGACTCGGTCTGTCAATCTCACAGAAGCCCAACCCTACGCCAGTTTTCTCCTTTTGTAAAATAAATACCTGGTCTACTTGCCTCACAGGCTTTTCTGAAGATGAACATGAAAGTGTTTTATCAACAGCTTTACAAACAGATGATATTATGACCCCATACATGTTTCTTCCCCTGTTGGTTTCTTTTGCATTCCTGGCTCCCTCTTCCTCTTCCTGACTTTCTTCTGTTCAAATATCTGAACTCACTATGTGCTTGACACCATGCTGGATACAAGGAGAGGTTCACACACAGGTTAAGAAAAGGTGACAGAGACATAAGATTGGACACAGAGCCAACTGGCTTCCAGTGAACCGAAGGGCCAGGCCTGATGAGAAATGGCCAGGATCTGGTTAAGCCTCAGGCCTGCCCAAGACCCTCTCACTCTGGCTGTAGGGGCCCCAGGACTAGTTCAGCTTCCTTCTAATTCAGACATTCATAAGCCCGTATGCAAGGTTATGTATATAACCTTTCAAGACTACTTCCAGCCCCAGGATCCCACCAACCTGCCACTAACTCCTTGATTTTTCCATCTTCTACTCGTGAGCGCTGCCAAAATGAAGAGCCTCAACTCCGCTAGATATAAACTTCCTTCCTTGGGAGGAAAAGGTCACTAGGAGAAAACAAGCAGTAGGAAATCTTTCTGAATGCCCCAGGGAAAAGTTGAAAACTCCCATTACCCACCCATTCCGGCCATCTAGGCTCAGAACCCGAAGAGGATGTGGAGGTCATCTCATCTAATAGTCTCAGTACACAGCCTTAAGGAGTTCTCTGCTTACACATATTCCTGCCAAGCCCCAAAGGCCTGAAATAAACCAGTTCCCTCCAGCTCCCATGCCCCACACAGATGTTTCACTCCTCTCTGGCAGACCAAATCCGATGCTGCTGTAGGTACAGACAGAGCACGTCTACACAGAACATATCTATCTACACACGTCTGCAAGGTCCCCAAAGACAGAGCCTGCATAAAGGCTCGGTTCATGATCCAATTTTAAGAAAGAAAAAAAAAGGAGTGGGTGGGTGGAGAAGACTGATGCTTGGGTGAAGGTTAACTGAAAGATACTCAGTTATTTTGAGATATGAGAAGCAAGATCACTGGCTCTGGAGGGCAGTACGGGGTCTTAGAATTGAAGCACTGACTGCAGGTACAAGTGGCAAGACACTGTGGGCAGTGGGCTCTGTTTTCAGCAGCTCGAGACTTTGTACTCTTTCCACTCAAGACACCTTGCGAAGTCTCAGCTGCGTCACCAACCAAACTTTTCTTGCTGTTTCTCTGCCATCTAGTGGCTGCTCTGGAGCACTACAGGTCCCCCTTGTGGCCATTTTCCTTAGCCCCTCCAGTATCTTCCCAAATAATGGTACCACTTAAGACACCCAGGAATTATGCTGATACTTTATCTATACTGCTGTTCTTAACACGGCAAGGTGGGAATTGATTCTACTTTTCAAACAGGAAAACGCAGGCTTACAGAAGTCAAGTCATTTGCCCAGAGTTACGCTAAGGGTCAGTGGAAAGTATCATGCCACTTTATAGTCCACCTGAAGGGAGGAACAGAAGGCCCTAAAACTAAAAATAATCTCAATTCTTCCATAAATCCCTATATGCTCCAGTTCAGTTCAGTCGCTCAGTCGTGTCCGACTCTTTGCAACCCCATGAATCGCAGCACGCCAGGCCTCCCTGTCCATCACCAACTCCCAGAGTTCACTCAAACTCATCTCCATCGAGTCAGTGATGCCATCCAGCCATCTCATCCTCTGTCGTCCCCTTCTCCTCCTGCCCCCAATCTCTCCCAGCATCAGGGTCTTTTCCAATGAGTCAACTCTTTGCATGAAGTGGCTGAAGTATTGGAGTTTCAGCTTCAGCATCAGTCATTCCAATGAATATTTAGGACTGATTTCCTTTAGGATGGACTGCTTGGATCTCCTTGCAGTCCAAGGGACTCTCAAGAGTCTTCTCCAACACCACAGTTCAAAAGCATCGATTCTTCGGCACTCAGCCAACTCTCACAGTCCAACTCTCACATCCATGCATGACCACTGGAAAAACCATAGCCTTGACTAGACGGACTTTTTCCTCACAATTAATTACCATCCTGGTCAAGTGGATGGTACAGCAGCCTCCTCCAGCCACAGAACACATTGGGCAAAGCACTGGGAATGGAGAAAATCACCCTACTCAATCTCTCTGCCTGAAAATTGAGAAGCCACACAAAACATCTACACAAACACAAAATCATTATATATAATAGCCAAAAGGTGGAAACAAGAGTCCATCAAGTGATGGATGAATTATACAAAATGTCCATACAGCGGAATATTAGCCATAAAAGGGAATGAATTTCTGATATATGCTAAAATACGGGTGAACCTTGGAAACATTACATTAAACTGATGAAACCAATCAAATAAGAGCACACAGAACTGTACGATTCCATTTATATGAAATGTCCAGAATAGGCAAATCTATAGGAAGAGAAGTGATATCAGTGGTTGCTTAGAAATGGAGGCACTGGGGGCAGGAGGAGGGCTCAGGCGGCGATAGCAAGAGTTCAGGGTTTCTTTCTGAGGCAAAGAAAACGTCCTCGGGACCTCCCTGATAGTCCAGTTAAAGACTCCACTCTTCCACTGAAGGGGATGTGGGTTTGATTCCTGATAAGGGAACTAAGATCCCACATGCCGTGTAGAACAACCAAATAAAAAGGTCACAGTAGCACAACTGAACAAATATATAAAAATCATTGAAATTTTCAGTTATAAGTACTAGGGATGTAATGTACAGCATGACAAATAAAACTACCACCACCGTACGTTATATATGAAAGTTAGGAGAGTACATCCTGAGTTCCCATCACAAAGGATAAAATGTTTTCTATCTGTATGAGGTGATGTTCACTGAACTTACTGCGATCATTTCATGTTGCATGTAAGTCAAGGCAATACACTGCACACCTAATTTATACAGGGCCATATGTTAATTCTATCTCAAAATAAGGTGGAAAAAAAAACCACCGAATTTGTACACCTTAAACTGTATAGTATGTGAATTATCTCTCAATTGTTGCATTTACACACACATGCACACACACAATGAGAGGGTTGGTCTAAATAATCTCTAAAGGCCCTTCCAGTTGTCATTTAGGGGACAGGGTCATCTATCACTATCAGCCCAGCACTGATCACCTGACCTGAACAGATGCAACCTGGTATTAAGACCAGTCCCATCAAAAGCCACCTGAAGAACTCTGCTCCACCCTCGGGAGCAGCCTCTGCGTCCGAATGGTAGATGCACTCTCTTCCTACCTTGAGGAACCCACACGGTGGACATCTACACACCCACTCACTCTAGGGGGAAAAACAGGGCAATGCAGCATGCCTCAGGCTCTGGAACTTTCTCTTTTTACAGAGGTCCTCCAAAGGTGTGGCTCCAACTGGAGCTCAACCCTCCTGAGAATGTTCATTCTCACTTGAAGTGGGCAAGCATGTCTTGTAGGAAACACATTGGCTTTTGGAATCAGACAGCTCTGGAGCTGAAACATGGTTTCATTATTTTGAAGCTGCAGAATCTTGGGCAACTGACTTAGCTACTCTGAGCCTAAATTTCCAGTCAGATGAGTAAGTTCCCACTTCTGGTAAGGTAGTAGCATGTGTATCATTTGAGAATACCATTCCATCAGCCACGCACACTGCACATCAGAAATCCCCTCCCTTGTGAGCCCTGGCTCAAAAACTCTGACCACTTGAGTTCTGTGTGACAGTTCCACCTCACTTTCAGTCTTTTAAGCACGTAAGAGAATCTAATGGCCCACAACCTCTGGGGGAAAACCCCATACCCCCAGACTTCCTGTTTCCCTGTAATTTATTAAATACTATGTTTTGTTACTTTTCATTAATAAGAACTGTTTATCTGGTCTTTCTAAAAAGTGAGTCCTTTGTTGTGTAACAGGGACAAAGTCCTGAATGATGTATAGGATCCAAGTTGGTTCTGCCACCACATATGCTATGGCTTGTTAGTGAAGCTTATATCCTCCCCTGCTCCATATGTAAAATGAGGGACTAATTTCCTATTTCTTCTAGGTATACAAGACCCTCGCCCAAACCTGCGCCTGCTAACATTTATTTAAAAAACAACTGAACAAACACACAGCACGTTTGAATGAGGCAGAAAAGATTTCTACAACCAGAATGCAGAAATACGCTACTGGGGACAGACGAGCCACCTGCTAAATTTTGAGCTATTATCACTGGTGCTACACACCAGACTCTCCCTCCAACCTGTGCTCTAACGTTTCTCTTTCCACAGGACTGGACAGGAATTTGTCACCATAGTTTAAAAAACAAAAACAAAACTCCTGAGGAGGTAGGCATTATTATCCCCACAAGAAAATATCAAATAACTTGCCCAAGATTACACAGCAGGTAAACAGTAGAGGCAAGCTTCAAACCCAGGCAGGCTGGCTCTAGAGTCTCTATAATGGCCTCCTGCAAAATGAACAATATATAAACAAGTGTTTCCTGAAGTGAACAAATGCCTAAGCTCAAGAATAAATCACACTGGGTGACTTACCATTTGAACCCACGAATAATATAAAATTGGATGCTCTTCTATGAGAGTAATTCGGTAACAGACCAATCTTTGTCCTTCTGTCTGACAGAACATTCACTGGGGGATGAAGATACATTATTCTTGATCTTTATGACAATTCTGCTAAAAACTCAGCAGGTATTATTGGCTCAACTTACAAATGTGTAATTATTGAAAAACTGAAGTCTTAGTTTGCTCTAACACTGCTAGTTACTGACACAGTCAAACTCATACTTAGGTTCCCTCTACTCCAAAGTATATGTATTTTTCTTTTTATTCCATACTGTTTCTCTTTAAAATTACTTGCTTAAGTCACAGCAGCTCTGTTCCCCATGATACATTTTCGGTCTCTGTAACACGGCTCTATGCAAGATTTTACTTGGAATAAAAGAGGCCTACTGATAAAAAGATACAAACCAAAAAGGAGTTGAACATCATTTTATCTACACATGGAGAAACTGAGGCTCAAAAAAGGTACAGCAACTTGTCCAAGGAAATTCTGATGCCTCAGCTAGAACCTGCACTTCCAACTCCCAATCCAGAGCTTTTCCCAGTAGAGATATCACCTACCATGAGAGAAACGAAGAGGTAAGATCAAACACCATAATGCAAGCTAGAAGCAAAACATTACATTTATCAGGGTTCAAGAATCTTACAGGTTAAGGAAAGATTGATCTTAAAAGAAATTGGCCTTTAAGACAGAGGAATTTTACAGGAGCAGACAAGAGAACTATCAATGGCGTCCCAGGGTGAAGTCATTCTCACATGAGGCAAGTGAGCTCGCAGGTGCCTGCCCACCTCACAAGCTGCCAAGGGATCCACCGAACTCCCTGACACCAGTAACAGCTGTGAAATACTCAAGCAATAGACAAGAGGTGGCAGTTCTTAAATGAGTAAGAGACTCAGAATCAAGCCAAACATCCCTCCCCCATTAGACCAGTGCAGATCTTATACAGCTTTTACAAAGGAGGTCCAGGAAGCTGCACTAAGGCTCCACTGTGGACCTGGCACCGAGGACAGCCAGCCAGCCCTGCCCCAGAGCAGGTCAGGTGTGAGGTGGGGGGGACAACACGCCCGAGCTCCCTGCAAGGATTTCCTATTCCTGGCAGTGGGGCTGAAGCCCCCTCTTTCACAGCAGCCCAAGACCCAGAAGCCAAGAGGGTTCCCTGGCCCTGGTTCAAAGTGAGCCAATGGTGATGAGAGCTTCAATTCATCCCATTTACTCCTGAGTATCTACTACTTGCCCAGGACCATGCTAAGTGCTTCACATATAGCATTTTATTTAACCCTCACATCTTTCAGGTAACAGAATACTTTTATTTCACAGAGGAGCATGCAAAGCTCAGAAGGCTTATGGTACTTGTCTAAGGCCAAAGGTCAAGTCAGTGACAGAGCCGAAGCTGTGTACTTCAGTCCTGCCATCTGGCAAGTGATGTCATCTATCTTCCCTCCCTTAGGGGGTCCCATTAAAGACCAAGTAAAAGCACTAATACAAACACAGACCAAGTCTATGCTCACTACGTAAACTCAGGACAGAGTGAGGAACTCTGGAGAGATGCAGCCCCAGAATTCCAATCGCTTTTCCTTTATTTGGGTCAAGCTAATGAGAATTTTGTAATCTAGTAATAGAGTTCCTTTCTCCTAATCAGGCCCATGCTAGATATATGGAAAACAATGGTGTGATTCTAAAGGTCATTCTCTGAGTTAGTTTAAAAAAAAAAAAAGAGCATGGGCTTCCCATGTGGCACTAATGGTTAACAACCTGCCTGTCAATGCAGGAGATGTAAGAGATATGGGTTTGATTCCTGGGTCAGGAAGATCCCCTGAAGGAGGGCTCAGCAACCCACTCCAGTATTCTTGCCTGGAGAATGCCATGGACAGAGGAGCCTGGTGGGTTATAGTCTATATGGTTGCAAAGTCAAACACGACCGAAGTGGCTTAGCACAGCACGGCACCAGGTCTCATGGTACCCCCATCACCTCCCTGGCCTTGGTTACTCTCTAAAGTCCAGCTTTCTCATCAACAGACCCTGCTCTGTCAACCCACAGGGCTGCTATGATGAAAAAAAAAAAAAAAAACACATCTCTACAGTTGAGCAGGGACTACAGGCAGACTATACAAAATCGAAGGCACCTTAAGATCCTCTAAATCTATGCAAAGGAAAAGGGAATCATTCTGTCAAGCCAGAACTGTTCCTAAAGTCACCTTCCCCAGAAGGTCCTACCCAATAACCTGCCATTACAGATAAAGCCTTTTATACTGCCATGCTTGCCCTCCGCATTACACGATGCTTGAACTACAGTTTTTCAGCTTTGTAATTGGTCACATACATTTTATTTTCACAATGTATGTGTGGTTAAGCACACAGGTTCCAGAATCAGATAGACCTGAGTTCTAATTCTGGTTGGAGATGTTAATACTGAAGTCTCAGAGTCCTTATCTTTAAAACAAAGTTGCATGTGTGCTCAGCCACAGGCTGTAGTCCATCAGGTTCTTCTGCCCATTAAGTCTTCCAGGCAAGAAGATTAGAGTGGGTTGCCATTTCTTACTCCAGGGGCTCTTCCTGACCCAGGGATTGAACCTATCTGCCCTGTGTCTCCTGCTTGGCAGGCAGATTCTTTACTACTGAGCCACCTGGGAAGCCCCATAAAGCAGTTACTTGCAGCACAGATCTCACAGGGCTGTTCTGAGCATTAAATATGATAATACTGTGGGTTCAACACAGTGCAAGCACACAGTAGTAGTAAACATCGCTACTTGTAGTCAGTAAACATCGCTATTCTTTTACCAAAAAGTATGTTCCATTTCTTTTATGAACCTCAATAACTAGAGCCCTCCTGGAGTGATTAGTGCTCCCTCTCTAACACTCAGATGTTTGTGGGGGCCCCTAAGAGCTACCTCTCTTCATACTACACCCATCCCTAACCTGGGCTCCTGTCTACTCCAACATGCCAGGTGCCTCTCTTCTTTGTCTCCTTTCCTTCCTCTCAGAAATCCACACTCATCCACCTGACCCCTCCAGCCTTGTGTATCTCTGCATGTCCAAATCAGACCCATCTTTCACCTTTTTCAAGAAGCCTTTCCTGATTTACTTTTACCTCCTACCTTTCCTCTCCCCAACAACACACCCACACAGCTCAATGTAATTTCTCTTCTTCTTGGTGTGTTCAGTTCCCCTCCCTGACTTTCATTCTTATTAGAACCATCCGTATCCATCCCACTAACAGAGGGCCTCTTAGTACTAAATGAACATGTAAAACTGACATCACACAAAACAAAAGTATGGGGGAGATTTGAGTTCTTAATTATGTTCCTGAATAGTTCTTGCTGCTGCTGCTAAGTCGCTTCAGTCGTGTCCGACTCTGTGCGACCCCATAGATGGCAGCCCACCAGGCTCCCCCGTCCCTGGGATTCTCCAGGCAAGAACACTGGAGTGGGTTGCCATTTTCCTATCCCTTGATATTCACAAAATGGCTTGGACCAGCAAAATCTTCACGCTTAGCTTCAGGGATCTGGCCAACCTGGGACAAGAGTCCTGGTAATTCTGGGGCACGGAGGGAAGCTGCATGGCTGACCTGATCTTCAGAGGGGGTTTTTAACGTGTTCTTGCCTCCCGAGTGTCTGAGAAGGAAAGCAACTTCAGAGACGAAGCATATCTAGCTCCTGGGATACACGCCCTATGAACATGAAGTATTTCTATGAAATTGAGAAGCTTGGATCTTAGATTCTTTTTTTTTTGGGCGATTCGTTTCATATATGATATTATACGTTTCAATGCCATTCTCCCAAATCAAAAAATATGGAACGCGTCACGAATTTGCATGTCATCCTTGCGCAGGGGCCATGCTAATCTTTTCTGTATTGTTCCAATTTTAGTGTATGTGCTGCCGAAGCGAGCACTTAGATTCTTCTTAAAGAAAGCTCTAAACTACCTGGAGCTCTACCGCCTTAGCTCTATATAAACAGTGAATCTGTACTCCTATAATTACTCAAACACAAACTCTCCAATATACACCCAGGAGCAATGTCACAATGGTGTTAGTAAGTACTCCCTCACATAAACCTAAATTCTCCCCAGTGCAAAGCAAATCTGGTAGCTGTTAATATTTGCATTGCACTTATGTGTTTACAGAACACAGTCACATATATGACATAATTTAATTCTCACACTCACCACCTGATATGTAGAATTTATCATTATTCCTATTTACAGATGAAGCAAATGGAGCCAACAGACATTCACTGACAAAATCACACAGCTAGTACAGTCTTATAATTTGGGGCAATTATTTCCCACCAGCACACACCACCTTAGATTTTTACATTCTGACTGGTACAAATTCTGACTCCTAACTTCTCCTAGATAATTCAGAAATTTCCCTCATCCACCAGGGAACTGGCTCAGTCACTATTCCTTTCTACCTCACCGCCTTCTCCCCACCTTCTGCCATCAAGACCCTACACTGGAGGTCCCTGGCGGTCCAGAGGAGCCTGGGAGGGTTACAGTTCACAGGGCCGCGAAGAATTGGACATGACTTAGCAACTAAACAACATCAAAACCAGTGGTGAGGGCCCCACACTTCCACTGCAGGGGATATGGGTACGATCCCTCATTGGGAAACGAAGATCCCACAGGCCCAGGAGCCAGAGGAAAAACATACACCCACATACAGTGACACCTAGAGTCACTGTCAGTTTTAACTTAAATTCACCACGAGGCGGAGTTAATCTCAACAATCCAAGAAATCCATGGGCTACAGAAGAGAGGGTCCAGAGTTAAAAATAGCTCAACAAATTGTTTAAAAGAAAGAGATAGCTGGATACTGGCACAAGTTTTCCCACTTACATGAGGCTATACCCCAAATAGCCAATGGCCCATTACCAGGTAGTTAAGAATTTTCAGTTCGGACTTAATGGCTCAAAAGCAATGAACGTCTGTAAACCCACCCAGGTACTCCACTCCAGTTGCTGCCTCTGAGAGGACTGGTCACATGGGCTTTGCATCAACTTACACCTAAACCACAAACCAAGAAACTAAGACCCCATACAACCAAATATTAATGTATCAGAATAAGGCTAATACGAAGGAAACCATTACCTATTTAACCACTCAAAAAAATAAATAAATAAAATAAAATCAACCCATTTGCAACTATACTCACTGACAAAAGAGGAAATAAAAGCCAAGTGACACTGCCCAAAGGTCTGACAAATAACCAGGATCGGTGTGGGTGTGGGGTTGGGGTGGAGTTGCAGCAGAGGAAACAAGTGACCATGAGTTAACAAGAGATTTTATCTCCTACAAGTCCAATGTACTCTGTTGGAATAACTTCAATTTATACTCATAGCACTACCTTATATTTTTGAATCTGGACCTGTGTACTCTCTGCAGATGAATCAGAATATTCCTGGAAGAGTGAAAAAGATCTCCATCTTCAATGAAATCTGTACAGTACACTTGTCTTGAAGTTATCAGGGAAATACAGCCTTCCTCTACATTCTAGCTTAGAAAACCTTAGCTGAACTCTACATCTCAAATACCTGCCCCCTTCTCAAACTGCTGCCTAAGTAACCTAACCACTGAGACAACGGCCTAAACTATCTCAGTGTCAGTCCACCAGTAAGACCACGACTACGCACTTTCTAAGACTAAGGCTTACGAAGAACTGAATGCTAGCTTGGGACCACAAGTATGGAGAGCCTCTTCCTCAAAGGAGAAAAAAGCTGTAAAGACTGTAGTCCAAAATTACTCTAAAACTCAGGTCAGATATAAATGAAACCTTAAAGAGACAATCTAATGCCACAGTTCCGAAACCTGGGGCATATTAAAATAGCAAATGACCTTTAAAGCCATGATGTTCCTACAAAAAATAACTTGAAAAAAAATTGTGATACCCAGACCCTATTTCCAGGGATTGCCTAAAATTGCTGCAGGCATTATTTTCTTTTAAATAAGCTCCAAAGGTGCCATTCACACAGTCAGAGTTAAGAACCACTGAGGCACACACTGGTCCCCAAACATAACGAATCCAAGGTCTATCTTCAGTTCAGTCACTCAGTCGTGTCCAACTCTTTGTGACCCCATGAATCGCAGCACGCCAGGCCTCCCTGTCCATCACCATCTCCCAGAGTTCACCCAGACTCACATTCATTGAGTTGGTGATGCCATCCAGCCATCTCATCCTCTGTCGTCCCCTTCTCCTCCTGCCCCCAATCCCTCCCAGCATCAGGGTCTTTTCCAATGAGTCAACTCTTCGCATGAGGTGGCCAAAGTACTGGAGTTTCAGCTTTAGCATCATTCCTTCCAAAGAAATCCCAGGGCTGATCTCCTTGCAGTCCAAGGGACTCTCAAGAGTCTTCTCCAACACCACAGTTCAAAAGCATCAATTGTTCGGCGCTTAGCTTTCTTCACAGTCCAACTCTCACATCCATACATGACCGCTGGAAAAACCATAGCCTTGACTAGATGGACCTTTGTTGGCAAAGTAATGTCTCTGCTTTTCAATATGCTATCTAGGTTGGTCATAACTTTCCTTGGGAATATCTAAAAACTAGATTGATTCCCAGGTCCTACCCCACACCTATGTAGACTTGCACTTGAAACCTCAATGACAGTTAAGTACAGACTCATTTTATATACAAAGGGGCCAGGAGAGTGAAGCTGCCCGCACACGGAGTTAGGGCTGTCATTCTCCAATGGCTCCAGAGCCTAGTACAGAACAAGAGCTCTGACGAATGAATGTATGTCATGGGCATACACATGCAGAGCAAAGTTTTACTCTCTCAAATGGTTATTCAAAAAAAAGGCAGGTATCAAAACTTTATGTAAAGGAAAGAAAATTCCAAGCAGAAGTCAGGAACTCACATCTGTTTTATTCTCTGCTAATATCCTCAAGAGCCTTATTAAGAAGGAAAGAAAGAAAACCGTACTTTTTAATTACTAAATCTGAGGGAAATGAGCATCTGAGTGGCAGGCTTTTGGGCTTGGCTATGTGGAACCCTCTGGACAATGGAACGTGAGGGATTTTCAATGTGCTTGCTCCTGCACCCACTCTGGCTCACCACCTAATGTCCTCTCTGGAAGGCTCCAGAACAAGAAACATGAAGCCAACCTGAGCCCAATCTGAAGCTTGGAGGCAAAATCCAACTGACCCACAATCTAGAAAAATAAATGCTGTTGGATAAAGCCAGCTGAGAGTTAGAGTGGTTTGTAATGTACCATTATTGTAGGAATAGTTAATAAAAATTTTTTTAAAGGAGGAGGGGCTCTTCAGAAAAAAATAAAAGTAATATATAAACAAAATATTGTAACAGCCCTGGAAAGAAGAAAATATTACGGTGCACTCTTCTGTTGAGCTTTGTAAGTTAATCACCACGCTCTGACGTTAGGGCAAACTGGGTAACTCTTACAGAAAACACTGAGAGCTCAATCAGGAATGCGATTCAAAGACACTCCCCTCACAGATTATTAGATATCCTAACCATGCAGAGCTCAGCCTTTCCTGAAAAATAATAGAGTTGCTACTTCTTGGTGAAAAACCATCCAAATTTTCAATGTATGTTAGCTGTACCCAGAGAAGACTAACCTCAAGAAGCAGGGTCCCTGTACACCAGTTCCTTAGCATTCAGCACCCTCCAATAACCACTAACAACATCAAAATGAGAGGAGGAAAACAAGAGAATAGTCCAAATCTAACAATGAAGAAAACGTAGTATCTTATCCATTCTATGAAGATATTGTGAAGATAATTAGAAGACACCAATGATCTAACGACAGCTTTTCAGAAAAAAGCACCACTACACTAAATGTATAACACAAAACTTTAAGAGGTATTCTGATTATATTCAATACTACGAAAATAAGCCCTGCCTCAGAAAAAGGAAATATAACATTTTAGAATAAAGGAAATATTGTAATCATTCCTTTGATTCCATGATCAACCTTCTATTCCCTTAAAATATATGAATATAGTCCTTCTATTGGCATAAAATCCAACTCAAAGGGAATTCCCTGGGGGTCCAGTGGTCAAAACTAGGTGCTCTCACCGCTGGCCTGGGTTTGATCCCTGGTCAGGAACTAAGACCCTGCAAACCATGTGGTGCAGCCAGAGAGAAAACTCAGCTCCAAGGACGCCGACTGTAACAAAGCACAAAACCTACTTCCAAGATCTTCAGTGTAACATCAGTATTGTAGAAATACAGTGATGTATTTATTGGGTGTTGTATTAGGCTAAATGTTGTAAATTTTGCCATAAGCTAAGTCTGCTAAGGACTTTTTTAAATAGCCCTTTTCCAATCTCTATTATCACACACGCTGGGTAGTATCACTAAGCCAAAGATAACAGACAAGTTTGTTAAGTCAAATAGAAAAACAATATTTAAACAGAAAACAATGTCAGTTTCATCCATTTCTTCTGATATTGGAAATCAAATTGAAAATGCTTAACTAGAAAACAATGTTAGCTTTAAGCACCACTGTTCTTCTGATGTGTGAAAAATGCAACAATACCACCATGTAACCTGCTCTATTTCATTTATTCATTCTTGAAACCATGTACTCATCCAATGACTATTTTCAGAGCTATCTCTTATGTGTCAAACACTGCTCTAGACCAGGGATCCAGTGAGAATCAGGATGGACCCGTATGCCACTATACCAAGAACAAGGGATACGGAGTTCCTGCTCCCCAGTCTCATAACATGATCCATGTGTCTCTCCCAGGTACGGCCAACACGGAAGAAGACACATTGGTTAAAACAGTAAAGCCTAGATTTGCTTCTTCCTAACCTCTTCCCAACCAGCCCAGCTAAGTTCTAGCACAGAACAGAATCAAGTCAAACATGACTCCACATAGAAAACTATGAAAATGAGGCTACACACTGCATCAGCCTTATTAACTGAATTAACAGCCCTTAGTTTCTAAGATTCTCAGACAGATCAGTACAATGCTCTTAAAAATAAATGAATCATTCTTGACACCTACAGAAAATGTGCCCTATATTCAGATACAAGGCACAGAATCTATAATTTGATAGAAGCAGTTTGTGGTTAACACCTTCAGAGCAGTGGTTCTCAAACTTGGCTGCGTAATGGAAGTACCTGAAAGCTTCTAAATAATCCCCTGCTCAAGCTGCACTCTACAAAGCAGCAAAGTTTGAAAACCACTGATACAGAAAACTTGGGAGAAAAAATGGCTGCTTTCCCACTAATCCATGGATTGGAGGTACGCTGTCATTTCAACAACATGAGCAGTGAGCTGCCAGAGCACTTCTCTATGGAACCCACTTGATATTAAAGAAAAGGAGTTTGTAGGCTACCTGTCAAACTTAGGGGAGAAGGCAGAAACCTGAATATGACGAGAGGAAAAAATATCTCAACCTGAATTCCAAAAAACAAAGTACATTAAATCTTTATGTTCTAAATTTTTATCCTGAAATCTGTTAGAAATTGATGTCAATGAGTCAAGTTCCCACTCCTAAATGTCTAAAGATTAAGAGGCGGAGGGAAAATAACAACCCCCAGGCTGACTTGTGAAGGGTTTTTTTGTTTGTTTAATACATCTGAAAAGAATGCATATACAAAGAATTGAGACATGAGAAAGCATTGGTTCAACACTAATGAAATCTACAAGAATTAGGATTTGGGGAAGGTGGGGAAGATAACCTAACATTTTTAAAACTTGAAAACTGCAACCAAAATAAGCTGATAAAATCCTTATTAACACTTACGAAGAGTCTTCCTAAGACTCTCTCTAGGATTTTTACTGAACTAGAGAGCCTCACCTGGCTGCTCTAGGGTTCCTTGTATGCAAAACAGAAACAAGGGGATTCCCCTGACTGGTCCCCATGTTGTTAAAGGTTCTCCCCACCCCCACCCCACCCTCAGCTTCTTAATGAAGCAGGTCTCCATCCTCAGACTTGGAAGAGGATGTGAATCATCCCACAGGCATCTGTCTTCTAGCACCACCCCTTGGATTTCCTCTATATACCAGGTCTTCAGCTGTGTTCTAGGAACACCATATCATACACTATTAAGCTGCATGTCTATCCTAAGCATATTAAGACAATGACTGACAGGGGAAAAAAAAAATTTTTTTAATTATGTACTCAATCCATTTGGTGTATTTCAAAAGGTGCAATACTTTTCTTCATTTATCAGTGAAAGAAGTTAGAAATTAACTTCAAAAAAAAAAATCAGCAAATGGCAAACAAATTTCCTTGAGAGTCACAGTCACATATATAGTGCATCCTAGAAAAGAGGAGGGGCGAGACAGGTTCCACCCACTTTCATGAGTTTCATCAAATACTGGACCTACTCAAGGGTGGAGAGAAAAGGCAACTTTCAAAAAGGAGTATATTATTAAATGAGGCGTTTACTATACTCCTTCCTAAGAGCACCAGGTGGGGAACATGTTCTCTAAACTAGATCTAGGAAGTGGAACATGGAATCAATCCGTCCTCCTCCCCTAAGGGCTGTCCAATGGTTAATGGATTTAAAAAAAAAAAAGACTAAATATAAACAAATCCCACACACACTCCCCCGCCCAAACGAAAAAAAAAAGAAAGAAAAAAAAACACTAGATATCCCAGATTACTCGCCAGAGTGGAACCCGGGAACAGCTTCAACAGCCCAAATTAGTCTGTTACAGAGTCATCACAAGCATGCCTTGCTTTTAAACAAACAAAAAAAATAATAATAGTTTTTTTGAAACGACAAAACAAAAACTAGTACTGATCACTTTTCTGACAATACACAATTACTCAAAATTAACTAGTATTGAGGGGGAAGGGGGCCATACCTATGGGCCTTCTCACACAAGTGCATGTGGGTAGGTGCAGGGCATTTGTCATTATTGCAAAAACGAATTTTAATTTTTAATCTTTAGTTTGATTTAAACATTGCTTTTAGTATGATGCCGACACCAGCTGTGCAGAAAGGGCTCTGGAGAGACGTTCATAGCAGCACACACCTGCGGCTCTTCTTCGGTTCTGGAGGCTCCAGGGCAGCCAATATTGCTTCATCAAATACATTCTTTAGGCCTTTCTGAAAAGGGGTAGAAAGAAAAAAATTTGCAGTCTGATATTCAGTATAATAAAATTGAAGATCAAATTTAAAACATTCAAAACCCCCAAGAGTTGGCAAAGAACGAGTCACTGAAAAACCCTGAATCTACACACAATTATCTCACTTCACCAAGTTCTGTCCAGGCAGGGCACTGGAAGGATCCAGCAATTCAGGAGTAGAGGAGCAGATATTCATGAGTGAGACAGTGAGTTCTTTGAGAAAGCTTTCTGCAGACCAATGTATGTCACAAGAAGCAAACAAGCACACGTGTCATTTGCTCATTCAATATGAGTTTTGTACAATGTGCTGCTGAAACATTTTCCATAAAAACAACTAAGCAGCTCTGCATTCAAATGAAACAGCTGAATATGGAACAGGGGTGAGAGGTCCGGCACTGGGCAGAGGCATCCTTAACACATGGAAGGCGCAGGCAAAGATGGAGAGAGCGATTACAGTGGCTGCATCAAAGGTATTCACTCTGAACTCCCTTTTTCCCACCAATTAAGAGCCAGGGGGGTTCAAGGAAGCAGAAATGTGGGTACCTTATACATATGAGAAACTAGAGCCAGTCAGTGCAACAGGAATAAAAAGCTTCATCAGGCATTTATACAAACAATTGTATATTTTTAATTTCAAAATTTGAAGGTAACCACAATTGTATGTTTCCCCTCACAACAATAAAATCAGAAGCAGGAAAATATAAAGGTGGCAGCTTTACATCTCAACATTAACAAACCTTCAGTCAACTGTTAAAATGGATGCTATTCTTAAAAGAGTGTAACAAATGATCTCATAAAGCAGTAGCAGGTACATCAGTATCTTTCCCACCCAGACTGACAAACTCTCCACTACAGCACAGACAGCCACAGCAACTGCAACACAAAGTTTCACTGCACAAAGGAAAACCAGGAAAGAACCCTCCCTTCCCCAGTACACTCCACCAGCAGGTCACCCTCTCCCCATCAATTTTGTCATGCAATTACAATTAACAATGGGTCACAAGCTTAAAACGATGTTTGTGTTATTTTCTCCATCAAGAACTAAGATCTAGAAGTGTTAAAAACTCTTAATTTTCTCCAAGAGGACATTCTTAATGCCAGACCAAGTTCCCTTTTGCAATAGTAATCCAAACCAAAAAGCTCTCAGCATCAGGCAACTCAAGCAGCAGAAAGTTAAACAAGTCCAACTTGACTACTGATCACAAAAAATATTCTATAAGATATTGCATTCTTGATCAAAAACTAATACAGAGGTTGCTCTAAGGTAGTGAGTAAAAAGACGCAGAGGCTTTCAAACAGGATGGTTTTATTCCTTTGTTTTTAAACGATCTTTCTACAGTAGTGGGACAGGAAGCAGCAGCAAAGAGGGGAAGGAGAAAACAGTTTAGAATATACAGCACTTCCTTTTGGGTTGAGTTTCCGGAGGCTCGAGGGCAGCTAGGATAGCCTCATCAAACACATTCTTCAGACCTCTCTACAAGACAGAGGGGAGGAGAGAGAATAGCAGCCAGGTTAGAGGATTAGAAAGACTAGCAGATACAACAGCAGTCCGGATTAAATGGGTTGAATTCACAGAAGCAATGCACCTTTAGAAAAGTAACTGCCAGAAAGCTGGATCTTAAGTCCATTATCAAGAGAGTAAATAACTGAACAAACATCTTACCTCAAAAAAGGTTAACTGAGCAAGAAAACAATTTTTGTGACAATGCCATGTTGATTCCTAGAACAATCACACTTTGAAATCTAACATTACAACATATTAATGAAAACAGTGCCAGAGGAATAAAATGGATATATAAACACAAGATACATGCATTAAATAATTAGGATTAGTACTTGTAAAATACCCAAGTACATCTAATGACAAGAATGGCACACACAGTTTGGAACTAAACCTATTACAATTTCAGGCTTCTGTGAATTCATCCCCTGAATAACTGAAGGACACAAATAGCAGACTAACAAGCATGCTACATGTTTCTAGATTCAATGACGTATCTAGATAGGATTAATCAGGATTTCAGATTAAACAAGTTTTCCAGAACAACAGGTTCAGGCATTTAGAAAAAGTGTTAATTGTTCAGCAGTACCAACTGGGAGAAGTTGAAAGAAAAGACTCTAGAAACAGCATACACTTCAGTTATTCAGTAATGTGTTAGAGCAAGTAACCACCACCCAATAGGAAAACAAAGAATGGGGTCCTAGAATGAGTTTTAGCAAGCAGATCAATGCTTTTAATGTCCGCATGGGGTATCAGAGCATAAAGCATGGAGTGAAAACAAAGAATATTCTCAGCTCTATAAGGAGTAAGATGCAGAAACACACTTACACCTCAGCCAGAACTCCAGCGTGACAGTATGACTCAGCAGTACTGGTACCAGGTCTATAGACTCAACCTAAACTCAACCTAAATCTGAAGCCACAGATTTACCACCCAAACAAGTTTCACATGTCCTTTAGGTCAGTTGGATCCCAAGTAAACATGCCCCCCAAAGCCCCAGAGCACAGCTCCGGTAGCAAATGTGCGAGCCCCAGACACCCCCGCAGGCCCCACTGTGCTCACCGCCCCCACCTACTATCTTAGAGGACTGGCACCACATATTCCATTAGGTACAAAATAAATGAGAAATAACAATAAGCGCTTGAAAAGAAACAAAGGTTAAAAAAAGTTTTCTTCCTTCTGTGTCTTTCACAAACTAGAAACGCTAAACAAGTCAAAGGTTCCTCTGAAATTCTTTCTACATATCTAGGAGCAAATTCTGGTTGTCAAACATAAAAGAAAGGAGGGAAGCTATGAAGGGGAAATAAATTTTATAAGGGGAAAAAAGAGGACAACAATTAGAAACTAGGGCATCCCTTAATAAGAAGCAAATATGTTCCTGCTTATTGACAAAGATCAACTAATCCCCTACAAGAAAAACCTAATCTTTGCTTTAATCACACTATCTGATTATATAGAGAGTTCAGTTTTAGAGGAATGAACAAATTCTGGAGTCCTAAAAACTTCGGCTTCCAAACTGTACCAGGGACCCCATTTTCTGTCTTCTTTTGATTTCTCCAAACTTCAAAATCTGATAAGAAAAATATATTTGCTAAGACTTTCAAATTTCTGTTCTCTGAAAAGGGACTTCCTGAATAAATCTGTTCATAACGTAGAACATCTTATATGGAAGCATCCAGTTCTCTAAAATGAGCATCTCTAGTGACCTAAAAGTGGGTCCACACGGCTTACTTGCCTCCATTTCCCCCACAGGCAACCCATATTCAGAGAATGTGGATATGCAACAGTTATCTGACTCAAATGTTCCATACACATCCTTCTTCAGTACACACACACATTTTTCTGGGGATGCTAGCAAAACACAGAAGCATTAGGCATTTTTTAAAATCTCAGCCAGCTGTATAATTAAGCATTTTTTAAAATCTCTGCTGTACATGTAAGAAAATATAAAATCATCTCAACTTTTAAATATCTACAATATCAATACAACAGAACTGAACTGCCAAGAAAAACTGGGCTTGGAAGAATAAAATTAGGCCTTGAAGCTATCCTGTGAAATATCCAGCTTCCAACAAAAATTTTGTCTTTACATATCCAGCCCAGGGCTGAATTGGAGATTACTAAATTATGCCTACACCCTACATACTAAATACCTAGTACATGTATAATATGTAACTATATATGCCATTTACCTTAGTATATACATTTAATCAAGAATCTGACTTTTTTAATAAAAAAAAACCTATCTGAAAAAGCAATGTGAAAAATATAAGTGAATTTCACATAACTGTAAGAAATCTCTACCCTTCAGTCCTGCCTTATTTTAATTAGGCACCTATGTTCACTGTTCAAACGTCAAAAAAAAAAGAATAAAAAATTTCTGGGCTAATTATTTCCATAATCCTTCCTTCCTTCCAACCCCCAACAGAACAATTCTCAAACGGGAGAATAGGTTGGCGATACCATGAAGGTAAAGAAGGTGAAATCACACAAGTCAGTTGTAACTCTCACCCAAAATACTCTCAACACTGCTTGCTATCCTCAGAATCTGAATTTTCCCATCAAACTATGAAGAGAGTTCCAATTAAATCATTCATAAAGAAAAGTGAACAGTGTAAGGAAGGAATGCCTCCCAAAATCTAGGAATAGAGACACTATATATAAAGGCAAACTTGAGAAATGGCCAAGGCAGCTTTCTCTGAAAGTCTCAATGATTACGACCAATTCCCAATTTCAGATGAATTACCCCAGGAGACTATAGCATCAGCTGTCAGTACTGATAAAAGATGAGATTTACTTAGATGAAACTTTAAGTTGGGGGCAGGGGGAAGAGGGGAATCATTCACATACTCTTATAAATATGTGCTAATCTGGACCTTACCATTAATTATAAAAAAAAAATAAACACAATCCCTGACCACTACAAATGATACATAAAACAGGGAGCTCGCCAACACAAGCACTTTATTTAGAGATGAATAATTTTCTTCATAAAAACGGAGACCTCTAACAAGACTTCTAACAGTCTTCCTTGAGCAGCTTTCTTGAGCGCTACAGACCACTGTCAGAAACAACCCGTGTCCTAAATGCTACTCAAACCGTTCCACTGTTAATAGACATGGGGCTCCACACAGTCCTCACCTGTGTGAGTGCAGAGCACTCCACATACTTGACAGCCTTCAGGTCACGGGCCAGTTTTTCAGCAGTCTCTGGAGTGATAGGCTTCTGCTTATTCTTAGCAAGCTTCTCAATAGTAGAGGGGTCATCTCTGAGATCAATTTGGGTCCCAACAAGCAAGAAAGGAGTCTTTGGACAGTGGTGAGTTATCTCAGGCACCCACTAGAGAAAAGATATTTTAAAAAAAGAAAAAAGTACACCTGCATTAATCTACAAGCCTCCAAAGCGATTTACAAGTTAACAGAAGTTCTACGATAACCTTTTTTTCAGGGACAGAATATCTGACTAACTTACCTTTTCTTTCACATTTTCGAATGAGGATGGAGAGACCACTGAAAAGCAGACTAGAAATACATCTGTTTGTGGATAACTCAGCGGTCGTAATCTGTCATAATCCTCTTGCCCTAAGGGGAAGAAAATCAGAGAAATCAACAAGTGAATCTTGGTGCCTAATAGCATTAAAATCACAAGCAGTCAACAAATTAAGCATGTAGTTAACAGCACACTTACTAATGAGAACGTAACTTATCTAATAAAATGCATGGCTTTGTAATAGAATATTTGAGCAATACTCTCAACTCAGCTAATTCTAGTTAAGAGGTACAAACTATCTGTGATAAAATAAGTAAGTCACAGGAATGTAGTGCTCAGTACAGGGAATATTGTCAGTAACATTTTAGTAACTTTGCATGATATGTATAAAAATATCAAATTACTACGTTGTACACCTAAAACTAATATAATATTGTGAGTCAACTATACATCAATAAAGAAAAAAAATGGAAAAACTGTTTTCACTGCTTTAGAACAGCAATGAATTTGTTATGTATTATTTCCCTTGTTATCAATTTACAGTTTTCAACAAACTGCTGCCAAAAATGATTAAAAATAAGATCTACTCAGATCTAAGAAACAATGACAGTGAAACTGTGTAAGGCAGGGGTCCCCAACCTCCAAGCCATGAGCCAGAACCTCCTGTCAGATCAGCAGCAGCATTAGATTAGAAATGAAGTGCACAATAAATGTAAGGCACTTGAATTATCCTGAAACCACCCCCCTACCCCCAATCCATGGAAAAATCTTCCCTGGTGCCAAAAAGGCTAGGGACTGCTGACCTAAGCAAACAAAAACTTCAGTAAAACCCAGCTGACAAAATCCACTGCTCATGACTACCAAATCAGGCTCACATGTTTAGTTAATGGGTACGTGTAAGACACCAGTACTTGAAGCTGAAAACACATAGAAAAAAAAGAACTCAACAAAAATCTGCGATGCTAAATTAATATGGAGGAAACTCTGGTGAAAAGGAGAATATTTATATGGTCTTAAAGATTATTTACAAATCACAAGGGGGAAAAAACATAACCACACTGTGAAGAAATGACATCACCTTAACCGAGTGATCAAGATTACCATCACCAGTGAGTGGCAGATGAATGTCATATGCCTAATCACTAAGGTAATATTCCAACCAAAATAGCATAATTTGTATCTAATCATGAGAAAAGAGACCAAAACCAAAATGAGGGGAGGAGGGTGAGGATTCCTGGGTCTGTAGTATATTATAATGTCATGAAACACCAAAAAAGGGGTTGGGGGCAGAAGAACTGATCCAAATTACAAGAAACTAAAGAGACATAACAATTAAATGCAATACATGGTCCTGTACTAAAAGCAAAAAAAAAACTGGACTTGGATCAATTGACAAACTGGAATATAGATGTTAGAGTACAGTATCAATGCTAAATTTCCTGAAGTTGATTACTATTATACAAAAATATCTCTCTCCTTAGGAAATTCACTTATTCAAGGCTGTGTGTGTTAGTCGCTCAGTTGTGTCCAACTCTTTGAGACCCCATGGACTGTAGCCCACACCAAGCTCTTCTGTCCATGGAGTTCTCCAGGCAAGAATACTGGAGAGGTAGTGATTCCTTTCTCCAGGGTATCTTCCCCACCCAGGGACTGATTCTGGGTCTCCTGCATTGCAGGCAGATTCTTTACCATCTGAGTCACCAGGAAAGCCCTAATTCAAGGATAATGATGACTTACTCTCAAACAGTTCAGGGGGGAAAAAAAGTATGTACAAATATGTTGAAAGAGGAAAAAAGCAGATAAAACATTAACAACTGGTAAATTTTGTTAAGGATATATGTGGGTTGCTGGCACTATTTCTGCAACTGTTCTTTAAGCTTGAAATTATTTCCAGATAAAAAGTGATCTTAAAATACCCATACACATTTCCAAAACTGTGAAGGAAAGGGAAGAGTCACAGAGGAAGGATTTAATAATCCAATTTCAAAACTGAACTACAACAATCCTATGTATTAACAAGAACAGTTCACAAACAAAAACAAAAGGGAATCCCTGGCGGTCCAGGTTGGGTCTCCACACTTTCACTGTGGAGGGCAAGGGTTCAATCCCAGTGGAGGGGAGACTAGGATCCCACATATCATGCAGCCACAAAACAAACAAACCAAAAAAAGAATAGGAAAGTACTTAATGACACTAAACTGGATGCTAAAAAATGGTTAAAATGGTAAATTTTATGTTATATGCATTTTACCACAATAAAAAATATTTTAGGGGAAAAAAAGGAAAAGTTAAATATTTTGTTGTTGTTGTTCAGTTGCTCAGTCATGTCCTGCCACCTGGGAACCCTAAATATTTTCTATGCCAGTGAAATTTTTTTTTTTTTTTTTTTTTTTGCCACCAATGAGAAAGAATATAAGAATTTAGGGTAGCTATCAAAACATGGTAATAAGCCTGGCATGCTGCAGTCTATGGGTTCACAAAGTCGGACATGACTGAGAGACTGAACTGAACTGAACTAATACATAAGTAGACAATAAACGTATTGTCAGGAGAATACAGCAAGCAAGTGAATAAGGTTTAAGAAGTCAAAATAAAGACTACAAAACAACAATTACAAAACAATAAAATCACTTTCAGTACCTCTAGCAATTACTGACGTTTAGAATCAAAGAAAGTCAAAGGTATGCACTAAAGTGTTCAACCTAATACTTAAATACTATAGCAAGCCACTATGCAACCTAAATACTTACTAGAGCAATATGCTAGGATTAGAATCAAAACAATTCAAAGGTATGCACTAAGGTGTGTAACTATATAATATAATTGTAGACACAGAAGGGATTAAAAAGGAAAGAATGGGGGGAAAAAATATCAGCCAAACTCTTTAATTCTCTCAATCTTAACTGCCTGAGCTCTACACTAGCTGGAGCTCTGAGGCATCACAACCAAAGCTCCAAAAGAACAATAAAACAAAAACTAAATTTAGAAAATAAGAGGATGATACAGTTAACCAAACTGTATAAAAAGTACAGATGTTCACACACCTTTTCTTAGCCCTAGTCCCTATTCAAATGGAATATATTTCATGAAAATTAAGGCTGACACAGACTAGAAAAGGCTACATTTTTAGTCATCCAGCCCCTGCATCAAAAAGAGACTCCAAAGCACCACCAGGAGCATCTAAATAAATGCCCAATGTTTTACATGCAACCAACCTTCAATTCAGATGGACTGGACGCAGAAAACAAGTAACAGTCACTGTTTTTTAACACAAGACCCAAAGAGGTATTGGTCTGTCCATTTACTTGTAATAACAAGCCCTCAAAGCTATAAATCTTTCTTTTCCTTTGCTAAGGAGAAAAAAAATTCAAAAGTAAAATTGTTCAATAAACAAAATGTAGGCTACCTTACATCTACATTTGCTTCAAGTGCTACATTTAAGGAAAAAGAGTGAGTATGATCCCTTAGATGAGCAAGTCTCTTCAATATCCAAGCATAATTTATCCAGCTAAAATCTATTTTCTGAGTTTGTCACAAACAGCCATTATTCACTCAAGATAGAGGTAGCAGTATCATTTAACATCCTTTAAGGTACACAACATAATCAAATTTCCCTCTACTGTATAAGACAGGTTTTGACTACAAGTCTTAAAATTATATTTAGCAGCACACCAGCTCACCACTTAATTTTTAACACTTGACAAAAAGCTAGGGTACATCTCATGGGTTGCTGGTTTTGTTCCTTGCTCACAATCTCATATTCAAAATTTGAATTCAAGTGGAATTACGTCAGCTTGAACTGAGGACTCTGGTCCACATGAAAAATCTGAAATGTTCTCATGGTATGAAAAATAAGAATATGGCTAAAAAACAATTTTCAGAGAATTCCAGGAAGACATTACAAATAAAGACAAATTAAACATTTCAGAGAATATACAACTACAAATTAAAACTTAAACATTTTTTCTACACACAATTTCTCAAAATTCAACAGCATTTAGTGATCCCTGCTCCATCCATGCTGTGGAGCGTGTGTGTGTGTGTGTGTGTGTAGTGTGCAGTCACTCAATCATGTCTGACTCTCTGCAACCCTACGGACTGGAGCCCACTAGGCTCCTCTGAGCAGGCTGCCATTTCCTCCTCTAGGGGATCTTCCCAACCCAGGGATCAAATCCACATCTCCTGCATTACATTCTTTACCACTGTGCCCCACCTGGGAAGCCTGTTACGGAGATTATTCCTAAATAATTTCATAACTTTTACATCATGAGATAAAACAAATCCAAAAATAAATGGGGACACTGGAACCTGAGATTCCTACCAGCTTATATATAACATTGCATGCTAATGCAGAACTTACTGAAGACTCAAAGAAAGATTCTACAGTAACACCAGAGACCAAAGTGGCTATAAATATCTCTGTGGACACTATTGCCATTCCTGACAAAGTAATTGATCGATAACTACAGAAGACAGCCAGATACTAGAAAACACCTCAATGAAAGTTTTTTTTTTAATTGGAATATAATTGCTTCATAATGTTGTGTTAGCTTCTGCTGTACAACAACATGAATCAAGAACACCAACAGCTAAACCAGGTCAAAGTACATCACTATGGCTTGTTCTGAATATTATTCTTTTGCTAAGAAAGAGAATAATATTAGCTGTGCACCAAACACATTCCAGTCATTGTGCTGGGTTTTTTTTAATAGTAAAGTGAGTCATGTAGGGATGTGAGAGTTAAACCATAAAGAAGGCTGAGTGCAGAAGAACTGATGCTTTTGAATTGTGGTGCTAGAGAAGACTCTTACGTCCCTTGGACTACAAGGAGATCAAACCAGTCAATAAAGGAAAACAACCCTGAATATTCATTAGAAGTACTAATGTTGAAGCTGAAGCTCCAATACTTTGGCCACCTGATGTGAAGCACCGATTCATTGGAAAAGACCCTGATGCTGGGAAAGACTGAAGGCAGGAGGAGAAAGGGGCAACAGAGGCTGAGATGGCTGAACCACCAAATTTGGGCATAAATTTGAGCAAATTCCAGGAGACAGTGAAGTTACAGGAAGCCTGGCGAGCTACAGTCCACAGGGTCACAGAGAGTCGTACAGGACTTAGTGATAAACAACAATGAACCATAAATGCACAGCTCCTCAGTTTTTACATATGTATTCATTAAACTATCACTGAATCTTCACACCACCTCTGAGGAAAATATTTTAAACATTTTACACACCAAGGTAATTAAGCTCCACATAGTTAAGTAACTTCCCAACTATCTAGCTAACTGGTCTATCTAGCATCAAAGTCCAATCTTTCTCTTGTTTATTGCTATGGTAGTGCCTGAAATGACTAATTACAATTATTAGAATTCAAAAATGAAGCTATCTTCTGAAAATTGAGAATGCATAAATAAAGAATACATAAATAAAACAAATGAGAATGGAGGGAAACAAATTTAATGTGAACATAAGTGAACTGAACTGTCTTCCAAATAACATAGCCACACGGGGGCGGGGGGGACAAAATCCAAGGAATTTTGTATGCTATTAGACCAAAGGAAAAAGGTACTGCAAACCAATCTTGAACTCTTATTACATATTTGCTTTTCACAGTGGTATGGTATAAAATTCTGAAATTGTTTTATGTGTGTTACAGAAGTGAAAATGAAAACATTTTACTCATCTTTTGGGGACTTAGCATCTACCTATAGAAGACATGGAGATGAAAATATGGAATTGGTGAAGGCAAAGACAACAGCTTGAATTGGACTGAATTTGGAGTTATCAACAAAAACTCACTATCCAAATTAAACATGCTAATATTTCCCTCCCTAGCTGGAAGAATATATTCAAGACAAGTCATTGTGGTTCAGGACAAGTCATTTTGGTGCAAAACAAGTTGCTACCATGTTATAGCTGTTCTACTTTCTTATCTATGTCCAGAGCTCTATAACAATAAGTACATCTAGGACTTAGATTCCCATTTTGCAACATTGTAGGAAAAATTGATTCAGGCAAAAATTATCAGTGATTATTAAATCTAGTTCAGTTCAGTCACTCAGTCGTGTCCGACTCTTTGTGACCCCATGAATCGCAGCATGCCAGGCCTCCCTGTCCATCACCAACTCCCGGAGTTCACCCAGACTCACGTCCATCGAGTCGGTGATGCCATCCAGCCATCTCATCCTCTGTTGTCCCCTTCTCCTCCTGCCCCCAATCCCTCCCAGCATCAGTCTTTTCCAATGAGTCAAGTCTTCGCATGAGGTGGCCAAAGTACTGGAGTTTCAGCTTTAGCATCATTCCTTCCAAAGAAATCCCAGGGCTGATCTCCTTCAGAATGGACTGGTTGGACCTCCTTGCAGTCCAAGGGACTCTCAAGAGTCTTCTCCAACACCACAGTTCAAAAGCATCAATTCTTTGGCACTCAGCCTTCTTCATAGTCCAACTCTCACATTCATACATGATCACTGGAAAAACCATAGCCTTGACTAGACGAACCTTTGTTGGCAAAGTAATGTCTCTGCTTTTGAATAAGCTGTCTAGGTTGGTCATAACTTTCCTTCCAAGGAGTAAGCGTCTTTTAATTTCATGGCTGCAGTCACCATCTGCAGTGATTTTGGAGCCCAAAAAAATTAAGTCTGACACTGTTTCCACTGTTTCCCCATCTATTTTCCATGAAGTGATGGGACCAGATGCCATGATCTTAGTTTTCTCAATGTTGAGCTTTAAGCCAACTTTTTCACTCTCCTCTTTCACTTTCATCAAGAGGCTTTTTACTTCCTCTTCACTTTCTGCCATAAGGGTGGTGTCATCTGCATATCTGAGGTTATTGAGATTTCTCCCGGCAATCTTGATTCCAGCTTGTGCTTATTCCAGCCCACCATTTCTCATTTTGTATTCTGCATATAAGTTAAATAAGCAGGGTGACAATATACAGCCTTGACGTACTCCTTTTCCTATTTGGAACCAGTCTGTTGTTCCATGTCCAGTTCTAACTGTTGCTTCCTGACCTGCATACAGGTTTCTCAAGAGGCAGGTCAGGTGGTCTTGTATTCCCATCTCTTTCAGAATTTTCCACAGTTTATTGTGATCCACACAGTCAAAGGCTTTGGCATAGTCAATAAAGCAGAAATAGATGGAGTGCTAAAGACAAGAGAATGTTTATACCATTTTAAAGTATCTCCTCACAAAGTGACAATTATAAAAGGAAATATTCTAAATATATAGTAGGAAAACTGGACACCACCATAATCCAGTGATCAAAATTACTTTTACCAAATGGTGATACCCTGAGATGGACATACTTACCAACCTGGTTTACTAACCAAATACGCGTATCTTGAATCTACTCATGAGGAAATGGACAAACTCAAACTGAGAAACATTCCATAAAATAAATGGCCAGTTTTCTTAAAAAAAAAAAAAAAAAAGGCGATGGTATTAAAGACTGAGACTCTATACTAAAAGATATTAACCAAAGAGAGTGACAACTACATGCAATGTGTGACCCTAGGTCAGAACTTGTAGAAGAAAAATTGCTATAAGGAACAATATTAAGACAACTGACAAAATCAGAAAGTTGACAACAGGTCAAAGTTTAAAATATTATACACACACACAATGCTAAATTTCCTAAATTTGGTTAAGTGCACTGTAAGAGAATACCCTTGCTCTTCAGAACTGCATACTGAAACATTAGAAACAAAAGGGCATGAGGTATGCAACCTACTCTACTAATGGCTTAGAAATAAAAGCAATATGCACACAGAGCTGGAGAATGTCCCAAAAGGTTAATAACTGGTGAATCTGGTCAGGAGTTCTTTGTACTAGTAACTTATCTATAAACCTGAAGTTAAATCAGGATAGAAAGTGATAAAAGACAATGTGCATCCAAATACTAAAGTGTTTCTATAGGAAACATAAAACTACAAACGGACTCCTATGTTAACAGAAGATGTTACACTGTGGTGTGAGCTGCCATACAACAGACTACTGAGTAACCAAGAAGACTGTGACACACAAACACAACCCTGAGAGAGATCATCACACTTCTCTACAAAGAGATAAAGGCAGGTACAGAGAAAGGGGTAGAGGGGAGAGCACCCTTCTCTTTTCCCTCTGTATAAATACAGTGAAGGTACAGGAAGAGCTCTGTTTTGAACATGCACTAAGATGTGATTGTCTCCATATATAGATGGTTTTTCATATTCTCCTTTTGCTTATCTATATTCTGTTTTTCCTGTAATAAGGAAAAACCTGTATCTCTAAATAAAGAATAACATTTTAAATTCTGACATAGAAAAGAATTGGTGGTGGAATTGGAATTATTTAATATGGAAAACAGACTATGATAAAATATGTTAAGTGAAAAAAGCTAAAATAGAACTATAAACACAAGAGTAAAAAGCATTAAAAAAAAAAGAAAGAAAGAACAAAATAACTGGAAACTCATTAAACAAGAATTTGGTGTTGTGACCACTGAAGCAGAAATAAAGCTATGAGACAGAGGAAGAGCCCTATCTCTGGTCTTAAACAGTATTATTTTAAAACAGCTGTAAGAGATGTAGCCAAAGATAGGAATAGTATAAGAAGAATTCAAAACAACTATATTCAATACCTTGTAATACTTAAAATGGAAAAGAATCTGAAAAAGGAAATACATATATATATATATGTGAAAATAACTGAATCACTCTGTAGTACACCTGACACTTAACATGCTGCTGCTGCTGCTGCTGCTAAGTCGCTTCAGTCGTGTCCGACTCTGTGCGACCCCATAGACAGGAGCCCACCAGGCTCCCCCGTCCCTGGGATCCTCCAGGCAAGAATACTGGAGTGGGTTGCCGTTTCCTTCTCCAATGCATGAAAGTGAAAAGTGTCGCTCAGTCGTGTCCGACTTTGAGCGACCCCATGGACTGCAGCCTACCAGGCTCCTCCGTCCATGGGATTTTCCAGGCAAGAGTACTGGAGTGGGGTGCAATGACTAACATTAATAATTAAAAATTAATTATACTTCAATTCTAAAAAGTCTAAAAAAAAAGAATAAATGAATTAAAGAATTCAAAACAAAATAACATAGTCGACAGGTTAAAAGTAACCAAACAAATAAACGAAATCAGAGGCTATCTGGGCATGGAGGAAAGCTTTAGCAGAAAGAACACTGAGTTAATGAGTGACTCCAACCAGGATTCTGAGATTAAGGCCTCTGGAGAAGGATACAGAGTCTCCTCTTAAGTGTATCAAAGACAGGAGACTCAGTCTGGATGCCAAATATCCCAGGTCTCCAGCACCTGTCAAAAAATATCTTAGGCTTACAGTGTCCTTAACCAGTTGAGGTGAAGACTCTGCAACTTGCCCAGTACAGTAAAATAATTTCCTTAATAAATGTCTTTCAACCCGTATAAAGATTCAGAATCTAATATAGAAATGAAATAAATCAAACATTATTATTGTTAATTTTCAATTACATTTGGGAATAACCTATTCTTACTTAACACTCAGTGTCTATAATATTTAAAATAATCACCATGTTAAAGAACATGATAGATTAGTTTTCTGGTTCCAATTTAAAATGTGTTACAGCGTAAGTGATCTTGAGTTTTCGTTGAAAATGTTAAGAACTTTATGAAAGTTGTAAATAATACTGTTTAAAAGATAAATTAAAACAAATACAGAAAATCATAAGTTATCAGGTTTATTCCAGTTATGTACGTAAACACTTGGGAATGTTTCACTTGTCATGTCAAGCAAACTGAATCACTTAAAACAAAAGCTGAGTATTTTAAGTTTATACATGCAATCTAAAGTGCTAGAAGAAACTTAACAGTTGTAAATGAGGCTGACTAGGATTAAAGTCTGACCAACCCAAGTTAAATAAACCAATATTAATCAAAGGACCCTGGGCAACTGTGAGAATGATTTGTTAAAATAGATGTTTTAATAAAAAGAAGTAATAAGTTGTGCAACTATTAATAAATGTAAAGGCTTACTCACTTCCAAGCTGTGACCATACAAAGACATATATATATAAATGTTCACAGCACCATTATCCATTATAGCTTAAAAACGGAACCCAAACCATCAACTTGTTATTGGTGGATAAATGGATAAAACAAACTGTGCTATATTTATAAACTGAATACAAAAGAAACAAACTATTGATAAACATAACAGATGAATCTCAAAAAAAGTATGCTATGTGAAAGAAGTAAAACACAAAAGGCTACGGATCATATGGTTCCAATGATATGAAATTCTAGAAAAGAGAAACCACACTGACAGAAAGCAGATCTGCAGTTGCCTGGGGCCAGGTCAAAGGAAGGGACTGCCTGTAAGGAAGGGACTGCCTGTAAAGGCACAGGAAACCCTAGAATGACATATCTTCATTATTGTGGCAGTTACACAACTAGATGGGCTTCCCAGGTGGCTCAGCAGTGAAGAGTCTGCCTCCCAATGCAGGAGTCGTGGGCAGGTTCAATCCTTGGGTCAGGAAAATCCTCTGGAGAAGGAAATGGCAACCCACTTCAGTATTCTTGCCTGGAAAAATCTCATGGGCAGAGGAGGCTGGCAGGCCACAGTGCATAGGGTTGCAAGAGAGTCGGGCAAGACTGAGCAAAAACACCACCACCACAACTATAGTCAGCAAAAATAACCAAACTGAACACTTAAAATGAGTGAATTCTATTGTACTATACCTCAAAAAAGATTTTTAAAAAATGATTAAGACATAAAGGTTTATAAAAAATAAGTTTTGAAATTTGAAAATAAAGTTTAAAATTAATTTTCAACCTCAGATAGCCATAAATTGTCTTTTCTCTGTATACAGATTGCCTCCGAAAGCACACAAAAACAAAAAAATCCTTCACCAACCATGAGATGTAGGTCATTATCTTACTCTGTCCATCTTCCAAGTCTCCTCTAATATACCATTACTCTTCGAATTTTTAATTCATAAAAATTTTCAAGGTCTAACACACCATTAGAAAGTCTCTAAACTTAACTGTTTACTACTGTCTCTCCATTTCACCCTCCCAATTAAATCTAGACAGTTCCTGAAAGTGGGCAGTATGATATACTCTGTAAGAGCAATATGTCATCTAGCAGGCAGTGAGAGGATAACTCATAAAAAGCCAAGAGGCTAGAATTCCTACATACCAAAACAAATTTCTGAATGTTTCTTTCGCCTAACTGAACTGATAACAGAAATAATACAAGTCAGAGATTTAGATGTGCAGTTACTGTTAAAATAAGGAAAAAACACTGAGAAACTGTAAATAAAGTAGAAATTTATTCCTTAAATTTGAAAAGCTGACTGCAAATATCAATACTGTGAGCTAGACACCGGTTTGCCCCCAAAAATTTTTCAAATGTAATATAAAACAAGCTATAATATGATAATATAGAAGCTACCTATATATATAATATACAGACACATATACTAAAGACTAAGTAAGTCTTCAAATATGAGAGTGATAGCAGAGCCCGTCTAATGGACTCTGCTCTCATCCCACTTGGCCTCCTTCCACACCATCCAGTCAGGGTACTCCAGACACCTATTTGCCATTCCAGGTCTGGGACTGCTTCTTGGACAAGCATTGACCACCATAATATTCAATCCTGCTATCAACAAAAGGAAATGGTTTGCTAATACTCTAGTTTCCCAAAATGTCTGAAAAAAGACAACCACCAAGTGTTACAGTTACAGACAAAAACATTATAAAAGACATCAATTTTTCACCTGCAGTATCAAAAAGTCCAAGAGTATATGGCTCCCCACCAATCATAACTGTGACAGCATAGTTGTCAAAAACCTAAAACAGAAAAATATGACATTGTTAGTGTGCAAGGGGATGGTCAAAACAGGACAGGACAACTCAAGCTAAAACAAAGTTTCCTTCCCAAGACTCAATCCTCTCTCAGTCCATGTTTCTTCTATGACCAATCGTGCCAACTAAGCCCTTGCATGACCTAACATTTCTTCAAAAAAAAAGTGACAGAAGATGCATTCTGGTATGTCTGCTCTACCCCAACTGCCCAGATAAAAAGCCACAAAAGGGTTAGCGGTATGACAGGAGTGGAGTCCCCTGGCTATACGAAATGATACAATTCAAGTTTGAAACTTTCCAGACAGTAATTTAAAGTTTACCTAAATTTTCAATCTAATTTCTAAGAAATTATTCTTCACAGGCCATTTCCTTTTAATATAGAATTAAAATCTCCTAGATCCATGATAATCTTTTTCCTTTCAGGGTTCAAGACAAGAGCAGCCTTGTTGCAAATATGCCCAGTTAGAGAAAAATATAGGTCCCCTCAAGTTACTCAAGGAAAGTGTCCAAAAAGGCTGGCAGGTCTTTTGTTGGGACTTCACGAATAAAACTCACATTACTGGGTACACACCACATGACCTGAGATACCTTCTCTGAACTGAGTATACTTAAGGATAGTATACAGGTGTGTGTGTGTGTGTGTGTGTGTGTGTGTGTGTATACACTTAAGGAAACTGAATAGGGTATACCTCTTGTAAATAGACTGCAAAAGCCATAACAAACAAACTCAGTATATACAAATATATATATATAGGCTGTACTAAGTAATTTGTAAAAATGAGAGGTAACTAAATGAAAGTTCCAACAAATGAAAAATGAAAAAATGAATGAAATGAAAAAAGACCCAACACTAATTCATGGACTCCTCTGAATTATTAATAATTTACAATTGAAAAGCAAGGCTTTCCAGCCAAGAGAAGGATGGTACATTTTAATATCAGCTCTGCTTAACACCAATTCTCTGATTCACGTTTTAGCGGACTGGATTGTTGGGAGCTTGTTTAAATGTTAAAAAAAAAAAAAAAGAATAGACTGGAAAAAAGGGCTTGGGAGAGGTAGCAGTTAAAAGGAAACTCAGTTCTTGACAACAAGAACAAGGAAGTAAAAAGAATATGGTTAAGCTCTCATTTAGGTTAAGTCATACCTAATCCTTTTCCAGAGATCTACACACAAACACATAAACACCCACAAGCTCTCCTTAAACACTTAGACTCAGAAATCACGTTTGTATGAAAATAACTTTAAATGGAAACTGGAACACAAACATTCTGATAGCCTTCACTCAAGATCCACAAAATTGATCTATCTCTAAAGGTCCCTAAGAGTCCCTTTCAGCCTCAGAACTTCTTTTACTTCCAGATATCTCCACATGGGCCAACTCAAAAATATTCATGTTTATAAATATGATTTCTCCCCCTTCAAGAAACCCTAGTTTTTCCTCCTATAACCTGGGCCTACTTCAATCACTATCTGCCCTGGGACATTACAGACTGTCAATTACAATCAAATATAATTACCAAACCTTTAACCTGTCACCACCCTCTTAAAAATACTCTCATCTCTGAAGATTAATCTGAAGTAATCGTACATTTTCTTCCTTTTCACTTCCAAACAATACTAATCCCATATTAATCATACATAGGTGCTCTATAACCTCTAAAATAGCTCACTTAACAGAGGTGGTTGCTGCCAGGCCAAACCAACACTAGCTCCTCTCTCATCACAGAATGGACATCTATCTTTAACATAATTATACAACTAGATTGGTCAACCAACCTGGGATAAAACTGGATCCCCAAACATATTCACAGTGAGTGTTACTCTAAATAACTCACTCTCTCCAACTTCATGATCTTTGTTATCCCCATTTTCCTTCTACTCTTCTAAGGAGCTGATAAAAAGCATTATGTGCGAGAGAACCTCCATAGGCTTCTGTTGATGTTCTCATAAGAAAAACAGGTCTTCTCTACCTCTAAAAGCCAATCTAGAGCACCACTACTGCAAGGACAACAGCGCCATAAGCTTTCCTTCTGTTCCCTAAGGAGAATACTCAGACACATACTACCTTCCCTGAAGTCACAAGGCCCCCCCCAAAATCATCCCAAAGAACTCCAAGCACTGATTAATCATTGGCCAAGATATCAAAAAAAAAAAGTCACCTCATTCCAAGATGTAGTGCATACTTCTCCAAACTGAGACCACCACTCTTTAGAAGCTTGTCTACTGGAGTTTTGCCTCCCAGCACTTCTTGCAAACCCTTCTGTCACCCCTTCTGACTTTCCACTGATTTTTCAGCTGTTTAATTTTAAATTGTACATAATTTACCCATGAGAAGTCAAGATCTTTAAAAACAGGAAACAAAGGCAGACAACAGAAAAATTTCAGTACACACAGAGAAAGTTTTCAAAAGGATATCAAATTATAATACATTTCACTAACAGATGGAAGCCTTATACTTACAGTTGGTACATACTCAGATGGAAATTTGTTTGTTGTGTAGGATATCAGGAGACATGTTTTACCAACGGCACCATCACCCACAACAACGCACTTAATTGTCTGCATCGCTGAAACAGTTTTGTATCCACTTTAAATATTTCAAATTTGATGATGACCTACAAAAAGATTAAAAATACTTCTCTCAATTATTTGTACTTACATATATACTGTTTTACTTCAATTAGCAACAGACTCACACATTCAGAGCAATAACAGAATCAGCACCTCAACTACCAGCGTTAGGAGAACCAAAGAAGAGAAACAGTGATTTTGCAAATAGGAGTCAATTTTCTTAAGTTTCTGATCCTTGGTTGTTTTGACTTAAGTGTTTTTCTTAAAAAATCAAAAAGAATATAAACAGCAGCACAGTTCTTTTTATAATGAAAGAGAAGATGCTATTTCAGAATGAATCCCACTTAATATGTCAAGTGTTATTTTGTGCAACTTTTCCTTCAGTTGTATGTGCCCCCACATGCGTGAATACACATATATGTGTACTAGACTGCAAAAAAAAGGCCACTGCTTCAAAGAATGGTCCCTTTACCCCATCTAAGATGGTTACTCAGGCATAACCAATAAGCAGCAGAGCACCATCACCTGCCCCACATGATAGATAGGCATGAAGAACTGGACAAAGATCAGGGTGATCCCTGGTCTCAGTGGCTGTTTCAGCACCAAGCTGTCAAGCTACTAATTCAATATTTATGGCATAAAGAGATCAAAATCTAGACTTTTAAAATGATCACTCTAAAGCATTCTAACTTATAAACAGATAGAATTACTATAGCTTCTTTTACTATAGTCCTCCATTCTAAGACACTAATAATTACAAATACACCAAGATTTATTAATTTTATCAATTCTGAGATGCTTGTTTTTAAACTTAAGCATTTCTAAAATCAGAACATATCTTTACCAAAGGTTCCTTACACTTGTTACCAGCCATTTTACCCCAACATGTTGACATCTATGAAACTGGGATATATGACATCTTAGTGAAAATCTTAAGTTTTTCTGAAAGAATAAAGAACAGCACTACCTATGTATCTATTTTTAAGATTAAATTCTTTTTCTTATAAATCTGAAGGGATTACAATTTCTTGTTAGCTAGAGATGCCACCTTATTAACATAAAAATGTCAACAGAATTAGATGCCAGGCCTATATGCTCCTATAGTAACCTCCACAACTCTTAAGCATGACTTTCAGTTCAGTTCAGTTCAGTCGCTCAGTCATGTCCGACTCTCTGTGACCCTATGAATCGCAGCACGCCAGGCCTCCCTGTCCATCACCAACTCCCTGAGTTCACTCAGACTCACGTCCATCGAGTCAGTGATGCCATCCAGCCATCTCATCCTCTGTCGTCCCCTTCTCCTCCTGCCCCCAATCCCTCCCAGCATCAGAGTCTTTTCCAATGAGTCAAGTCTTCGCATGAAGTGACCAAAGTACTGGAGTTTCAGCTTTAGCATCATTCCCTCCAAAGAAATCCCAGGGCTGACCTCCTTCAGAATGGATCTCCTTGCAGTCCAAGGGACTCTCAAGAGTCTTCTCCAACACCACAGTTCAAAAGCATCAATTCTTCGGCGCTCAGCCTTCTTCACAGTCCAACTCTCACATCCATACATGACCACAGGAAAAACCGTAGCCTTGACTAGACGGACCTTTGTTGGCAAAATAATGTCTCTGCTTTTGAATAGGCTATCTAGGTTGGTCATAACTGTCCTTCCAAGAAGTAAGCGTCTTTTAATTTCATGGTTGAAGTCACCATCTGCAGTGATTTTGGAGCCCAGAAAAATAAAGTCTGACACTGTTTCCACTGTTTCCCCATCTATTTTCCATGAAGTGATGGGACCGGATGCCATGATCTTCGTTTTCTCAATGTTGAGCTTTAAGCCAACTTCTTCACTCTCCTCTTTCACTTTCATCAAGAGGCTTTTTAGTTCCTCTTCACTTTCTGCCTGTTAGTATCTCTGTATATATATGAGGAATGGGTAACATACAGGAAATATACCTTCTTCCTTTCTTCACCAAAATCATCTTGACTGCACTTCTCTGTATTTAACCTCCTTTTTTATCTTTCTCTCTTCCCTGTAATGCACTAGAGAACAATGCACTAGCATACTCATACTAGGTTAAGGATCTTGACTCCTAAACTAAATCAAATTATTTATCGAAATAATCACACTACACCAAGTACTAAATTAATTCTAGAGAATTATTCTAGAAGAATGTCTTCTACTGATTAATAAAAGCAAGAAGAGAAAACAGGAATAGCTGTCTTCTCATGGTTCCTCAATCCGCCTCTGAAAAATAGGATGTGCTGTGCTTAGTTGCTCAGTCATGTCTGACTCTTTTGCAACCCCATGGACTGTAGCCCACCAAGCTCCTCTGTCCATGGGGATTCTCCAGGCAAGAACACTGGAGTGAGTTGCCATGCTCTCCTCCAGGGGATCTTCCCAACCCAGGGATCACACTGGGGTCTACCTGCATGGCAAGCAGATTCTTTACCAGCTGAGCTACCAGGGACTGCTAAAACACAAGGTCTTCTGTAAAATTTATTTCCAATTCAGAGTGAAGGAAAAAAAGGTAAGCAGAGACTTCTGATCATCCTACAGAATTATCTTCCTAAAAATAAATTTCAGTTCAGTTCTTGCATCTTCCATGTCTCATGACCATTATGGGTAATTTCATTTTACATAGAGTTTAATCATAAACACAGGCCAGAAAGTAAGGTTTGAGCAAGGTGGCAGAGACTGCTAGCAACTGCTCTTCTCTTCTCTAGTAAAAGAATTTTACTGGCGCACATGGCTCCTAGTAAAGACAACATTTCCTAAATTCTTGTGCAGTTAGATGTGACAAAGTTCAAGCAAATGGGGATGGAAGCAAAGCATGTAATTTTCAAGACCAGCCTTAAAAACAAGGGAAATAGTTTCTCTGTCCCACCTGGCCTGTAGGCTAGAATACATCATAACAGATGTGAAAGCAGTCACAGTGAACCAGAAGACAGAAATTATAGCTAAGGATAAGTAACACCATAGGAGAGGCCAGCCCTGCATTACCTTCCAGGACTTTACCTTCCAGGACTTTTACAGGAGAAAGAAACTTTGCCTTCATTAAGTCCCTAGTATTTTGGACTTCTCAGTTACAGCAGCAGAACTGAAATCTTAAACTCCGTATTTCACAGACCCTAAGACAACAATTTTTAAAATACATCCTAAATTAGAGATGTTAAGTGTAGACAATATAGTCTTACAATTACTAAAATAGTAATATTTGGATTTATCAAGTAACTTTATAGTAAACTTGACCACTTTTGAACTTTGTCTTAAAAACAGCTAAGATAAATACTATTGTTAATATAAATGTTACGGTTAAATTTTAACTGTGGTTAAAACTGTCATCCTTAAATATGATGATCCTTATCTTCAGTCTACCTATGGTATTCACTTTTAAGACTTATAACTCATACAACCTAGCAAATACAAAATCATCAGGCCATTTCTAAACTTGAAACTTCTCGTAAAGGAAGAGCTAACATTTCTTAAAATTTTCACTAAAATTCTCTAGAAATAAAGAAAAAGTTTAAAACAAAAAGTTTCCATGACTAAAGACACAAATACCACTGCCACATTGCTAAGTCACAAACTATCACAAGCTATGATGGAGAAGGTTAAAGCTGGCCTACAATATTCCAAAGAAAAAAGAAGCTATCATTAATAAATGTATTAAAAGAGAAACATTTAAATCTAATTCAAGATGAATTCCTCTTTTTTTATTATAGGTATATCAGGAAATTTATCAAAATGAACTGTCTTCAGGACAGACATTTCACAAATAACAGATTTAGGATACTGGTTCTTATATACTGCATGCATGCTAAGTCATTTCAGTTGTGTCTAACTCTTTACAACCCTATGGACTTTAGCCCACCAGGCTCCTCTGTCCATGGGATTCTCCAGGCAAGGATACTGGAGAGGGTTGCCACTTCCTACTCCAGGGGATCTTCCCAACCCAGGGATCAAACCGGTGTCTCTTATGTCTCCTGCACTGACAGGCAGCTTCTTTACCACAAGCACCATCTGGGAAGCCTTCTTTGTATGGTGAAAACCTAAATTGTGGTACCGCTGTCTCTGATACCATTAAGTGTAAGAAAATGCTAAAAATGCCCACCAGGAAACGTAAGTGTTGAGCAAAACATACAACACAAGTTGTATTAGAGTAAGTCTACAGTGTAAGTTTAGAAACAAGGTAACAACATTTCAAATTGGCTAATTAGGCTTATCCTCTGAATATAATTTTTAAAAATACCTCTGCATTGTTAAGAACAAAATCACTATCTGAGAAAGATCTTTAAGCTTTTCCACTGAAAGATAATGGAGACTGGAATTCATGTGAGAGAAATGGGATCACAAATAGTTTGGCCAGATCACTAAACATTACTGCTTTGAGAACTTGTAGAAGTCTGGATCTTTTTTGAGCAGGAAAAACAGCCCCCAAACCAATCAGGCCCTTCTTTCGTGTCCTGCTTAGTAAGCTAGAAAGAATTTCCAAGCTACATAAACTTAATACATAGAATGACAATAATTTTCCTAACTCTGAAATCAGAAAAACCTTCGGTTTTAATCTCTGCTCAGCACTTACTAGTGACCTGGGCAAATTTCTTAAATCTCTTTTTGCCTCAATTTTCACATTTAAAAACAGAACTAATTATAATTTAAACCAACACCTTGCAAAGTTATAAAGATTAAGTAATATTAAAGAACCTGGCTCCTAGCACATACTCAATATATATGAATTCCTCTACCAAGTATGCCAGTTAAATCAATCCCATCACACCTGTTTTCATCCAAAGGCGCAAAACTAGCACTGCACTTTCTTCTCTTTTTAGTAGACTGTTCAATTCAGTTCAGTTGCTCAGTCGTGTCCGACTCTTTGCGACCCCATGAATCGCAGCACGCCAGGCCTCCCTGTCCATCACCAACTCCCTGAGTTCACTCAGACTCATGTCCATCGAGTCAGTAATGCCATCCAGCCATCTCATCCTCTGTCGTCCCCTTCTCCTCCTGCCCTCAATCCCTCCCAGCGTCAGAGTCTTTTCCAATGAGTCAACTCTTTGCAAAGTACTGGAGTACTGGAGTTTCAGCTTTAGCATCATTCCTTCCAAAGAAATCCCAGGGCTGATCTCCTTCAGAATGGACTGGTTGGATCTCCTTGCAGTCCAAGGGACTCTCAAGAGTCTTCTCCAACACCACAGTTCAAAAGCATCAATTCTTCGGCGCTCAGCCTTCTTCACAGTCCCACTCTCACATCCATACATGACCACAGGAAAAACCATAGCCTTGACTAGACGAACCTTTGTTGGCAAAATAATGTCTCTGCTTTTGAATAGGCTATCTAGGTTGGTCATAACTGTCCTTCCAAGGAGTAAGCGTCTTTTAATTCCATGGCTGAAGTCACCATCTGCAGTGATTTTGGAGCCCAAAAAAATAAAGTCTGACACTGTTTCCCCATCTATTTCCCATGAAGTGATGGGACCAGATGCAATGATCTTCGTTTTCTCAATGTTGAGCTTTAAGCCAACTTTTTCACTCTCCTCTTTCACTTTCATCAAGAGGCTTTTTACTTCCTCTTCACTTTCTGCCATAAGGGTGGTATCATCTGCATATCTGAGGTTATTGACATTTCTCCTGAAAATCTTGATTCCAGCTTGTGTTTCTTCCAGTCCAGCGTTTCTCATGATGTACTCTGCATATAAGTTAAATAAGCAGGGTGACAATATACAGCCTTGACGTACTCCTTTTCCTATTTGGAACCAGTCTGTTGTTCCATGTCCAGTTCTAACTGTTGCTACCTGACCTGCATATAGATTTCTCAAGAGGCAGGTCAGGTGGTCTGGTATTCCCATCTCTTTCAGAATTTTCCACAGTTTATTGTGATCCACACAGTCAAAGGCTTTAGCATAGTCAATAAAGCAGAAATAGATGTTTTTCTGGAACTCTCTTGCTTTTTCCATGATCCATTGGATGTTGGCAATTTGATCTCTGGTTCCTCTGCCTTTTCTAAAACCAGCTTGAACCTCAGGAAGTTCACGGTTCACATATTGCTAAAGCCTGGCTTGGAGAATTTTGAGCATTACTTTACTAGCATGAGAGTCCCTTGGACTGCAAGGAGATCCAACCAGTCCATTCTGAAGGAGATCAGCCCTGGGATTTCTTTAGAAGGAATGATGCTGAAGCTGAAACTCCAGTACTTTGGCCACCTCATGCGAAGAGTTGACTCATTGGAAAAGACTCTGATGCTGGGAGGGATTGGGGGCAGGAGGAGAAGGGGACGACAGAGGATGAGATGGCTGGATGGCATCACTGACTCGATGGACGTGAGTCTGAGTGAACTCCGGAAGTTGGTGATGGACAGGGACGCCTGGCGTGCTGCGATTCATGGGGTCGCAAAGAGTCAGACGTGACTGAGCGACTGAACTGACTTACTAGCATGTGAGATGAGTGCAATTGTGCGGTAGTTTGAGCATTTTTTGGCATTGCCTTACCTAACCAAAACTTTTCACACTTTACCCAAAACACACACATCAAAAACAGGCTAAAATAAACTGATTATATTTGCTGCTATTTATTAATAGCGAATGACACACAAAACAACAGGAAATCCACCCAAATATTTCTTCTTCTCCTGAAGACTCCCATATTATTTCTTTCTGTATTTCCTGCACTTTTCTCTATTTACAGAGCAGTCCTTAAAACCAAGTTACTTAACAGGTGTTAACAATATATTTTAGGGGACTTCCCTGGTGATCCAGCAGCTAACATTCCATACTTCAAATGCAGGGGGCCTGGGTTTGATCCCTGGTCGAGGAACTAGATCCTGCATGCCACAATGAAAGATCACACAATCCCACATGCCACAGGCAAGGCTTGGCACAGTCACACAAATAGATATAATTTTTTTAATGGAGTTTTAAAACAAAACAATATAATTTTGGTATGGGAACAGACCCAGTCAGGTTTCCCTCCTGGCTCAGATGGTGAAGAATCTGCCTGCAATGCAGCAGACCTGGGTTCCACCCCTGGGTCAGGAAGATCCCCTGGGATTACAAATCATCATTGCCCACATGCAAACTGATGAAAATCTGACAACTGTTCATCTAAAACAATAAAACAGCCAGTTATTTTACCTTCTCCCTGCTGGAGATACAAAAGTAATTTCCAGGTGGACAATTAAAATCTAGTGGTAGGGTGTGAGAGCTCCCCCTTCTGCTCACCTGCTGCTGTGCTCAGTTCAGTTCAGTAACTCAGTCGTGTCAGACTCTTTGCGACCCCATGGACTGCGGCACGCCAGGCCTCCCTGTCCATCACCAACTCCTGGAGTTTACTCAAACTTATGTCGATTGAGTCGGTGATGCCATCCAACCATCTCATCCTCTGTCGTCCCCTTCTCCTCCTGCCTACAATCTTTCCCAGCATCAGGGTTTTTTCAAATGAATTAGTTCTTCATGTCAGGTGGCCAAAGTATTGGAGTTTCAGCTTCAGCTTCAGTCCTTCCAATGAATATTCAGGACTGACTTCCTTTAGGATGGACTGGTTGGATCTCCTTGCAGTACGTGCTGTCGTGTTCAACTCTTTGCGATCCCATGGACTGTAGCCTGAGACCCTACGGAGTGTATCCCACCAGGCTCCCCTACCCGTGGAATTGTCCAGGCAAGAATATTGGAGTAGACTGCCATTTCCTACTCCAGGGAATCTTCCTGACCCAGGGCTCGAACTTGTGTCTCTTGCATCTCCTGCACTGGCAGGTGGATTCTTTATCACTAGTGCCACCTGGGATTTCCCTGAAAGCTCAGTTGGTAAAGAATCCCCCTACAATATGGGAGACCTGGGTTTGATCCCTGGGGTGGGTGGGAAGATCCCCTGGAGAAGGGAAAGGCCACCTGCTCCAGTATCCTGACCTGGAGAATTCCATGGACTGTAGAGTCCATGGGGTCACAAAGAGGTGACTTCCACTTCAATTCAGCACCACCTGGGAAGCCTGACTCCAGCTTAAATGAGGTTTCTGTTTATCAATGTTCACACTGTTAATATGTTTTATATAATCTCTTTTTACTGTTATACTTGAATTCAGCCTCTAAATCAGCAATTCCAAAACTATTACCTCAAGCAATCACAGTCAGGATTACCCAAAATGAATTTGTTATCAATTCAGATTCCTGGACCATCACCTCAAATCTTATAAACCAGATCTCAATCCTCCCTATTTAACTCTCATATACAGAGAAGTCCGAGAACCACAACCACATATGATAACCAGACAAAAACTACCAGTAACAAAAGAATGCAAACTAAAATAAACACTACAGGCATTTAAATCTCCAAGAAGTGAGTTTCTTAAAAGTAGAATCCAAATTAATCACTGTAAATTATCTGTATCAACCAGGTATTTAGTAACACAAAACTCATGTTGGATACTGAGAGATCATGAACCAAGATACTTCAGAGGTGCTTTAATACTGGTTCAACCTAAGTGTTCTCAAATAACAGTGCCAGTGCCAACACTTATATAGCACTTACTCTGCGTCACATACTGTTCTAAACATATTACACATATCTGTACATGCCATCCTCTCAACAACTCTGAGGTATGTACTATACATCACTGTTTCACAGGTAAGAAAAGGAGGGTTCAGTGAAGTTAAGTAACTAGATCAAGATGACTGAGCCAGTAAATGGTTGCTGCTGCTGCTAAGTCGCTTCAGTCGTGTCCGAGTCTGTGCGGCCCCATAGACGGCAGCCCACCAGGCCCCGCCGTCCCTGGGATCCTCCAGGCAAGAACACTGGAGTGGGTTGCCATTTCCTTCTCCAATGCATGAAAGTGAAAAGTGAAAGTGAAGTCGCTCAGTCGTGTCCGACTCTTCGAGACCCCATGGACTGCAGCCTACCAGGCTCCTCCATCTATGGGATTTTCCAGTCAAGAGTACTGGAGTGGGGTGCCATCGCCTTCTCTGAGTAAATGGCAGAACTGGAATTTAAGCCCAAGCAGCCTGTCAAGGTTCTGCTCTAAAACTCTATACACTCTACCAATTTCTCCTGAGAGGTGACATTAATAAAAACAAACATGATCACTACAAATGAAGTGGCACGTATATGACAGTTGCCAGCATTAGGCAGAGGAAGCTAGAGGAGGAGCAAGGAAGCGGGGTTAAGTTCATTTCCTATTTCTTCACCCTGCAGACAACCACTCAATCTTGACTGGGGAGAAAGGAAGCGAGAATTTGTAAGATCGAGTTCGCTCTTCCCCTTTCTATCTCTATACTCACAAATCTTCCTTTTCTTAGGCTTCCTAACCTGACAGTTCAGCAATCTATCAGAAACCGGTTGTGCGACCCCAGCTAAGAGCACTGGTTGAGAAGTCAGACTGGCTCTACCACTCTAGCTTATGTTACCTTAGGCAAGCTATTTAACTGCTGTTTTCACTTATCTAAAAAATGAAAATAATAATACCACTCTCATAAAGTTGAATGAAGAAGATAATATATGTAAAGAAGTAAAAGTGCCTGGCCTCCAATAAATGCTTAGTAAATGTTTACACCTAGTCTTAAATGAGTGAAGTTTTTACTACAAATGTAGTCAAATTTAGAGTTATCATTACAAAGGTGGTCATTTCAGAGTCAAGTTCCAACTTAATTAGGACTATTCTGCAAAGCATTTGACATGTAATATTAATATTATCATGTATTAAAATGTCACCAGATGACCCACAGATGGGAAGGAAGTAAGGGACCAGGGGAGAGACTGTTTTTGCAACATACATAATGGCAGCTTCAACAACATGGAGCAAACTCGGCCAGACATGTTGGTAGATCTTATGCTAACTCTCTATTTAAGCCATGTCAAATCACTGTAACACCAAAGAGGCTATGTAGTACCAATTTACCATTCTGCTATCCAGAGTGGCTAGAAGTCATTTTGCACCAACAGCTAAATACTATTTTCTTTTTAATAATGAAGTTCATTTGTACCACAACTTGGAATTGGTTGGCGTTGAGCAACCTTAGGCACAAAAAATGACTGCCAATCCTAAGGAAGAAAAATTGTGAAATAAGGTGATCTACATTCCTTCCCAGTATCTATCACTCTTCCTGACAGCCACACCAAAACCCTTCTCTTAGGTTCTTAAATGCTTTGGCAGTTCAAATTACCCTTCAAGAATCTCTAAACTAAAGTCCCTTTAGTTTTCTGGGATTCCTGGGCTCTATCTAGACTTAAAGAGACAATGGGGGACTTCCCTGGTGGTCCAGTGACTAAGACTCTGAGCTCCCAGTGCAGGGATTCTGGGTTTGATGCCTGGTCAGGGAACTAGATCCCACATGCTGCAACTAAGACCCAGCACAGCCAAATCAATAAATATTTAAATAAAAATAAAGAGACTTTGGAACTCTCTCTTTAGCATCATTATTAGCTGCTGCTGCTGCTGCTAAGTCACTTCAGTCGTGTCCGACTCTGTGTGACCCCATAGACAGCAGCCCACCAGGCTCCTCCGTCCCTGGGATTCTCCAGGCAAGAACACTGGCGTGGGTTGCCATTTCCTTCTCCAATGCAGGACAGTGAAAAGTAAAAGTGAAGTCGCTCAGTCGTGTCCGACTCTTCGAGACCCCATGGACTGCAGCCTACCAGGCTCCTCCGTCCAGGGGATTTTCCAGGCAAGAATACTGGAGTAGGGTGCCATTGCCTTCTCCCATTATTAGCTAGATGCCAACTAAACTCCACCAGACAATGCAATCCCAGAGGAAAAGAATTCACACAGGGGAAGGGAACAAAGCTCCGAGCCACAGATGCCTTGTCTTCCCATGCACCATCGTTCATTCTAGGCATAAGGCATAAGGCACAAAGAGCATTTGCTAATAAGCATGCTTTGCAAAAAATACGTATTCTCAATCAGATTATTATATCCCTTATAAAACGATGTGAAATATTAACAGTAAACAGTGTGAATAAAACCCACGTCTAATTTTTGCTATTCACTGTGGTAAAAATAGTCTTTGTGCAGGATTCCTGTCACAGAACTCCTAAACCCTTGAAGTTCCCCTAAATGATAGCACTATCTTTTGTCATTCATAATAAGCTCCTTCCTAATACTGACTAGGAAGGGGCCCCTGGATAGCCTTGGGATGGGACTGCTCATCAGAAAGGCCATGCAATGAGAGGGTTAGAATTTTCAGCCCTACCTGTCAACCTCAGCAATAGGGGATGGGGAGGAGGGCACTAGAAACTGAGATCTGTGAAAACTGTTGAACAAGAAGATTTAAGAGAGCTTCCAAGTTAGTCACCACATTGTGCTGGAGAGTGCCTGTCTGGAGAGGACCTGTATCCCATATCCCAAATTTGCCATCAGCCAGGCAGCAGGGTGGATAGCCTCGACACCCCATCTGCAGCTGCTGCCTGAAGCTGAGGCAGTCTTGTGGGGCTGAGCCCTTAAGCTGTGGGGTCTACACTAATTCTGGGAGTTAAGTGTTAGAATGGAATTGAGAGAAGTGATATCAGAAAAAAATACTACATTCACACTAACACAAAATACACCCAAAGTAATACTCTTCATCTGAAATACAGTTCTCCCTGAAGCAACCCATTTTCATACTTAAGATACAGGAAAGAGGCATCAAGAATCAAGAGAATAAGAATCCTGAATAACAAGCCTTCCTTACATATCTGATGACACAGCTGCTCTGGTTACAGGATTAGACAGAATAAATAAATTGGTGCCACTTGTCTCTCCTGTCACATCCAGTCGCTTTTGGAGAATATGGTGCATACAGCCTTTCGCAGATCTGCCCAGAAACTCTACTGCACCTCCGCCCTAGATGCCTTTCTCCCCCAAAACAAGCAATATACTGTAAGACCTTGAAAGGGACACTTAGCTTCAAACTAAATTTAGGAATTCATCCAATATTACTTAAAAGAACCCAAATAAAGAATATGATTTTCCTTCAAAATTGGAATATTCCTTAATGAACTGAATCTCCCATCATTTTGCAGATAATTCTGGCCTAAACGCAAAGGACTTGCCCCAGTGCCAGACAGTTAACACTCATGTAGCCTGATTGTCTTTCCCAACTCTTCAGAATTCAGGCAAATACATAACAAGTCACATAAATACAGTTCTTTTTGAACTTGATAATCTGTTTTCAGTGTCCTAAGTAAACAAGGAATCATCTTAGAAAACGTTGGTGCTCATTCAAAAGGTCAAAATGATTCAACTACTGCTCAAACTTATCTGCTCTAACAAAATCCAAAAGAAGCTTAATATGATCACATGGTTTGCTTCAGTTTTCAATAATAAATGTGTGCATTCCAATTTGAACAATAAATTAAAAGCAGAATTCTATAAAGTAACTTTCTGTTAGTAAAAAGCAGACAACCCTGTGTAGGGAGAGACAGTCCTCACAGGTCTCTTGTGGTCCGAAGCATCTTCTAGGTATGCTAAGGATGCAAGGCCCTGATCACTCTATCCAGACCATGTCACAGGGTTATGTTTGCAGCCAACAACCTTGAAGGGTACAGAAAAGTCTCCCTCGGGGACAAAGAGCAAGGTGGCCTTCTGCATACTACTGGATAGTAGGTTCCCCAAGCTCAGTGCTCCTCAGCTATGACTCAAACCCACTGCACAGCCCATCTGTAAGTCTTAGGGGTAAACGATGTGGCACACAACACTCTCATCTCCTGCTGCTGGCTATGGCTTAATTATATTCGTTGTCTCTGACCCATGTTTTCTGCCAGCGTCTGTAAAACAATAAAAGGCTAACATGTTAGCTTTTAAGGGGAGTAAAATAAAATCCCCAACCCTGTTTACTTAATTGACTGAGCTCTATGAGAATGATTTTGTTGTGCACTTAAGTCGTGGAAGTAAATAACAGAGCAATTAGATGATTTTTTAGAATAATTAACAGAGTAGAGGCTAGGTTACCAGGTCTCATATCTTATGCAGTATCCAAAAGTTTTCTTTACAGAAAACCCTCCTGAAATAATCAAAATTTTTTACACCTTGATCTCCTCACTCAAGCCAGTACATGTTCCCTAAAAGCTGACTGGTTGTTTCAATTGTTTATGTTCCATCTTCCAGGTGTCTGTTCTAATAGGAAGAAATGAGTGAAGGCCAGAATCCTTTATCAAGAAAGGTGGTAAAATAAAAATAAGAACGTATTTGTTTTGCTTTAAATAAAGCTAATAAATCTGCTATTTTTGCAAAAACCAAACTTTATTTTGTTCTCCTATCCTTAAATAGCTGTGAAAGTCAAAGTATTAGTCACTCAGTCATGTCGGACTCTGTGCAACCCTATGGATTGTAGTCCGCCAGGCTCCTCTGTCTATGGAGTTCTCCAGGCAAGAATACTGGAGTGGGTTGCCATTCCCTTCTCCAGAAGATCTTCCGACCCAGGGATTAAACCCAGGTATCCTACATTGCAGGCAGATTCTTTACAGTCTGAACCACCAAGGAAGCCCCTAAATAGCTGTGAGTACGCTTATTTTCCCCCCAAATTCTACTTATTCACCTCTAAAATTAAGTCCATAAATTAAAGGATGAAGTCTCCTGGTACATGTCTGAGAGCCCTGTTGTTGCTTTTTTCCTCTCAAATGTTTAACTTGATATTGGCAGATATATGTAAAATTCGCACCAAAATTAGTCAAAGAAATCAGGGAAACAGACTTGGACAGAATGTGGTAACACTACAAAAGCCTTTGATTGCTGGAAAAGATAATGGGTTTTTCTCCCCTCTCCTAAATGTACTTTCCAGATGTTACATAAAACAAAAGAATCTTTGGGCAAAAACATCTCAAATTCTTCATGTATCTCTCCCCCACAAAATGGCTGCAAAATTTCTAATCTCTCCAGCTGACAATTAGATGCATTAGCATATGCAAAGTATTGAAAAGCAAACATTAGGCATTCATTAAGGCAATTACTCAATTCTTCCATTCTCTACCAGTTGTGAAAGAAATTGATATATATTGTGAAACTACAACCTACATGAGACAGTAGAGAAGCGGGTGCCAAATTAAGGTTCTCTGGGTCCTTGAGACAACAAACAAATAAACCAACTGTCAGGGGAAAGTGCTGACAGCAGCACTCATACAATGAAAGATGATGATCCTGTGTGGTAAAAGGATGTTTTCAGCAGGGCTCCAAGTCTGCTGTGTCAGCTTCGTTTCTGAAAATGACTTCATTCAGAAATGTCTGATCCAGTAAGAACAGGAGTCCTTATTTTTAGAACCTTGCTGAGTTTTCCTTCCTCAAACTACCAAAAATTAAGGGATGCTAGCCAAAGTAATCATTTTTTACTGTCTTTGTGACTCAAAAAAAAAAAAAAAAAATGTAGTCCAATTAGTAAGTATCTACTAAGCTATATAATTTCTGAGTGTAATATATTTCAAAACACTTCGGAAAATTTGAAGAGTATGCAAAAATGTATAAGAGTACTAAGAATCTGATTAGAAAAGAAGGGAAATTACAGTAAGATTTTCCCTCAAAATATTCAAGACTTGTAGATTTATTCACTCATTCAACAAACACTTAATAAGTGCTGAGCACTGTCCTATACATAGCCATGCCCCCCATGCCTGGAACGAAGTTCACATCCGCTTGGGACAATAACCCTAGTGGCACACACAGACAGTAAGGAAATCAGCACCGACACCGCACAGCCTCCCTCACAATATTACTAGTACGGACACCCTTAAATGCAGTTTCCTATAATGGCACCCCACTCCAGCACTCTTGCCTGGAAAATCCCATGGACAGAGGAGCCTGGTAGGCTGCAGTCCATGGGGTGACTAAGAGTCAGACATGACTGAGCGACTTCACTTTCACTTTTCACTTTCATGCATTGGAGAAGGAAATGGCAACCCACTCCAATGTTCTTGCCTGGAGGATCCCAGGGACGGCGGGGCCTGGTGGGCTGCCGTCTATGGGGCCGCACAGACTCGGACACGACTGAAGTGACTTAGCAGCAGCAGCAGCATTCTGTTCCTCTTAATTAAGGAGATATTAAAACACACTCAAATCTCCCCTCAGTTTCCTGCAAAAGATCAGATAACAAAAGACAGCATTTCACAGATCCCAAATCTCAAGTCTAAATTTGCTACAGCTCTGAGGTCTGGCAACCTAAGCAAAACAGGACTGAAATTGTTCACCTAAGTTTGCGTCTTACTCGGCCCATCTAATCAATTGCGTGTTGCCTGATATTATTTAAATTATCTAATACAGTTTGGTGCTTATTTCAATGTCTATGTTTTTATCCATAAAATCTCTCCAAATCTTGGATGTCTAGCCTTACAACTCATCCTGTTTCTATCCTAATTTCCCATCCCCAATTCCCACCTTATCTGAAACACAGTCCCTAACTATTGCAGCTATCAGAAACTGCCCGAAGTCTCTGAACTTCCATGGCAAGGCCCTTCTTAGCTCTTAAGTTTCCTATCTCATACTCTATCCCTTTCACTCTTCATGCTCTAGCTATACATGTCTCCCTATATTCCTCAAACATGTCAAGTCCTGTCCTGCCTACAGGGCTTTATACTTGCCAAATAGTCCTTCCCCTGTTCACAACACCATTTGACTTCTCATCCTTCACATCTCAGCTCAAATCATCTCTTCAGAAAATTCTCCCCGAAATACACTATGTAGAGTACTATCCAGCCCTCTCCCTCCTTACTTCTATTGTATTATCCTGTTTATTTCCATTATAGTATAGTCATAATCTATCATTATCTTGTTTATGTTATATTGCAGTAAAGGAAGACAGGTAAAAAATAAGGAAATCTCTGTGAAGGCAGGGACTCTGCTGTATTCCCAGAACACAGATCAATACTGGACACAGTAGATACTCACTGAACAAATGTAAAACACAACTGAGCACTTAATTATGTTGTTTTTATTCACATAAGTTTGTGTTTATTCTAAAAGAGCTTAAGCTCTCTGAGAGGAAAACCTAGGCTTATACTTTTTTATCTCCTTCCCAAGGCACTTAATACAGTACTGAGCTAGAATTCAAAATTTTAATGTATGTAATCCCAGCAAGTTACTTCACTTCTATATCTTTTCTCTACAATAACATCTAACTCATAAAACTGCCACCAAGAGAAACAAAGCAATGTGTATAAAACTATTGATTATCACCTGGTACAGAGTAAACACCTAATCTGGCACCTTACTTTTATCCCCAATTATAATCTGCAAAAACCAAAATGGCCATATGAAAAAGATCGAAACGACTGTTGTGAAATGAAACCATCTAAATACTATATATAAGAAAAATCCTTGCTTCTACTTGACAAGGTTAGGATTTCCTTTCTGAAATCCCCTCACTCTGATCTCAAAGAACATCTTAAACTAAATGCCACATTTGTACCTTAAATTCCAATGTCACATTTGTAGCAAGAGCTTTTGAATGTTATAGAAAGGGCTGCAATCAGCCTTTTCTTAAAGAAGAGACAGATCAGATCAGATCAGATCAGTCGCTCAGTCCTGTCCGACTCTTTGCGACCCCATGAATCGCAGCACGCCAGGCCTCCCTGTCCATCACCAACTCCCTGAGTTCACTCAAGACTCACGTCCATCGAGTCAGTGATGCCATCCAGTCATCTCATCCTCTGTCGTCCCCTTCTCCTCCTGCCCCCAATCCCTCCCAGCATCAGAGTCTTTTCCAATGAGTCAACTCTTCGCATGAGGTGGCCAAAGTACTGGAGTTTCAGCTGTTGCATCAGTCCTTCCAAAGAAATCCCAGGGCTGATCTCCTTCAGAATGGACTGGTTGGATCTCCTTGCAGTCCAAGGGACTCTCAAGAGTCTTCTCCAACACCACAGTTCAAAAGCATCAATTCTTCGGCGCTCAGCCTTCTTCACAGTCCAACTCTCACATCCATACATGACTACAGGAAAAACCATAGCCTTGACTAGACGAACCTTTGTTGGCAAAGTAACAATTAATCATGCAGCAAATATTTAGCAAGACTCTAACATAGCCAGGAAAGCAATACAGAGGAGGCAGGCACCAAATCTTTCAAGTCAAGCAGCCCACTAGGGATCTGGGGGGCTTCCCTGGTGGTTCAGCTGGTAAAGAAACCGCCTGCAATGCAGGAGACCTGAGTGTCATACCTGGGTCAGGAAAATTCCCCCCGAGAAGGGAATGGCAACCCACTTCAGTATTATTACCTTGGAAACTCCATGGACAAACGAGTCTGGTAGACCACAGTCCATGGGGTTGCAAAGAGTGGACACAACTGAGTGACTAACACTTTCACTTTCAGTCTGAATTTTACATTTCCCTTCCTGTGTGACTTTGGGCAAGCTTAACCTCTTTTCAAGATCTTGTTTCTCCATTAAAAACAGAAATAGTACTTACACCACAGGTTGTAATAATTAACTGAGTTACTCCTCTGTACAGCACTTATATGAATGTTTTTTATCATTGTGAAGTGACCCAGTGTGCTGTGTGCAAAAGTCGCTTCAGTGGTGTCTAGTTCTTTGTGACCCCATGGGCTGTAGCCCACCTGGCTCCTCTGTCCATGGGGATTCTCCAGGCAAGAATACTGGAGTGGGTTGCCATGCCCTCCTCCAGGGGATCTTCCCAACCCAGGGATCGACCACATCTCTTGTCTCCTACATTGGCAGGCAGGTTCTTTACCATTAGCACCACCTGGGAAGCCCTGAAATGACCCAGATAAGCAGTTAATTCAGAATCTGATTAAGCAGTCTTCTATAGGGGGTTGTGTTTATACCCCATCAAAATGTAAAGTGAAAGTCAATGATATACCCTTGAAAATAAAATGTGGTTTTTACATTATGACATAATACACAAAGCAAATTTTTGTTTTCAAAAAATATCAGTAACAATAAGGAACAAGACTCCCACATCTAGGCCAGTACCTACCAAAATTTAATATATACATTCTTTGATCTGGCAGTTCCATTTCTAAAACGTTCTCCACGTATGCAAAGAGGAAGGCACAAACATATTTACCACAGCCTTGCTTGCAGGAGCAAAATGCACACCAACAGGGAAATGGTAAAACAGGTTATATTACAAGGGAATATCATGCAACTATTTAAAAAGAATGACCTATAGTGAATGTTATGGACTAAATTGTGCCCACCCCACAAACTGATATGCTGAAATCATAAACACCAGTAACTCAGAATATAACTGTCAACAAGATGAAAGGCAACCCTCAGAATGGGAAAAAATATCTGCAAATGAAGCAACTGACAAAGGATTAATCTCCAAAATATACAAGCAGCTCACACAACTCAACATCAAAAAACAAATAATCCAATCAAAAATAGCAGAAGACCTAAACAGACATTTTTCCAAAGAATATATACAGATGGCCAAGAGGCACAAGAAAAGATGCTCAATGTCACTCATTATTAGAAAAATACAAATCAAAACTACAAGGAAGTATCACCTCACACTGGTCAGAAAGGCCATCGTCAAAAAATGTACAAACAATAAATGCTGCACCAGACATGGAGACAAGGGAACTCTCTTGCACTGCTGGTGGGAATGTAAATTGACACAATCAACATGTATACTCCAGTGTTCACTACAGCACTATTTACAAAAGCCATGATATGGAAGCAACCTAAACATCCTTGACAAATGAATGAATAAAAGATGTGGTACATATGCTGGATCATCAAAAAAGCAAGAGAGTTCCAGAAAAACATCTATTTCTGCTTTATTGACTATGCCAAAGCCTTTGACTGTGTGGATCACAATAAACTGTGGAAAATTCTGAAAGAAATGGGAATACCAGAACACTTGACCTGCCTCTTGAAAAACCTGTATGCAGGTCAGGAAGCAACAGTTAGAACTGGACATGGAACAACAGACTGGTTCCAAATAGGAAAAGGAGTACGTCAAGGCTGTATATTGTCACCCTGCTTATTTAACTTATATGCAGAGTACATCATGAGAAAGGCTGGACTAGAAGAAGCACAAGCTGGAACCAAGACTGTTGGGAGAAATATCAATAACCTCAGATATGCAGATGACACCACCCTTATGGCAGAAAGTGAAGAGGAACTAAAAAGCCTCTTGGTGAAAGTGAAAGAGTGAGAAAGTTGGCTTAAAGCTCAACATTCAGATAACTACAATCATGGCATCCGGTCCCATCACTTCATGGCAAATAGATGGGGAAACAGTGGCTGACTTGACATTACTCTGTCACCAAAGGTCAAGGCTACTAGTCAAGACTATGTTTTTTCCAGTGGTCATGTATGGATGTGAGAGTTGGACTATAAAGAAAACTGAGTGCCAAAGAATTGATGCTTTTGAGCTGTGGTGTTGGAGAAGACTCCTGAGAGTCTCTTGGACTGCAAGGAGATCCAACCAGTCCATCCTAAAGGAGATCAGCCCTGGGTGTTCATTGGAAGGGCTGATGTTGAAGCTGAAACTCCAATACTTTCACCACCTGATGCAAAGAGCTGACTCATGTGCAAAGACCCTGATGCTGGGAAAGATTGAGGGCAGGAGGAGAAGAGGACGACAGAGGATGAGATGGTTGGATGGCATCATTGACTCAATGGACATGAATTTGAGTAAACTCCGGGAGTTGGTGATGGACAGGGAGGCCTGGCGTGCTGCAGTTCATGGGGTTGCAAAGCGTCAGACACGACTGAGACACTGAACTGAACCGAACTGAACTGAACATATGTGGAGTATTACTCATCCATAAAAAGGAACACAATTGGGTCATCTGTTGATGTGGATGGACCTCGAGTCTGTCATACAGAGTGAAGTCAGAAAAAGAAATATTGTCTATTAATGCATACATATGGGATCTAGAAAAATGGTACTGATGAATCTATCTGTAGGGCAGGAAAAGAGACAGATGTAGAGAATGGACTTCTGGACACAAGGGGAAGCTGGGGTGAATTGAGAGCGTAGCACTGACATGTATATACACCACTTGTAAAACAGACAGCTGTCGGGAAGCTGCTGTAGAGCACAGGGAGATGCACTCGGTGCTCTATGATGACCTGGAGGGGGGGATGGAGGGGGTTGGGAGGGAGGCTCAAGAGGGAGGGGATATATGTATACATATAGCTGATTTACTGGAGAAGGCAATGGCACCCCACTCCAGTACTCTTGCCTGGAAAATCCCATGGATGGAGGAGCCTAGTAGGCTGCAGTCCATGGGGTCGCTAAGAGTCAGACACAACTGAGCAACTTCACTTTCACTTTTCACTTTCATGCATTGGAGAAGGAAATGGCAACCCACTCCAGTGTTCTTGCCTGGAGAATCCCAGGGACGGGGGAGCCTGATAGGCTACAGTCCACGGGTCACAAAGAGTCGGACACGACTGAGTGATTTTTTACTTTACTTTATAGCTGATTTACACTGTTGTACAGCAGAAACTAACACAACATTGTAAAGCAATTATACCCCAATTAAAAATTTAAATTAAAAATTTTTTAAATAATACAACTATATTTAGAGACAGAGCTTTTAAAGAAATAATGAAGGTAAAATGAGATCATATTGGTGGGCCCTAATCTAACGTGGTGTCCTTATAGCAAGACTGGGACACTTAGAGGGAAGGCCAAGTGCAGACACTAGAAGTCGGCCGTCTATAAACTAAGAGAGGCCCTCGGAAGAAACCAACCCTGCCCAGACCCTGATTTTAAACTCCCAGCCTTCAGGGACTGTAAAGAAATAAACTTCTGCTGTTTAAATCACCCAGAGTATGGTACTTTGTTACAGTAACCCTAGCAAACACTACCAATACAGTGCATGTGGAAGATCTCCAAAATTTATTGTTTTTGAAAAGAAAAGTGCAGAGAGTGTGCATAATATAGCAATTGACGCAAGTGAATTTTTTAATGGAGAGGGTGGGAAGATTTGGGAGAAGGGCATTGAAACATGTGAAATGTCATGTATAAAACGAGATGCCAGTCCAGGTTCAATGCACGATGCTGGATGCTTGGGGCTGGTGCACTGGGACGACCCAGAGGGATGGTAGGGGGAGGGAGGAGGGAGGAGGGTTCAGGATGGGGAACACATGAGAAATAAAGGAATAAAAAATTTAAAAAAAAAAAAAAAAGCTCAACATTCAGAAAACGAAGATCATGGCATCTGGTCCCATCACTTCATGGGAAATAGATGGGGAAACAGTGGAAACAGTGTCAGACTTTATTTTTTTGGGCTAAAAAAATTTTAAAAAAAAACAATTTTTTTAATGGAGAGGATATATATATACTGACAGGTCCAGAGACTCTCTACAAAAATGCATCTGCTGGACAAGTGACTGCTTCTGGGAAGAGGATACAGGTGTGTCTGCAATGGGCAGACATATTTTTCATCATATTCTCTTTTCTACTGAAGCTCTCATCGTGTGCATAGTATTTTAAAAACAAAACTATCTATTAAAATGAAAAGATCTCCATAAGACATTCAACAAGTAAGGAAAACATTATGAGCAAACCTGGTCTACAAGATATCAAGTACCAATAAACCAAACCCATAAAAATCTGTGATCTACTTCATGAGCATAGGCATTTTTTTAACGTACTGTATTCTAAGAGCCAATAAATATTCACTCATTTGCCTCAATAACCCCCTTCATCCACTTAGCACTAAAATGTACCAATGTATTTCAACAATTAAAATACTTTTATTCTTGTTTTTAAAAAAATAATTCCACTTCAGATAATTTATCCAAAATAAAGAAAATACTTTATTAAGAAACAATGAAATACCTTAACGTTACAACAGAAAAAAACGATTAAGTAACAACACACCAGAGAATGACATGCAATACATATTAAAAATAGTTATGAAGAATACCAACAGAGCAAACAATGAAGAAAATAACAGCTATGCTAGAGTGAGTGAGTGTGTGTGTATATTACTTAATGAACAAGAACCAAGTGCCTAACAGAGCTTCTTCAATCTTCACTGCATCGGGACACAAGTTAGAATCTAGAACATGTTACACTTCCGTTCTTCCAAGAAACAACTCTACATTTTGTAAAAGTCAGCAAGATATTTAAGTGCTTATTATAGCAGTACATTGGGTAAGGCAGAAATCCTGACTTCAAAACAAATTTAGTAATTTCCTCAATGCCTGCTCTGTGTCAAACACTATGCTAGAGAGCTTGACATACATCACCTTGTATACTTTACTGGTTATAAGCAGAAGAGACTAATACAATTGCAATAGTCTACTATAACTTCCAAAGATTTTCAAAAGTAATAAAACATGGGAGTGGTCAAGAATGAGAATCAATGTCAGGAGAAAGGGCACAAGAAGCGCTAGCCTATCAAGTGAAAGAAACACACACACACAGCTGAGTTCATGTCACAAAGACTCTGAAAGCTAAGGACAGGAACTTTCATTTAACATGGGTGCCATTTCTTTCTGATCCATGAACCAGGTTTTGTTTTTTTTTTTTAGGCATATTAATCTTGTATCTGTACTCCAAGGTGAACTGTCAAAGGTAACCAGATAAAATACAGGAACTCAGCTAAGAAAGTACTTTAATAATCCAAGGGCCTGAACTAGGGAAGTGGCTGTATGCCAGTAAAGAAACAGCTGACCAGTTTGGGGGTGGAGGATGGGTTTATTTAAGGAGATGGTAAATTATGAGGAAATTTTTTAGTTCGGGAAATTACAGGAGAGATGTGTAACACAGACAAATGGAGAAGTTGGAAAAGAAATCTTAAGGTCAAGCTATTATGTTCATTTTTAAGAAAACACGAAAAAGAATAGCCTTTTCAGAATCAGAACACAATAATTTGGTCCTAAGTCCATCAAGGATGAAATCATGTGCCAGTCTGTATCAGAAGTCCCACATACAAGCATACATTTGCAGCAAAAAAGTCTGAAGCAAAAAAAAAAAGAAAAGAAATGTTACTATATAACCTAAACACACACCATAAAATGAGCGACAAACTGAAAGCCTTTCTCTGAACAGGTTATCAGGTGAGAGGCCACCATGGTTACGAAGCCAACCATGATCATTTAAATTTTGTTACAGCTAATGAGGCAGAGGTACCTACATGCAGATACTCAACAATCTATTTTACAAACTACAAGCCTTTTTTTTTTTTTTTAATAACATTACCAAGATTCTGAATCAAAGCAGTCTACCAATTTTGATGCAAAATTAACAGGGTGAACTTCTACAGAAGCACTCAGCTATGCACTTGAAGAAATAATTCAACAAAGAATAAAGACGTTGTAACACTTGCACTAAATTCTATGTCAAGGCAGTACAGCTGGCTTGACTGCAGATGTTTCAGCCTGGCTGCACAGAGGTAACAGTATAGTTCTATCCACTAAGAGATCAAGAGAAACAAAAACGACAAAAATAAGAGTTACAAAGACTGAAAAACAACCAGTATGTGCGGGCAACAAATATGCCTTTTAGAGCACACTTTGCAACCAAAGATAACACCATTAAAGCACAAACTTCTACTCTGATTATGAATTCCTTCTATGGAAATTATATACACATACCACATTTTGAGAAGCTAAGCTCCTATAATAGTATTCAAGATGCATTAATAATACACTTCTTTTAAAGCAATTATCCTTCTATTAAAAAATAAACTTCTAAATAAAGAAAAAAATTAATTTGTTTAATGTCTATTTTTAAACACTTCTATAAAATTAGGTGCAACAGCACTGGTCACTGATTTAAGACTGACTATAGTAGTTCCCTCTACTTAGAATGCTCTGGCCTGGATGACTCATTCAGTCATATCCCCTACAGGTCTTTGCTCAAATGTCATTCTGGAGTGAGAACTCCTCTGACTGCCTTATCTTAAACTGCACCACAAGTTCTACAAACCCCGAAACACTCCACTGTACCCTACCTCCCCTTCTTCATTTTCAGCCACTTATCTCCAACCCACACACTAGTGTGTCAATTTCATGGGGCCAGAGATCTGTTTTGGTCTATTGCATTCACTTCTATCGCCAACACCTAGAACTGTCATTTCCAGAGAGCACACAAAGGATTGCTGAAATCACTAATTAATAAAACAGTATGCATTAGAGATGAAGCGAGTCAAAAAAAAACAAAAACAAAAAACACTTGTTCTCTGAACTCAGAATATACCCATTAGTCGATCCTCTAAGCTCTTAACCCTCATCTATTACTATCTGGAGAAAAGAAGGGAGGGAGGAAGAAAAAAAAAATTTTTTTTAACTCCCTCTGAAAGACAAGAATCCTATTCCTAAAGCTTAAGTCAAGGCCACAGCCCAAACTAGCTATAGTAGTTAACATCTAAGTGTTTAAAAGCCACCCAGTATCATTTTGGGGAATAAACACCCTGAATCATCATGAGCAACTGTAGTCTAGGAATGCACAATTCTGCTTTTTTTCTTTTTGTGGCATGTGGCATGGGGGATCTTAATTCCCTGGCCAGGGATCCCCCCACCTTGCATTGGAAGCCCGGAGTCTTAAACACTGGACCAGCAGGGAAACTCTACTGAGTTTTAAACTAGCAAAAAAGGATACTTTTCTATAAAAAAACAAGATCCCTATAAAGAATGCATACCACATGATGTTTCTAACTGTATCACAGTGAAATAGTTTATGTAGCCAATCTTACACTCCTTAGCTTTATAATTAAAATGTGCTTCTAATTTTCGAACAATTCACTCAGATTTAACATCAATTAAAATAGTATACTTAAGGAAACACAGAACTGCCAAAAAATTATTTCCAGAATCTAGGTTTTCACAAAAATCTTTGCTATTGATTAGCTCTATTTTAAAAGCCATTTCTAAGTCTTACGTTTCTTTTAGAGTGTGTGTTAATATTTGCAAAGAATCACCTCATCTTTGTATTGTTAAAAAAGAGCATGAGAGATCTATGTTTTATAAAAGCAGAAATGATACCAATTTCTCAAACTGAAAGTAGCAGAGGTAAAAAATCTGATGTCAACAGAAAATAACTTTTGTTATCTTCAACATATATCACATCCAAGACATGAATTGTGATCCTAAAGAAAAATTACCCCACTACCAAAAAATAGTAATTTTTTAAAAAAAACTAAAAGAGCCCACCTCTCTTGGTCAACTATCCAACAGTAAGTAAAATGATTTTTTCTATTCCTGGCTCTGAACTAGAACCAAGGACAATTTTTTAGGAGAATATATCTTCATTTCCATGTAATATATGAAACTAGGGGGAAAAAAAAAATCAACGTAAAAGATGGTATCTGGGCCGGGCTTTTGTTTTTGTTGGAAAGGAGAAGTGGATTGGGCAGTATGTATGACAAGAAAAAGCAAAAGAAAGATGTCAAATTATAAAATATGAAGAACTTACAGATTACTGCCACAAACTCCTTAAAAATTTGTGTAAGTTTACAATTATTTTTTAAACATAAAACTTCTTTGGATCTCAAATAAAGTAGTTTTTAAAATTACATGACTTTCAGAGTTTTTAAAAAATGGCTTTGAAATTGCTGCAAGCTTTTCAGAATATTGGAAAATAATACTCAAACTAGGATCACTGATCCAAGAACAAAGAAAACTGGAGAGAGACTCCATTTCAGAGATTCCCTTTGCAGCCACTAGAGAATCACTTTCCCAGTCCCTAATAATGGATTGCAACCCTTCCAATACCTTGCCTGATTTTTAAATTGAGATGGAGCTACACCCCCATGTTGTTACTGTTAAGCTGCCAAGTTGTGTCCAACTCTTTGCAACCCCGGACTGCAACACACCAGGTTCCTCTGTCCTCCAATCTCTCTCCGAGTTTGCTCAAACTCATGTCCATTGAGTGGGTGATGCTATCTAACTATCTCATCCTCTGCTGTCCCCTTCTCCTTTTGGCTTCAATCTTTCCCAGCATTAAGGTCTTTTCCAGTGAGTCAGCTCTTCACATCAGATGGCCCAAGTATTGGAGCTTCAGCATCAGTCCTTCCAATGAATACTTAACTGCCCCATCGATACCCCAAAGATGTGTTTTATACATAACATGCCAAGTTCCATCCTAAGGAAGTGCATATTAGCAATTTCTGTACAAAGATCTTGAGCAGCGTTAGGCTACAGCAAGAATAGATAATCTGTGACCTCTGCTAAAGCCTCTACCTTTCACTTGCCTCAGGAACTTAAAGTTTTTTCCATTTTTCTACCCATAGCAAAGCCACACCAACAGCCCCTGAACCTAATGGAGCCACCAACCACCACAATCTCCCAGTCTACTATCTCAAAGGTGGAACTGGGTGTTCCATGGGTTGGGGAGATAGGGCCATCACCAAACAAGTTTAAACAACACTGAATTAAACAGATTCTGACAATCTGTGATCAAATGTAAAAAACTTCTATGAACCCTTAACAAACTTACATATCATAAATTTCCAAACTGGGGATATATTAAGTAGGGGTTCCAACCCATCCCCATGGAAACCTCTTCCAGCTATTCTGAAACACACTAGAGAATTAACATAGGCATTACTCTTAAAAAAATATTTTTTTTAATTTATTTATTGGCTACACAGCATGCCACGGGGGAATCTTAGCTCCCTAACCAAGGATTGAACCCATGCCCCCAGTATTCTAAGGGCAGAGTTCTAACCACTGGACCACCAGAAAAATTCCCACTCTTAAAAATTTAAAGTATCCCTCTTTGAAGTAAGCCAGAAAGAAAAACACCAATACAGTATACTAACACATATATATGGAATTTAGAAAGATGGTAACAATAACCCTGTGTACGAGACTGCAAAAGAGACACCGATGTATAGATCAGTCTTATGGACTCTGTGGGAGAGGGAGAGGGTGGGAAGATTTGGCAGAATAGCAGTGAAACATGTATAATATCATGTATGAAACGAGTCGCCAGTCCAGGCTCGAAGCAAGGTACTGGATGCTTGGGGCTGGTGCACTGGGACGACCCGGAGGAGGAGGGAGGAGGGTTCAGGATGGGGAGCGCGGGTATACATGTGGCGGATTCATTTCGATATTTGGCAAAACTAATACAATATTGTAAAGTTTAAAAATAAAATAAAATTTAAAAAAAAAAATTTAAAGTATTCCTTATCCCCATTTCCACTGATTTATAAATGCTTAGGGAGAAGACAATGGTACCCCACTCCAATACTCTTGCCTGGAAAATCCCATGGACGGAGGAGCCTGGTGGGCTGCAGTCCATGGGGTCACCAAGAGTCCATGGGGTCACCAGGAGTCGGACACGACTGAGCGACTTCACTTTCACTTTTCACTTTCATGCATTGGAGAAAGAAATGGCAACCCACTCCAGTGTTCTTGCCTGGAGGATCCCAGGGACGGCGGGGCCTGGTGGGCTGCCGTCTATGGGGTTGCACAGAGTTGGACACAACTGAAGCGACTTAGCAGCAGCAGCAGGATGAACTAACATTTCCTTTGGCCCTTTAAACAAATAAATCATACAACCTAAAATGATTCATACATTTTCATAGCTTATATTTTATACTATGTATACTATTTATACACTTTCTGAAACAAATTAGAGTATTAGATACTGATTTAAAGCCCTAGCACTCTCATTTAAAGCCCCAGCACTCAATATTCACAGGAACTATCCATTCATTCCTAGTTAACTGAAAAATGAAAATTTTATATTTAAAATCTAAGTAAGTTGTACTGTTATTCTTAAACCTCACAATAAAAATATGGTTTTCTGGCAAAGTAATAAATAATATAGATGGTTTAACTCCACTTCAAAAGATTCTAAAATTGAGCTCCTCTCAAATAGCCTTCAGCTGTTTTACAAACACTAGAAGCTACCATGAAGCTGTATTAGGATGAAAATCCTTGAAATCACATATAACAAAGATATCTTTCTTAAGAAACTTGACTCTCGCATCCTACTCCTCTTCATCTGCTTTTAGACAGATTTAAAGTAAACCCAATGAAAACAAAAAAATTACAAATATCCTAAAATTGCCTACCAACAAAGTAAATGGATTGTAGCTCAAATCTTGCTTATGCTTTCTTCTACAAAACTTATCATCTCACAGTCTTTAACACTAATTACAATATTCTTTAATTCCACCTTCATTTCTCCCCCTGGTTTCACCTACTCCTCATTTGACCTGTTATCTTCAATCTCTTCTGTTTACACAAGGAGTAACAAAAAGTGATAATCTTTTTAGCTGAAAATGATGGCTGTGGCTTAATATCTAACAGCAGATGGCTTCAAAATGCCCCTTGGGACACACAAAACGGACACAGGTTTGCCTGAGACATTGATTCCCAGCTCTCCTAGGGCTGCAGCACCTCCAGCCAGCCAAGAGTAGTTTTATCCTTTTACTCCAGTGGGGGGGATACCATACTTTTTTTATGTCTCCATTGATTTGAAAAAGGTCACGCAACACTGCTCCAGAGCACACACTGCAAAGGGATATTACTGGTGAATCTCTTCTACATCAATCAGTATTAAGAAAAACCAGAGAATATTTAATCAAGTCCTTTAAAAATAGCAATAATTTTTTCACGATGGTAGTTAAATAAAACTAGATTTTAGTTATTAACATTTTCCCCTGAGACTGGAGATATGGTTTAGTACCAAAAAAGCATAAAACATTTTTTACATCTGATCAGCTAAATGCCAGCTTTGTATTTAACCTGTTTTCATAACCAACAATTATGTGAATGATCCTAATCATATGCTCTTCATAACAGCAATTAGTTTTCCATAAAAAGTCACTGAGTTCAAATGTGTAACCGAACTCAAGTTCAAGCAGTTCTAAAACTAGAATTTAAGATTAGTTATTACTAAGTGGGAAATGACTCTTTAGAAACTAAACATATTAGTTCCTGATGATGAGCACAGACATGAGGTGATTCTACACAATAGGCAGGAAACTATAACTCAGAGGGTGCTTCAAACTTCAATGTGCATGAAAATCACTTGGAGATCGAATTAAAATGCAGATACTGATTCAGTAGGACTGGAATGGAGCCTGAGATACCTAAGGAGCTCCAAGGTGAAGCTTATGCTGCTAGTCCACAGGACTACATACTTCACACTTGAGAACTTACACCCTTAGCTCTATGACACTGCTTAAGATAATGAATATAAACTTAAAGCAGACACCAATTCTCACTTCATTTAATTTTTATGATTTCATGAGATTAATCTGAGGGAGGGATTGTTATTAAACTGTTGATGTTTGAAAGAAATGCATATAACTTCTCAAAAATAGGGGCATTAAGCAAGGCTGTAATAATAGCAAGAGCAAACACCTACAAAGCACTGCTGTGCCCCAGTTAATTGCTTTAAGTATTTCATTTAGAATACTCCTAACAACACTGTGGGGCTTCCCTAACGGCTCAGCAGTGAAGAATCCACCAGCAGAGCCCGGGAAACAGGTTCAATTCCTGGGTCCTGAATTGGGAAGATTCCCTGGAGAAGGAAATGGCAACCCACTCCAGTATTTCTGACTGGGGAATCCTATGGACAGAGGAGCATACCATGGGGTCGCAAGAGTTGGACACGACTTAGCGACCAACCACCACCACCACTGTGAGGTAGAGACTATTGCTAGTCCTTTGCTATGGGTTAATCCAGTCACATAGACGTTACTCGGGCTCATGGAGCTAATAAATGCCAAAGCCAGGATTTGAATCCAAGCAGTCTGATCCCAGAGTCTACACTATTAATCACTATACTCACAGTGTCTCTCTCAAAACACACAGCAATAGCAAATCAAAATGGCTCACTCTTACAGAAAATGATGCAAGTGTCAAGTGTTAAAGAACAGAGTGAGCAACCGAGGTTCTCTTCAGGTGACTGACCACTGACGCTTGGTAAACACTATAACTTAATATGTAGATTTTTGCTGTTAGAAACTGTTCTGGATTTCAGCATAAGAGCTAAATACTTTAACAAAAAAATGTTTCTAATTTTTTTAATAGGACACCATTTTAGTAGCGAAACTGGGGTTTCACTTCATGGAATGAGCAATTTGAGACCAATGTCCCATGGGCAACTAGTGAAGAGTTCTGACATCCAGGACTTATAACAGAAGTGAAGGCCAAAACAAGTAATGAAAATTGATTTGCTTTAGCAAAAATATTTTGGACTGAAGGGATGAGTAACTAAAAGTAGAAACGTAAGGGAAAAAACATAACATGACCAACAATTTTATGCCATTAAATTGAGGGAAAGAAGTCGCATAATTAAGCTATTTCAAAAAAGAAACTGGGGAAGGAAACACATTAAAGTCTGAATAATTTTTAGGAGAATAAAAACCAGTCATCAGGAAAGATTTTCTAAGCAACTATTAATTGTTCAGATAGTACACCTGCAGCAAATATAGGAGTAAACAGATGAATATGTTCAAGCAAAAGATTAGTAATCATCACTTCAATGAGCCCAAATATGCATATGGTTGACCAAGCACAAAAGTCATCTCAGGAAACAAAGTACATACGCCTGTAGAATATGCAGAAAGAGAAAATGTTAACCCTCCGACATCACATTCATTCATTTGACAAACATTTCTTGAGATACATCATGGTTTGCTACTATTCTAGGTGCCAGGGATCAGGGTGACCATACTAGGTCAAAAGTCCTGCCTTCACAGACTTACATTCTAGTGGGTGAAATTAATAGACTTGGAAGAGACTACCAAATATTGAAAACCTAGAATGCAACCTTTAATAGAAAATATATAGGTCTTTATGGGACAGAAGTTAACAAAATATCAACCCTCCTTCCCCCAGCAGAGGAAGCTCTGTGGCCTTAAGTGTTTCTCATTAAGCATTCCTTGTCCTCTCAAAACAGACCCTAAAACGATAAATGCATTTAAAATAAAAAGTACAATTTGACTTTTATTTCCAAGAATGGCTATAAATACTACTCCCAGACAGGCACAGTAAGTGAACCATTTTTAAAGTAACTAGGAATGCTTCTCTAATAAATCATAAAATTAAAAGTGGAAAAAGTACCCGAATAAAAAAAATCTTTAAGTTACAAAAAAGTCAAGATGTGGGTTTGGTGGGCTTTAAAAGAATCTCACTGATGTTTCATTTCAGCCCCTGACTACCTTAGGAGACAGTGGAGGACAGGGGAGCCTGGCCACAGGGTTACAAAGAGTGGGACACAACTTAGCAACTGAACCACCACCACCCTAGGCTGTAATACCTGCCTTGGGTGCCCCCAAAATTAAGTTCAACTGAGTACAGGTGTTATTATATACAAACATTTTAAGAGGTTGTGATACCTTTGGGGTCTTGAAAAAATTACTGAGAAAGTGCTCATTTTTAATACTCAATCACCAATCTCCTTGCCTCAGTATAAAAGCTGTGAAAATGAAAGTGAAGTCGCTCAGTCGTGTCAGACTCTTTGCCACCCCGTGGACTGTAGCCCACACCAGGCTCCTCGGTCCATGGGATTCTCCAGGCAAGAATACTGGAGTGAGTTGCCATTTCCTTCTCCAGGGGATCTTCCTGACCCATAAAAGCTGTAAATCCAAACTATTCTGCCATACTTTTAAAAGGGAAGACAATTGATATGTGTGTATTTAAAGCTCTTATGTACAGAAGAGTCGAGAAATATGGCAGGTAAGTACTTCAATTTTATATTCTTAAAAAGAGATACATTATGGCAAATGTATTTCAGAAGATCCAAGCTCCACACCTATATAATCATCTACCAACACCTACAAACTCCCAAAAGCTGCTTTAAATCGACCACTTCTATTAAGTGTTTAACAAGCAATCTGTTCTCTCTATAGAAACGAGAAACAATGAGAAAGTACTTGTTCCAACATGAACTACCCTTATAACAATGCATTACACAATTGGGTCTCATTCGCTTTACAATGCTAATATTTTTCTGTGCTACTGTACCCTGTAGTCAGTGAAGGATATACAATTCAAGATGTGCCTAAGATTCTGAAGAATGAATACTGAGATCTCCAAAGTCTGAAAATGTTATTCACGTAAGGTGGTTTTTTTTTTTTTTTTTTTTTTTGGTTAAAAATCCAAAACTCATTTTAACAAAACTAACCAGTAAGCAAAGAACAGGTGTAAAATGACCTGATTCTCTTTTCACCATACCCTTGCCACAAAAGAGCACGTGAGTCGACTCAGGTACCTACTCTGAATCAGTAAGACACACTTATTAAAGTTAAATAATCTAAGAATGTTATTTTGGAACAAAGAAAGGCTTCCACAAATAAATTAACTTCATTCCAATACAGCCACAGGGATCTTTAAAGTTACAGCCCACGCCAAGTGGCTAAAGAAAAGTGTTGTCTTACGTTTTATTCCCCTGGCATTAAGATCATCTTGAGATTTTAAACCTCCCTGGCTTTCAGACGTGTATGAGACAGCCAGGATTTCAAAAGATCATCTCTGAATACCAGTAGTTGGGAAACAGGCAAGATATGCCACTGGGTGGACCCAACAGAGGCTACCAAATGCTGTCTTAATTTAGCGAGCCCCTGACTTGCAGGAGTTAAAAACTCTCACCCCTTATATTGCAATGACGTAATCTTCCCCACTGCATTTCTCTAGGACTTAAAGGGAAAGGGGGGGAGGGTGGGAAGCAAATGAACAAAGAAAAATTTCCCCCTCAAGAGAGGAATCAGGCAAAAAGCAGAACGACAGTTTCGGGAGGTGTTTAGGTTAACTCCCAGCAAGGGAAGCTTCAACTGAAGAGGCGGGGAGGGAGAAGAGTTGGGAGAAGCCAAATGGAAACGGTATTGGGAGGAACTCGACCTAAGGCAGGAATCAAGGAGACCAGAGAAGCGGCGACCGAGCCGCCCCCCAGCCCACCCTCCCGGCCCGGGACGAGGCGTCGGGCGGCCGCGCCGCAGAGCGAGGGAGGCGCGCGGCAGGGCCGAGCCCCTGCGGGCCGCCCGCTTCCCCGACCGCGCTCGCGATCCGCTCCCCTCCCCCGCCGCCGGCCGCAAAATGTCCGCGGCGAAGCAGGAAGTCGAAGCCGGGGCGCGCGCTGGGGGCCTGCCGGCCAGCCGGGGAGCCCCGGCCCCGCCAGCCCGCGGGCGTCTGGGAGAGGGTCTGCGGCCCTCGCCGCCCCGGCCCAGCCGCCCGCCCCGGCGAATGGGGGGGTGGGCGTCCGCGGGGCCGCGGGGGAGGGGAGCCGGGCGGCCGGGATGGGTGTGACCCTTTCCTTCCGCCGCTGCCCGGTGACAGCCTGGCCGCGCCCTCGCCCCGGCACCTCACGCCCCGGCCGCGCGCTCCGGGGCGAACCCGCGCCCCCCGCCGCCGCCGCCGCCGCCGCCGGGCCCTCCGCGACCCCCTCCCCTCAGGCCCCCTGACAGAACCCGGACCCGCGACGCGCGAGCCCGGCACCCCTCCCCCCGCGGCGCCCCGCGCCCGCCCCCCGGGGGTCCCAGAGCGGGAGGTCCCCGCGGACGGGGAGACGCCAGGGGCGGCGCGGCGGGGGCAAGGGGACAGTGTGAGGGGGGAGCCGCTCCCGCGGGGCAACCTCGGGCCCCACACTCACCTCAGCTCCTCCGCCGGGGCGTTGGCAGCACTGCGCGGGGTCTCCTCGGCTGCCGGACAGGGGCACGCGCCTGACGTCAGCACGCAGGCGACGCACGGTTGGGTTATCCGCGGAAATGGGAGGGGACGGGAGGCGAAAAGAGGCCGAGCGGTTCCGGGCGGGGCCTGAACTCCTCCCCCGCCTCCCGCCAGGCCCCTGGTTCGGGCCGCCTAATGCGCACGCGCGTCACCGCGGTCGCTAGTTGGTGGCTGCTCTCTGCACTTCTTTCTGCAGTTCTTTTCCTGGATTTGTAATTTATGCCACAAACGATCGCTTGCAAAGCGCTACCCCTAACATGTCTTTTGATCCTTGCATCCTTACAAAGCGTTAGCATCCCGATTTTGCAGAGAGAAGACAGTGGTTACTCAAATGGACAGTGACTTGCCCAAGACCACACTACAAGTGGGACGGCCTCCTGACTCCCCCTGGCCTGTATTCAGTCCGCCTTAAACTGAGCGCCTAAGAATTGATGCTTTTGAACTGTGGTGTTGGAGAAGACTCTTGAGAGTCCCTTGGACTGCAAGGAGATCCAACCAGTCCATGCCAGTCCTGAAATCAGTCCTGAATATTCATTGGAAGGACTGATGCTGAAGCTGAAACTCCAATACTTTGGCCACCTGATGCGAAGAACTGACTCACTGGAAAAGACCATAGATTGAAGGCGGGAGGAGAAGGGGACGACAGAAGATGAGAAGGTTGGATGGCATCACTGACTCAATGGACATGAGTTTGAGTAAACTCTGGGAGTTGGTGATGGACAGAGAGGCCTGGCATGCTGCAGTCCATGGGGTCGCAAAGAGTCGGACACGACTGAGTGACTGAACTGAACTGGCTTAAGGGCTGAGGTCGCTTCTCATCTCTGTTTAGACCCCTTCTGTCCCTCGCTCAAACCACATCTCTTGGTTTAGAGACTTCCTCCCCACCACCTGCGCTCACTGCCTCCTCTTCAGCCCTTCTGCTGGCTCTCAGCCTTTCAATGTCACCGACTTCCTGATCTTGCTATCCTCACAGCACCCGTTTATCATCTGTCTTCCTGGCTAGTGTGCAAACTTCAGGAGAATAGGAACCTTCCGTCTTGTTCAGATGTTTCCCAGTGTTCCAGGAAAATAGCTTATCTTAGTAATAGCTCCTTTGTTGATGACCACCAGTTAGTTGGCCAAGAAAAACATTTGTTTCCAATATATTTAATAGTTAAGAGTTTCTTTTGGACTTTTTAATTACACAAGAAAAATACATTTTTGAGTGTTTACTATAGGTGGCAGGAGGAGAAGGGGACAATAGAGGATGAGATGGTTGGATGGCATCACCGACTCAATGGACCTGAGTTTGAGTAAACTCCGGGAGTTGGTGATGGACAGGAGGCCTGGCGTGCTACGGTTCATGGGGTTGCAAAGTTGGACACGATTAAGCGACTGAACTGAACTGGACAGGTTTGCATGTAATAGTAGCTAATGTAAAATTCACAACCACCCTAGAAGTTAAGAACTACTACCCCCACTTATTTTTTTTTTCAATCAGCCATAATCACATCTGGGATAAACTTCATAGGCTAGGATACTGCCACTGCACAAAGTTTACCCCCACTTACTGATGCATGAACAGAGGCTCAGATGTGTTAAGGGACTTACCCAAGGTCACCAAGCCAGGCAGTGGCAGAACTAGCACTTAAACCCAAGAGGCCAGTTGACCTACATACTACCTAATTGCAGATAGTATATAGGTAGTTGTAGGTAGTATGTTGGTAGTAGGTAGTACCTACATACTACCTAGCAGATTTATTAAAATGAAATCAGAAGATAAGCTTTAGCTGTTAGTCCTACCCCTAGTGATACCAACTATTAACATTTTGGTGTACACCTTTCCAGATATTCATAGATATATGTGTGTATTACTTTGGCTACCTCATGCGAAGAGTTGACTCATTGGAAAAGACTCTGATGCTGGGAGGGATTGGAGGCAAGAGGAGAAGAGGACGACAGAGGATGAGATGGCTGGATGGCATCATTGACTCGATGGACGTGAGTCTGAGTGAACTCCAGGAGTTGGTGATGGACAGGGAGGCCTGGCGTGCTGCGATTCATGGGGTCGCAAAGAGTCGGACACGACTGAGCGACTGATCTGATCTGATCTGATGTATATCTATGAATATATTGTATACACATTTATTGCACAAAAACAGATTGTACTCCGCATTTCTCTCTCAAAACTACATTGCAAACATCTTTCCATGGCAAGTAAAGCATCATATACTAAAAAATATAAAGTATTTTTTTAATGTGGACCGTTTTTAAAGTCTTTATTGAGTTTGTTACCATATTGCTTGTTTTATGTTTTGTTTTATTTTTTTTTTCTGCCTCAAGGTATGTAGGATCTTAACTGCCCAAAGTGAAAATGAAGTCGCTCAGTTGTGTCCGACTCTGCGAACGAATGGTCTGTAGCCTACCAGGCTCCTCAGTCCATGGGATTTTCCAGGCAAAAATACTGAAGTGGGTTGCCATTTCCTTCTCCAGGGGATCTTCCTGACCCAGTGATCGAACCCGGGTCTCCCTCATTGCAGGCAGACGCTTTACCCTCTGAGCCACCAGGGAAACCAACCCCCCAACCAGGGATCAAATCCACACCCCCTGCACTGGAAGGCCGAGGTCTAGACAACCAGGGAAGTCCCCACGCGTCATTTTTAAAGGCTGCATTTCATTATTCAGGCATTTCTATATTTATCCAATCAATCGCCTACTGTTGGAATTTAGGTTATTTTTGGTTACTGTAAATTTTTGACTGTTGGAAAAATGCATGAGCTTAGTTTCTTAAACTGGAAGGAAAACTGGTTGTTTTCTCCCTCCGCCAAGACCAGTTGGCAGTGACTTTTCCTCCATCCCGTCTCACAGTTCCCATCAGTGTCCCCAGACAATGTCTGCCCTTTTCATCAGCAGCAAAATCCTGATGGGGTGTCACCCAGCCCACTCGATTTTTCCTGCCTTTATCCTGAGGACAAGAACTCACTTAGCACTTTGTCTGTTATGTTGTCAGGGCTTTGTCAGAAGAACCTTCCCAACATTTACATCGCCCCAAAGGCAACAGTGGAGAAGGCAATGGCACCCCACTCCAGTACTCTTGCCTGGAAAATCCCATGGACGGAGGAGCCTGGTGGGCTGCAGTCCATGGGGTCACTAAGTCGGACAAGACTGAGCGACTTCACTTATCACTTTCCTGCATTGGAGAAGGAAATGGCAACCCACTCCAGTGTTCTAGCCTGGAGAATCCCAGGGACGGGGGAGCCTGGTGGGCTGCCATCTATGGGGTGGCACAGAGTCCGACAGGACTGAAGCGATTTAGCAGCAGGAGCAGCAAAGGCAACAGTGTTACTATTTGACCCAGTCTAGCCCTTCCCTTGCCATCAGCCCAGACCTCCACCTCCTGGTGGCCCCTCCCCACTGCCTCACTGGCGGCAGCTGCTTCACCTTTGCAGGAGGGCCAGCCTGTGGGTTTCCACTTCTCCTTCCCCTGTGATTACCAGCCCAGTGTCTATTCCTTCTTCCTCTAGTAACAGCATTTCCATTTCTCCTGGGCAGCTCTTCCCCCAGTTCTCAACCCCTGTGGCTTGAGAGGAAATGAGTCTCTGCCCAAGTTGCAGGGCTAGACACGTGGCCCATGCTTGGCCTATCAGAGCATTTTAGAGGGCCCTCTGGCCACAGCATGCCAGCAGTGGGCACGTGACACAACGAGAGCCAGGAGAGCCGATTCCGGGCCTTTGGTCAGAACTTTCCAGTTGAATGAATCCACCTTCTGAGAGCAGCATGGAATCACGGCACTGCTGGCAGCCCTCTTCTCACCATCAGGCGAGCGACGGCCTGAGAATGAGACCCAGACAGAGGGGAGAACAGAGCAGAGAGACAGGACAGTGAAACCAAGTCTCAGGAGCATGACTGAGCCCTTGGATCCAGTCTTGCTTCAATTTGCAATCACATTAGCCAATAAATTCCCTCTGCTGCCTGGGCCAGGTGGAGTAGGTTTCTGTTACTTGCAACTTCAAGGCTCTTGATGCACCATCACTCTGACACTCCTGACCCCAGTGTCTGCCCCTTGTGGTACTTGCCACCACCCTCTATGTAGATGATTCCCAAATCTCTACCCTCTCTAACCCCTTCTCACCCCCTTTTCCAAATTTCCAGCTACTCACAAATCTCATCAGCACCACAGAAATCATCTTCCAGTTCCCCCGTGCTTCAGGTTCTGCGGTGCCTAGATCGGCTTCGGGTCCCTGAACCTTCATATATCCAGGGATCCCAAACTTTTTTGCATTGTAGATCCTATGCCCACAAATTAATACCCAGCTTCTAGAGGTTTCCTTTAAGAATCTCTCTTTTAGGACTTCCCTGATGGTTCAGTGGTTAAGATTCTGTGCTTCCACTGCAAAGGGTGCTGGATCAATCCTTGGTCAAGAAACTAAGGTCCCACATGCCATGTGGTGCAGCTAAAAAATTTAAGAAATCAAGAAGAAGCTCTGTTTGAATTCATTTTATACAGCACAGCCTTCATCTTCCTAGGTGTTAGTTCTGATTAAGACACTGCCCAGTTCAGGAAATCCCAGTGCTTTCTTCTCTGTCTTCAAAATAAAATTCTAAGTCCTTTAGCCAGGTATTCTCTGTCCGCCATAATCAGGCACCAACTTGCCTTTCCAAAGTTATTTCCCCTTCCCTTCTGTATTAGTTCTACAGAGGAACAGAACCAATAGGAGATTCAATGGATGGATAGATGAATCTACATCTATTTATTAATATATTTATATGTATCTATATTTCCAATTCTACCTAAAGAGATTTATTATAAGGAATTGATTCACACGATTACGGAGGCTGGTACGCCCCAAGATCTGCAAGGTGAGTTGGCAAGTAGAGATGCAGGAACTGGTACAGTTCCCATCCAAGTCTGATGGCCTGAGAACCAGAAGAGCCAATGTTTCCATTGCAGTCCAATAGCCAGCCTCTCAAGACCCAAGAAAAGTCAACATTTCAGTTTGAGTCCAAAGCCAGGACTTACTTCTTTCTTACTCAAGGGAGGGTTAGCCTTTTTGCTCAGACCTTCAACTGGTTGGATGAGGCCCACCACATCAGGGAGGGCAATCTGCTTTACTCAAATGTTAATATCATCCAGAAACTCTCACAGACACATCCAAAATAATGTTTGACCAAATATCTCAGCACCACAGGGCCCAGTCAAGTTGACACATAAAATTAACCATCACAGCTTTCATTCCACCCCCTTATGCTGCAGTTAGAGTAAGTTACTTAGTATTGTGCACGCAGGTACCGTGATTTCTGGTCTCTATGTCCTGCTAATGCTGTTCCACTTACCAACAACACCCATCCTGTTCATCTCTCCTACCTCTCAAGTCCCACTCTCCTTCCCATTCTGAACTGCTCCTTTTGCCAACATGGACCTTGTGTCCTTTCCCACTTCTGTAACTAGGCAGATTCAGTGGTTCCCTTCTTAGTCTGGCAAACTCTTGTTCTTTTCTTCAAGGACTAACCTAGATCTCAGCTGTGAATGCTTCCCTGACAACTCCACACAACCAATTATTCCTATTATGCTCTATTTAAAGCATGCCATATTTGTATCTGCTAAAATGCCATTCGGCCATGAGCAGGCAGGGACCTTAACGTATTCATTTTTGTTTCCTTTTACCTAATTTCCTGGCACTCTGCCGACCTTCAGAAATGTTTGATAAACAATGCATGAATGAGCGTCATCCACCTCTTCCATGAGGCTTGCTCTGGCCCCTGCCACCCAAAGTGGTCCCTGCCTCTTCTAAATTCCCGCAGCTCTTATCTGAGGATTTCCCCAGGCCTCACCCTGTCCTGTCGTGCTTATCCACACTTTCCCTGCCTGACTGTAAGCTCCCAGGTGCAGGATCAGCTTGGGGTGCATCTTATGCCCCTGAGAGTGCTCTTCAGGAGCTTCAGATGTGGTGAGCACTCAAACACTGGTTGAATGAGAGAAGCCTCAACACCACTTTCCCTGACAAATACCGAAGCCTCCAATCCGCTACCATCTCCCCAGAGCCTGTCAAGATTCACTGGAGAAGGATCTATATTAAAGAGGCTCTCCTTTGCATTCCTCAGCCTTAGGATTTACGTGAGAAAGTCCTAATTTAAGACTCTCCGTGTGATTCATAGGTTATAAAACTATTAAGAAAATCAAGGAAGTGATTATTGCAAAAATCCAGCTACTGGCTGCCTCTAACTGAGATAGTAATCTGGAAAGGATCGGGGTGTGCTGGGCTTGGGGGATGATGTTGACAATGCTCTGGTTCATGACCTGGGTGATGATTACTTGGATATTTGCTTTATACGTATTCATTGTACTGTATACTTGTTTTCTGTGCTTTTTCTCACGTTTAATATTTCATAAAAATTAAAATTAGAAATAATTAAATAAAACAAACTCTCACTGTTGTTACTAGAAGGTTGATGTTGTTGTACAAATTCCTATTATGGAAGGATTTCCCCAGTGGTCCAGTGGCTAAGACTCTGCACTTCCAAAGCAGGAGGCAAAAGTTCGATCCCTGGGCGGGGGACTAGATCCCACATGGCGCAACTAGAGCCCGCATGCTGCAGGGAAGACCTGGTGCAGCCAAGTAAATAAATAAATTCCTATCACTGAGACTCAGACCTTTCCTTCCATTCTGGTTCGCTGACCGGTCTTTCCTTCCTCAGACTGGTCGCGGCCCCAGGCCCTGCCGGCAGCCCCATTTTATTGCTGGGACTGCCGCACCTTAAGGGGCCAGAGCTGCCGCAGCGGCAGGCACCTCCAAGGGCCACCACCCTCCTCCCACCCTTTATGCGGTCCCCGCGCTGCTCAGCCTCTCTCCTCCACTTTGTGCCACATCCTTACGCTTGTCCAGGGACCTGGACCCCTCTTGGAGTCAGAGAAAGGAGAGAAACTGACCGAACCTGTTTCCTACCTGCCTTTTCTCTAACTGGCCCAGGCTTGCCACCCTCATCTCTGTTACACATCTCTGGTGAAGATATTCTGGGTCACTGAAGAAGAGTGGATGAGATGGGATAGGGAAGAGAAGAATCTGTCAACACCTGAGCATCTCCTTCCCCATCTGGTCGGTTTTGGTAAGAGCTCAGAAGCATACGGCACAAAGATGAGATTTTAACTTGAAAATGATGCAAGAATTGCTTGTGCGGCCTAACTGGTCATGGGCACATTGCTACCCGTATTCAGCAAGTAGTCGAGTCCGTTATGTACCAGGTACCTTGGCGGCAAAGGTGAACACCGTCCCCCCACTTAACTTCAGTAGCTTCTCCTGGCTCCTGCCCATCCTCTGGCCTTCTACGGACCACGCATTCACTCACTGGGCTCCAGCTATGTTGCTGTCTTTGTTGTTCCTCAGACACATCTGAGCTTCCTGTGAAACCCTCTGAAGCTTGCACTTGCTACTCTCGCTCCTGCTCTGCATGTACCTGCTCCGTTCCAATCTCGCCTCTTCAAGACCTCCTCCCTTCCCCCCACCCCTGCAGCTTCAGTGGCACCTCACACCCACTCTCACACCACACGGTTTTACTTCCTTCCTAGAGCTGATCACTATCCAGAATGATCTCACCTCTTTATTTTTCTTGTAGTCCGTCTCTTCCCATTAAAAAGTAAATGCAAAGATTTCCTTCACCACTGTACCCTCAGCGCTAGAATGTAGGGCGTACTCATAAATGACTGTTGCAGAAAACACCGTGAATGAAGATACAATTCCCACTTAAAGAACTAAGGTCACACAGTGGAACAAGCAACAATCAAGGTAAGTGTTAAGATGGGCGGCATACAAGAATCTGCGGACACAAGAAGAGTATTCACAATAGTTATATGTAATATTTACCAAGTATTTCCTAAGTTCCAGCTATTGTTCTAAATATTTAATATGTATTACCTCACTTGAAATTCATAAGAACTCTAGAAACCATGATCTTCAACAGAAGTGAGGAGTGAAGAGGTCAGTAACCCATGGCCAAAATCATGCAGCCGGTAGATGGAAGCTCTGGGATTCAAATCCAGAGCTGACCACAGACTTCCCAAAGGAGGGAGATTTGCTCTGAGTCTAGAGGACTTGCACAGACTGGTCAGGCCAGGATAGGGCGTATCAACAGAACAGAAGCTTCCTGGCAGAAAGAACAGGCGTGTCCAGGTTCACAGGCACAGAAAAGCAGGATGCTCGGGGGACAGACAAATTATAGAGACATGATGTCGAATGTGAGAAACCAGACACAAAAGAGTATACACTGTCTTTGCCCACTAGCTTCAGCAACACTGCTCCAGGGCGATAGAAAGCATAACAGTTACCTTTCAGGGGGTTGATAACTAGAGAACAGCATGAGGGAGACTTCCAGGGGAGCTGGTTAAATCCTGTGTCTTCATCTGGAAGGTGGTGAGAGGAGTATGCACACTTTGGATAAATTCATTGAGTCATGCAATTAAGATCTGTGTGTTTTACAGGATGCCTGTTATATCTAAATCTTAAAAATTAAAGGTCACGACACACTAGCATTGGCCTATAAACTAACACACTTGTGCTTTTTTTTAAAGAAGTGTAGGCTTTTTTCAACGCTGAGGTTTAATGCCTGAGGATAAGATAAGAAATGAGGAGAGGGATGGGGAGGAGTGAGAAGATAAAAACAGAATTTTAGGTAGAGAAATGAGGAATGCAGAGATGGAGCTGTTTGAGAAATGGGCTCAGGAGGAAGGAAAAGATCAAAGAGACAGCTGAGAAGGAATCACTCGATGAACCTTCCCTTTACCAAGTAGATTCAGCTACAATATAGGCTAGCATAGAACATAGCATATACAGAATGTCTCTGTGCCACGCGAGGGCGACCCTAGCTGGGAATATGAAACAAGACAGGTGTGGGAACTGGACCTCAGAGAGGTGACAAAACTTGTCTGAGATCACACACCTTGAAAGGGCGGGAGTTACCTTTGCTAGGAACATCCCATTTGTGCTAAGACAGGGCTCCAAAACACTTAGCTCTGGCCCCCGAGTGAAGGCGGAGCTTTGGCCCAGAGGAAGTGAAGGGGAGGCCCTGGCTGCTTTGGTGGTGGTGGTGGCTTCCTGCCCAGAAGACACACCCAGCTTCAAAATCACTATTCTGGGCAGTCAGCTTGTTGCTAGGCACCCAGAGGACCCTGGAGCTTTCAAACAGAGCCAGCCAAGGGCTGTTTTAACTTCACCTCACTGCAACATCAGGTGCAAAACGGAGAGGGAAGCCAGCCACCCCAGTGAAGACTGAGTGAAACCTTCCTCTTTTCTTCAGGGGTTTATTTTCACCATCATCTCCATTTTAAACAGGGACAATAATAATCTCCAATTAAACAATTTAATCTCCAACTAAACAGGAATTAATAATCTCACTGCCTTGTTTCCCATGAATTCCAGTCATTTGTGTTCACTAAGAAGGAAGCACTTTAAATTAGGCAGCAACCATGTGTCTTCTACAAAATGAACTATTTCCAGAGGACGTCATGTGCAGGTCGCGTGTTGGAGGCCATGAACAGATTCCCTCTACGTGGGGTTCACAATCCGCTGGGGATACAAACTAGACACTGCATGTGATCCTGGGCACAGGCCTTGGCATAGCAGGTACACAGTGCATATTGCTGAATGAGCAGGGATGCAGAACTAGAGGGAAGGTGTTACAGGAGCTCACAAGAGGGATTCAAATGCTGACTCCAGGCAGAAAGCAAAGAAGGCTTCGTGAAGGTGACCATGGCTACCTGCATCATAAACAATGAACGGGAGTAGGCTGGCAAAGACGGGGGAGGCAGAGGGTGGGACATTTCAGGCCAAGGGAAAATGGCCAATAAATGCATGGTGGTGGGTGGAAAATGTTTAGCAAAATAGTCAACTCATTGTCAAGAGCGTTGTAGTGAGCTGCCTTTGGAGACTGACCACACGGGGTGCTCTGAGGAAGGCCAGATGCGCTTGAATTCTCACCACCACGAGTGGAGGACTCTGCCCCCGCCAGCCCCTGGAGTTGGCCTCCTTTCCAGCAACCAGGGCCTGGCACCCACTCACTGCTCAGGGTGTAGTTGCCCAACAGATGACACATTTTTCCATGGCTCCAGCCAGTTGCTAGGAATCTCATATTACTTTGTGGTCCGTACACTGCTTTTCACCAGCAGCCATCTGGCAGGAGCACTTTTCAGTGACTAGATGAAACTGTGGAACTGGAGTCAAAATAATCACAGAGGGCAAGTCAGACACGAGACATGTTAGAAACGCTCCCCTCCAGCTCCGCTACACTGTCCCTCCTCTTGCCCCATCATTCGCAGAAGTCAAAGCATTCTTGGACGTCCCTGCTGGTCTGGCGGTTAAGAATCCGCCTACCTATGCAGGGAACGCTGGTTTGATCCCTGATCCAGGAAGATTCCACCTTCCCTTGGAGCAACTAAGCCCATGCGCCGTAACTACTGAGCCTGTGCACTGAGGGCCTGTGCTCTGCAAAGCGAAGCCACGGCGATGAAAAGTCGGCACCTCAACGAAGAGCAACCCCTGCTTGCTACAACTAGAGCAAGGCCACAGGCAGCAACGAAGACCCAGAGCAGCCAACAGATAAACGTTAGAAATGAACAGGGTTCTTTAGAATTGGCATCTAGATCGACTGCAGAAATGACAGTGACTGGCAGTGGTGAGAACTACTCTACGGGGTGGAGAAAGCATGGGAACCACCTCTGGAGGAGTGGCACTAGAGACGGGGAGTGACTGTCTTCCCAAATCTCCACAGGGCCCGTGAAATCCTTGGTTTATTTTTTAGTAACCAGGCAGCGTGACCTCTTGGCAAGGGCATGGGACTAGGGCCAGACGGAATGGAGATCAACTCGAGCTTCTCCTCTTACTGGATTTGTTTGGGGTAAGGATTTGCATCTACAAGTTCACGTCCGTGAAAAAGTGTTGGTACTAACAGGTTGCTGGGAGATACTGCTGGGCATTTTACCAGTTTCGGTTTGAGTTCTGGCTAACTTACCTCTGTAAGCCTCACTTGTGCTTTGGAGGTTCACCTCCGTATCTAAACCCCCTACCTTGCATTTTTTATTGAAAGTGTAAGGCTAGGTATTAGCCATACAGAATACTATGCAACTGCTAAAAAAATTTTTTTTAATAAACCTTTTTATGTTGATACCAAAAGACTGCTAAGGCTTACTGTGCAAGAAAAATATATTAAACATTCATAATGTATTTTGTGTAAATAAAAAAGGATTTCTCTGGCAATTCGGCAGTCCAGTGGCTAAGACTCTGTACCTCCACTGCAGGAGCCATGGGTTCAATCCCTGGTCGGGGAACTAAGATCCCATATGCCACACAGCATGGTCAAAAAAAAAAGGCAGGGTGATATATGCCTATGTGGGCACATACATGTCTATCTGCAAAACTGTTAATGTGAAGACAGCCTTTACATTTTCCTCTTATATCCTTGGACTTTTCTATACACATGCAAATTAATTTTTTTTTACACTAACTGTATACTTAATCTCTATTATTATTACATCAACTCCACCTCAGATTGTCAGGCATTAGATCCTGAAGGCTGGGAACTCCTTGGGTAGAGGGCAAAGCAGATGCCAACCCTGCTTTCACAGAGCTTACCATTTTATGGGGAGGCAGAAAGAGACTGGCAGGCAGCACAGGACGCAACTGTATAACGTTAAAAATGTCAACAGGAGTTACCTAGGAAGTGAGAGTATGGACCAGGCTTGTTTTTTTCATACTTTTTGTCAAATGAATCTAAGACATGTTATTTTAGATTGGGCTTTCTGTGTGGTTCAGCTGGTAAAGAATCCGCCTGCAATGCAAGAGACCTGGGTTCAATCCCTGGGTTGGGAAGATCCCCTGGAGAAGGGAAAGGCTACCCACTCCAGTATTGTGGCCTGGAAAATTCCGTGGACTGTGTAGTCCACGGGGTCGCAAAAAGTGGGACACAACTGAGCGACTTTCACTTTCAAGATAAAGATGAAAAAAGCCAAAGAGATACCTCACACACAGGAGAGTGCTTTACAATTATCCTCCAATAGAAAATTTGAAGCGAAAAAAAAAAAAAGGAACCAATAAAGCCCAGTAACACCAGTCTTCCAACAGCTTCTCAATCCAACGTTAAGCTTAAGAGACCGTGGACCAAAGTATAATCTGGGACATGTCTGGATAAAGTCTCTTACCGAAAGTCAGTGGTTCTCAACCAGGGGCAAAGGAGACATTTTTGGTTGTCACACCTAGCTTGTGTTAATCTAGTGAGCAGAGGATAAAGATGCTGTTAAATACCCTAGAATCCACAGGACAAGCCCCCACAAAAAGGAATTACCTGGACCCAAATTGCCAAGGTTGAAAAATCTGTGCTAAGGGATTCAGGAAATCTCAGCTGTTTTAAAATGCCACAGATGAAGACATTTCAGTCCACTTGTAACTCTGGTCCTTTACTTGCATCCTAAATTCTAGGCTATCAAAGCACCTGAGAAACTGGAGCAGGTCAGGAAATTCTTTAACACCAGGAGTTCCTAATCCCTGCAGACTAAAGGAAATACCTTCGGAATGTTTTGAGCAAATGGAGTACTGAAGATACTACGACACTATCACTGTTACTCCGTTGCCAACGTTAAATTTTACTTGAGAGCTTAACCCAGTCAACGAAAGTTATTTCCCAAATACTGTACTGTACGCCCTCCCATTCCCATTGTAAAGGCCTTTACAAAAGGTGTCCCTTCTGTCCAGTGATCTCTGACTCCTACTGAAGTTCAATAAAAATGTCACTTCCCTGACTCAGCTCTTTAAAAAAAAAAAAAAAACCCACAAAATGTGTTTTCTTAGTGCTGACTCAAAATTGTATGCCAAAAAAGACTAGTTTTACTCCAGCATTTCTAACAATGTATTTCGATGGCTTCTTCCTCTCCTTAGAAACAACACATTTCCTTAAAGTTGGGCTTTATATTTTTAATTTATGGCTGCACTGGGGTTCCATTGCTTTGAGGGCCTTCTCTAGCTGTGGCAAGTGAGGGCTGCTCTTTGCTGCTGTGCAGATTTCTTTGCAGTGGCTTCTCGTGTTGCAGAGCACAGGCTCTAGAGCATATAGGTTTCAGCAGTTGCAGCACATGAGCTCAGCAGTTACGACACAGGGGCTTAGTTGCTCTCAGGTATGTGGGATCTTCCCCGATCAGGGATCGAACTGCACTGGCAGGCAGATTCCTATTCACTGTGCCACCAGGCGATTCCCTGAAATTGGGTTTTACATTTGTGTGTGCTCAGTCATTTCTGACTCTTTGCAACCCTATGGACTGTAGCCTGCCAGGCTCCTCGGTCCATGGGATTCTCCAAGGGATCTTCCCCACCCAGGGACTGAACCTGTGTCTCCAGCACTGGCAGGCAGATTCTTTACTGCTGCGCCACTTGGGATTCTAGCATCAAGAAGAGTCCCAAAGGCACAGAAGTACTCAATAAACATCAGCAGAATCGAACTCAAGCCCCACCCCTACCCCAAAAGCCAGGCTGCAGAGGCAGAAAGGTTCCTCAAGACTGGGTCATGCTGGGGAAGGAGCTGCTGTTTCCTCTACCTGTCACAGCCACAGCTACTGCTATTTCAGCTGCAAACCAAAGTACAGGATTTTACACACAAAAAGCCAGGATGACCTCTGTTCCAGGAAGAACAGAATCTCAGATGGTTTAGTCCTCTTGCAGGAAGATGAGCTGAGGAAGATAAGGAAATGGACAAAGAGCAAATCAAACAGCCCCACCTGAGTTACTTACCTCTTCTGACCCCTTTCCCCCTTCTCAGTTTTGCCCAATTTAGATGCTGACTCTGAAACAAAGGCCAGGCTTGTTCCCATTTGCCAGCTCAGCAAATGCCACATAGTTCTTACCTGCAGCTCACATCTACTCCTGATAATTATCCCACCTTTCTCAAATGCTGACAACTAAGAGCCGACTGGCAAATCACCACAGGACATTTTTATTAAGAATCAAACTTTAATATTTCAAGGACACCCCAAATGAGTTACTGGTGGGGTTACAGAAGCTTCCATTCAAGCCACCACAGTGAGAATCAAGAATATTAAAGTTGAAGCAATCATCTCTTTGGATACATAAAAACTATATATTAAAGCGTGTCACAAAGTGCAAAAAGGGAGGCATTCAGCAGAGCAAAAACAAGCAGCAGACTGATTGTCCTTACAAGAGGGCAGGGAAACTCATTTTGGAGTTTACAGTGCCAGGAAATAGAGCTGCTTCAGGCAAAAAAAAAAAGGGGGTTTTCATTTGATTCTTATTATAGCTAGCAAAGGCAAGCTCAAAGAAAATCAAGGTTCAGATTTCTCATGACTGTAGTTGGATTTGCAACAAAGAGAGCCTTTGGTCACTTCTCATATGTAGGCTGAAAAAGCAGCAGTGAGATTTTAGCCGGTGATTCTGACCCCAGGCTGACACCTCAGTGCCCAAGCTCTGAGCTCCTCAGGGAGGACGGCCTGGAACTGCTCCTGCACCAGCATTTCCACAATCTGCTCCTTCGTGTGAATATCAGGTCGCAGCCACTGTCCAGCAAGCTCCTGGAGATGTCTCAGGACATCCCTGGGCCCAGCCGCATCTTCATAGCGGAACTGCCGGAACCTCTGCCTGGAGGCTGCAGGGTTGAGAGGACTCCTTCGGGGCACGGTCTCCAGGTCATCTTCAGAGTCTTCATCCAGGCTCTCTGGCGGAACCTGGACCTGGGGCGGTGCTATCAGGATGCCTTCTGGCTCCTCAGCCATCCTCTCATTTGGTGGTGACCTTATTTCATCATTCTGGACTTCTACATCTCTTTGCATCTCTGGATACCCTTCAGTCTCCATCCTAGAACTCTGCAAAAGGATTTTTCAGACTCCTAGGCACAAAGAGAAAAGTCAGGCTCAACAAAAACAAACCTTAAAGGATGTTAAAACCTCCCTGATCTGAAGGATCTGGTCCACCAACTAGGAGAGACCTAGGTTCCAACAACTTTTCAATCTTAATAAAGTTATGAGAAATTCCGCTTTTGTTTCCTCTTGTTGGATCAATGGACACAGTTGAGAAAGTTTGTCAACAGTTTACCAAAATGTAAGATGTAGTAGATTCTCAAAGCAGAGTCAAGAATGTTGGCCTTGCTAGCTGGAAAAACCTTTCATCCAGCCACCCCCCGCCCAATACAAACATACATGCACATGACTTGTGTGGGGGGGAGGGGAAGTCTTTAAAATCATGGTTGCTTCCTCCAACCACTTTTATGGAGTATTTGCTATACTTAAAAGCAAATTATGAAGAAATGCTAAAACAGAGGGGGGGAAAGTCTGTTCATTTTCATATACTCTGTCGTCTTTTCTATCTCCTCCGGTCTTTTATGATGAAAGAATAGCAAGTGTTAAAAAAGTACTTTAGGAGCTACCATCAGGGTGGAGTCTATGGCAATTAAAAAAAAAGGAAAAAAGCTTTTCTATTAAGATCAAGATCCTAAGTTCCCTCAAAGTATGAGGAACTGAATTTGTAAGAATCCTTGCAGCATGGATTTCTGACTCGTTAGATGTTTGAGAGCTCCAGGATTAGCAAACCAGCTGTAGTGGGAAGAAGGGAGATTGGGGGGTCTGATAGGAAAGGCTGGGGCAAAAAAGGTTTTGCTTCATTTAGGCTAGGGCCCAGTCCAAAGAGGAATTATTTACAGGAAAACCACATTCTATGTTAATTTAAAAGAAAAAAAAGACTTAAGATAACAGTATAGCAACGACTATATTGTCACAGCAGGGATGTCCAATCAAAGATTATAATCCCTATGAAGTCACTTTACAAAGATCACCTTTTTTTTGTTATTACCACCTCCCCCAAGGATCAGTTCTTTCCTACTGTATCAACACTGCAGAAGTGTTGAGATTTAAAATCCTCCCTACATCAGAGAGTCTCAAATCTGTTCCCTAGGTAACAACTTATAGAAGCCGACAATTGTTAACACTGACCAGCTGCCCTGAATTAAATTGTTCTTGGCTCCTAACACCTGGTCTCTAAACGTTCACTGATTTATTTTCTAGAACTTTTTAAAAAATATTTATTTATTTGGCTGCACCAGGTCTTACTTGAGGCATGTAGGATCTTTAGTTGCAGCATGGGAACTCTTAGTTATGGCAAGTAGAACCCATTTCCCTGACCAGGGATTGAACCCAGGCCTCCTGCACTGGGAGTAGTCTTAGCCACAGGACCACCAGGAAAAGTCCATCTAGGAGCTCTGGATTGATTCTAGACCCGGTAGCAGGTATTTTTGGAATATATCACTTCCCTTATTATCTGGGTTTCTGTTCAATCAACAGGGTGTTGCTCATGCCTCAAAATAAGTTATCCCAGGGTGATAAGAAGGACAAAAGCAGAATACCCCCCCAAACTCAGGGGTGCCTTGAATAAAAGGGAAATAGTCAAGGAAAGGTTGGATGAAACACTGTTCGATAGCAAAATCTTGGGAACAACTTAAGCCATCAACAGGAATGTGGTTAAGATGCTGTTGTTTAGTCGCTAAGTTGTGTCCACCTCTTTCAAGACCCCATGGACTGTAGCCCACCAGGCTACTCTGTCCAAGCGATTTCCCAGGCAAGATACTGGCGTGGGTTGCCATTTCCTTCTCCATGGGATTTTCCCCACCCAGAGACTGAACCTGTGTCTCTTGTGTCCCCTGCATTGCAGGCAGATTCTGTACCACTGAGCCATAGGGAAGCCCTTATCAACAGGGAAGTGATTAAAGTACTGTCAGCCACTAAGCAGAATACTATGCAGCCTTGGAAGAAATGAAAGAGGCCTATGAGAGCCGATGTGTAAAGTTTTCCATAATATAGCACCCCTCCCCCAGCTGCAGATCAATAGGTATAATGTAATCTCATCTGGGGAAACTAAAAACACATACAGGTAAGCATATACGACCTGATGTATCTATAAAGGTACCGGGAAGGTTATCAAAGAAATTCTTTTTACCTCTGAGGAGCAGAACAGTAAAAGTGGGAAACATTTTTCTTATACCTTTCTGTACTGTCTTCTTTTTTACTACATCTAAGGAAATGGAAACCCACTCCGGTGTTCTTGCCTGGAGAATCCCAGGCTGCCGTCTATGGGGTCGCAGAGTCAGACAAGACTGAAGTGACTTAGCAGCAGCATGCTACTTTCATGACAACTCAAGAGGGAGAAAACATTTCAGGCTTTCCCCTCCAGCTCAAAACTGTTCTGAGAGAAAACCCCTAATCCACTTAGAAAAATACCCTTTTACTAATTCTTCTCATTCCCAAACTCAACTGTCAACAGGCCAGTTTTCAAAGCTGGCTTTGGAAGATGGTGATCAGCTCCATGATTTACCCAGCTTCCAAACCCAATCAGTTTGAGAAGGCCACCTGCCATACAGAATGCTTATCCTCACCAGTCAATAACTCCAGCTTAGGGAACTCTTATCTCCTATCTGATATTGTGCGTTTCACATTCTGTACGTGATTCTCTTAGCGACTCAGGTTAAACTCTCGATAAGATTCTCTACCGCCCCAGTTGTCTCCATTTTAACAAGCAGCTTCCACCGCTCCATTTTTTGACTTTTACAGGCCACAGGGTCCTGTAAAATTAGTAGCTTTCCGTCATCGAGTCCTGCCCGAGAACCCAGTAGGGCCGTTACTGTCATTTCCATTTCACAGATAAACAAACTGAGGCTCAGGGAAAGGGGACTTGCCCAAGGTCACAAGGCTAGGAAGTGGCGGGACCACCCAGCCCAGTACAAAAATCCCCGGCGTCTCTGCAGGAACCTGGGTCCGACTCCTCCCACTACCTGGGCGCGGTTCAGACGGCCGATATCCGGCCGGAAAAGGCGCATCTGGGGAATCCAGAACTGGACGTCCTCCTTCCTGGGACATTTAGCTGAGCCCCAAGGCCACGCCAGGCAGACCAGACGGCACACCCTACAGGCAAAGGCCTCCCCACTCCCAGGGCCGCCGCCCCGGCCGCCCGCTCCCACCCAGCGGTGCGCGGCGGAGGAGGGAGGTGCAGGGGGCGGGGAGGGGCGTTCACCTGCGCAGGTGCCCCTCGGAAGGCCGGGTGAACGGGGAAAAGAGAGGAGCGAGACGCCAAGCCCCGCCACCGGCTCCGGGAAAGGGAAATCAGCTGCTCGGCGCCGAGCTTTGTAGCCCACCACCGGAACCGGAAGTCGCGCCCCGCCCGGAAGCTGGAAACGGAAGGGGAAATAGGGTTCCAAGGCGTTGGGGGGGGGGGGGGGGAGGCGGGGTCTCTCTAGGCCTTGGCGGTGTCCTGCAGCTCCATGGTCTTAACCCCTGCTGGTTTCTTGGCCTCCCCCGGTCCCCAGTCCTCCCGACTGAGCGAAGAGGTGCGTCCGGCCTAGGAGCTCTTCCAGTGCAGGGGAGGCCTTTGCCTTTCTGACCAGCAGTTTTTTGCCCAACAGAATGGAAAGAGGATGCAGCAGGAATTGAGACACTCCTCGAGCCTGCCCGCGGCTGAGTCAGCGCCCCACCCTGAGGTTACACCCTTGATCCTTTGCACCACCCAGAGCAAAGAAACCAAATTAGAGGGCTGGCTGGCTGCTGCTGGGAGACAGTGGTCGGTATGGCTTCCCGTGGAGTCCCTCCAGATGGACAGAGGGCGCAGTCTACTAGGTGTCTCCATGTACCCGCTTAGACCCACCCAGAGAGTGCGGCATGTGCCCGTGGGGCTTTGGCAGTCCCTCTTGGGGGAGACCCCTTGTGCGTAGGAGGCTAAATCTTAGTCCTGTGTGTCTCTTCCTCAAGACCTTCCCAGTTGCAGTGGTACAGTTCAGTCGCTCAGTCGTGTCAGACTCTTTGCGACCCTATGGACTGCTGCACGCCAGGCCTCCCTGTCCGGCACCAACTCCCGGAGTTTATTCAAGCTCATGTCCGTTGAGTTGGTAATGCCGTAGGAACTGAAATTTCAGATTTTTACTAAGGCGGTTTTTGAGTCTGGGCACAGAGGTTAAATAGCACAGCCTGTAAGAGTAAGTGCAGAGATGCTAACCAAGGCAGCCTTCCCAGTTCTCTCTTAATCCTGTAGGGAAGGAACTTGGGCTTTGCATTCTCCTATCTAGATGGCATGAGCTAGGAAATTAAGAGGGGCGCCTCAGTGCCTCCTGCTGGGTTATCACCCCGGACCCAATGTCCCTGGGGAAGGGAAGATACACCTATTGTCTTCCGTAAACTCCTAGATGGCTAGGTACTCAAGTAGGTTGGAGAACCAGGGCTCCTTGCCATGGCCCTACCCTTACCTCCCCTAGTGACTGCGGTCCTACAGTTTCCACATGTACCTCCTCTTTGCCTTGGTTTTCCCATCTGCAAAATGACGGGGTTGAACCAGATTCAGTTCAGTTCAGTTTAGTTCAGTTGCTCAGTCGTGTCCGACTCTTTGCAACCTCATGAACCATAGCACGCCAGGTCTCCCTGTCCATCACCAACTCCCGTAGTTCACTCAAATTCATGTCCATCAAGTCGGTGATGCCATCCAGCCATCTCATCCTCTGACGTCCCCTTCTCCTCCTGCCCCCAATCCCTCCCAGCATCAGAGTCTTTTCCAATGAGTCAACTCTTCGCATCAGGTGGCCAAAGTATTGGAGTTTCAGCTTCAGCATCAGTCCTTCCAATGAACACCCAGGAGTGATCTTTAGGATGGACTGGTTGGATCTCCTTGCAGTCCAAGGGACTCTCAAGAGTCTTCTTCAACACCACAGTTCAAAAGCATCAATTCTTCGGCACTCAGCTTTCTTCACAGTCCAACTCTCACATCCATACATGACCACTGGAAAAACCATAGCCTTGACTAGATGGCAAAGTAATATCACTGCTTTTTAATATGCTGTCTAGGTTGGTCGTAACTTTCCTTCCGAGGAGTAAGCATCTTTTAATTTCATGGCTGCAATCACCATCTGCATTAGAAACTTCCAATTGTCATTCCCCGCTTCAGTTCTTAGGTTCTTTGAGAATGCTTCAGAAAACTTCTCAGGTAAGAGGGACGAGGGGGAAGGGGGACAGCCCTTTTGGGTCCCAGAGCAGCTCCAATTCTATAGGTTTATAAGAAAAGTATGTACATTGTGGTTCTGCATACAATTATTGTGTCATTGAGAGAAAAGTTTAAACTGTATTTTACCCTATTCCCTCATCTCTCCCCACCCTCCTGTTCACTCCATCAGCTGACACACTGATGTTCAGTCACCAAGTCGTGTCCAACTCTTCATGACCCCATAGACTGCAGCATGCCAGGCTTCCCTGTTCCTCACCATCTCCCAAAGTTTGCCCAAGTTCATGCTCATTAAATCGGTGATGCCATCCAACCATCTCATCCTCTATTGCCCTCTTCTTCTGCCTTCAATCATTCCCAGCATCAGGATTGTTTCAAATGAGTCTGCTGTTCGCATCAAACGGGCAAACTATTCAAGCTTCAACTTCAGCATCAGTCTTTCCAATGAGTATTCAGGATTGATTTCCTTTAAGATTGACTGGTTTGATCTCCTTGCTGTCCAAGAGTCTTCTCAAGCACTGCAATTCAAAAGCATCAGTTCTTTGGCACTCTGCCTTCTTTATGGTCCAGCTCTCACATCCATACATGACTATCGGAAGGACCATAGCCTTGACTATATGGACCTTTGTTGGCAAAATGATGTCTTTGCTTTTTAACACACTGTCTGGGTCTGTCATAGCTTTCCTGCCAAGAAGCAGTCATCTTCTGACTTAATGGCTGCAGTCACCGTCCACAGTGATTCTATAGCCCAGGAAGAGGAAATCTGTCGCTGCTTCCTCCTTTTCTCTTTCTATTTGTCATGAAGTGATGGAACCAGTTGCCATGATCTTAGTTTTTTTAATACTGAGTTTTAAGCCAGCTTTTCTCACTCTTCTCCTTCACCCTCATCAAGAGGCTCTTTAGTTCCTCTTTACTTTCTACCATCAGAGTGGTATCATCTGCATATCTGATATTGTTGATATTTCTCCTGGCAGTCTTGATTTCAGCTTGTAATTCATACAGCCCTGCATTTTGCATGATATGTTCTGTGTATAAGTTAAATAAGCGTGGTGCAATAAACAGCCTTGTATTCCTTTCTCAATCTTGAACAAGTCAGTTGTTCCATACAAGGCTCTAGCCGTTGCTTCTTGATCTGCATACAGGTTTCTCAGGAGACAGGTAAGATGGTCTGGTATTCCCATCTCTTTAAGAATTTTTCACAGTTTGTTATGATCCACACAGTCAAAGGCATTAGCCTAGTTAATGAAACAGCGGTAGATGTTTTTCTGGAATTCTCTTGCTTTATGATCCAGTGGATGTTGGCAATTTGATCCCTGGTTCTGCCTTTTCTAAACCCAGATTGAACATCTGGATGTTCTTGGTTTACATAATGCTGACGCCTAGCTTGAAGGATTTGGAGCATAACCTTACTAGCATGGGAGATGAGTGCAATTGTCTGGTGGTTTGAATAATCTTGAGTACTGACCTTCTTGGGAACTGGGATGAGGATTGACCTTTTCCAGTCTTGTGGCCACTGCTGGGTTTTCTAAATTTGCTGACATATTGAGTGCAGCACTTTAATAGCATCATCTTTTAGAATTTTAAATAGCCCTGCTGGAATTTCATCACCTCCACTAGTTTTATTGTCAGCAGTGCTTCCTGAGGCTCACTTGACTTCACACTCCAGAATGTCTGTCTCTGGATGAGTGACCACAGCCTCATGGTTATCTGGGTCATTAAGATCTTTTTTGTTCAATTGTTCTGTGTATTATCGCTCTCTTTTCTTGATCTCTTCTGCTTCCTTTACCCCTTCATGGATCACTGCCTTGTCGTGGCGAAGGGGCTTGCATAACTCAGTGCAGCTATGAGCCATGCCATGTAGGGCCATTGAAGATGGACGGGTGATAGTGAAGGGTTCCGACAAAACGTGGTCCACTGGAGGAGGGAATGGCAAATCACGCCAGTATACTTGCCGTGAGAACCTCCCGAACTGTACAAAAGGATAAAAAGGTAGGACACACTGACCTTCTTGTTATTCTGTGCACCTGACAATCTCATCTTCACACGAGCTCATCTTCACCTCTTTTGCTGATCTCTGCCTGTAGCGCTTTCTTTGGAGATCTGCTCATCCAGGTTCTAGCTCAAACGTAGCCTCTCTAAAGCAGCCTTCACTGCCCTGCCATTCTTCTTCCTCTTATTTTTTTTTTTTTTTCTCTCGACATGTGGGGTCTTAGTTCCCCAACCAGAGATCAAACCCATGCCCCATGCAGTGGAAGGGTGGAGCCCTAACCACTGGAATTCCCTGCCCTTCCGAAGGCACCCATCCAGTTCCTTTATAGCCGACACCCTGTTTTCATTGTTGTTGTCGTTTTGGTTTTATTGCTTTTTATTGATTTATAGCCGTGCTAGGTCTTCACTGCTGTTCTCCGGCCACTCTTTAGTTGCAGCAAGCGGGCTTCTCACTGCAGTGCTCCTCTTGTGGAATTCATGCTCTAGAGTGCAGGCTCAGTAGTTCTGGAACTCGGGCTTAGTTGTCCCGATGCCTATGGAATCTTCCCAGACCAGGGAGCAAACCTATGTCCCCTGCATTGGCAGGCAGATTCTTAACCACGGGACCACCAGGGAAGCCCTGTTACCCTGTTTTTATTACCTGTTCATTTTTCTACCTCCTCCACTAAAAGCAGGGTCCACAAGGCCAAGGACCTTGACTGTTCTCTCACCATGCCTCCAGCACGTCCACTGAATAGGCTGGCTAAACATTGACTGGATGAATCAATGCGTAACTGAATGTACAGAGAAGTCTTAGATTCTATGATCAAGCTAATCTGATAAAGACCAGTGGGAACATTTAACAAAATTAGGTTGGTTTATTAACCTGATGCAGCAAGGGAGACAACACCCAGAGGATCCAAACAAAGGAAGAGACTGGCTTATCATAAGATTAGGGAGAAGAGTGGAATTTCGGTGAAAATGAACTGAAGCCCTATTGACGGGCTCAGAGCAAACCGCATTGTGTGGAGAAGGGTTAACATTTGACTTGGACTGAGAAGCAAATCCCTGGTCTTGTTTCCTTGGACAGCAGAAAGTTAAGATCGATATAGACTATTGCGTCCAGAAACCCCTTATCTGAAGCTCTGTACTGAGGTTGGTAATCCCCGCTGCTTCTCCACAAAAAGTCTGGCTTCAACCCTCCAGACCAGAGAGGGATGCTCTGTTCTCAAAGTTTCTGCCCGTCTCTGCTTTTAGAGAATAGGGTTTCTCAACACCGTCTCTGGTGATAATTGGCAACAGAAGACTTGACAGCTTCATGTTTGATAGGAATGCCTTGCTGCCTCAGCACTGGGATCTGAGGGCTGTCAAGCACTCCAGGCTCCCTCCTGCAGTGTGACCCCAGCTCCCCGGGCCCTGCACCCCTCTGGGCCTCCATTAGAACACCAGGCCAAGTCTCCACCCTGGCTTCCCGTCCAGACTGTGGGCTTGAGAGGACCTGACCCAAGTTAGGTTCATTCTCCTCTGCTCATGCCTGGCACAGAATACCAGTAGGCGCTCAGTCCATGCCCATCAAATCTACCTGTTGATAGGTTTTCTAAATGGGAAGAAAAAGAAGTGGATGAGGGGGGAAAAAAAGTGGAGGAAAGCATATCAAAATGATGGAAGCAGTTGTGTAAGAGAGATGGGAATGTAGGTGATTTTTACAAATCTTTCCCAAAGTGGAAGTTTCTAAACCTGAGCTGATATGAATATTCTGAAAAAGGAAAAGATAATGGAATTGTTGACTCTTCCAACCAGTCCATTCTGAAGGAGATCAGCCCTGGGATTTCTTTGGAAGGAATGATGCTAAAGCTGAAACTCCAGTACTTTGGCCACCTCATGCAAAGAGTTGACTCATTGGAAAAGACTCTGATGCTGGGAGGGATTGGGGGCAGGAGGAGAAGGGGACGACAGAGGATGAGATGGCTGGATGGTATCACTGACTCGATGGAAGTGAGTCTGAGTGAACTCCGGGCGTGCTGCAATTCATGGGGTCGAAAAGAGTCGGACACGACTGAGTGACTGAACTGAACTGAAGATTTAAAAAGTGAATTTTTTAAGCTGTTTTTTTTTTTTTTTCTTTTTGAATTAACAAAAACATTTAGTTCCGTATGGTTGAAAGGTATAGTTAGCAGGATGTCCTAACTCCCTGTTGGTCACATACCTGAGAAGGCTGTCATAGCCCTCAGCCTCCTCCTGAAGCTGGGTGGAGGGCCCTTGAGGGCTCATTGCCCAGCCGCAGGATGGAATTTTACATGTTTGACTACTTTTTGTCCTAAAACTATTTTTGGAAAATTGTCTGAGGGCCTTCCCTGATCCACTGGGAAGAAGAGATACTACAGTGGCCCTGGGAACATTTGACAGTTGCATATATCATCCAGCATTGTCTCCATACAGATGATAATCATATCCTGGTTCTAGAATATCTCCCATCCTCCCCACTCCCCTGGGTTGTGGAGGTCTTTGAGTCCAAGGGAGGACTCAGTTCCTCCCTTGCCCTCACTCTGGCCTCCCCAGACCAGTTCCTGAGCTTTTGTAGGACATGGAGTGGGGACAGTGACTGGAGGAGAGGGTTTCAGGAGGAATGGTTGAGATTCCAGGGGTGGTTTTAGGAGAAAAATGTGGGGCAGTTGTAATATGTGGAGCCAGTAGATGGGAAAAGGAAAACAAGAATGTTAACAGATACTGTTGATGCAATCACTTTGGAGAACAATTTGATGGACAGGGAAGCCTGGCGTGCTGCAGTCCATGGGGTCGCAAAGAGTCGGATGCAACTGAGCGACTGCACTGAACTGAACTGAAAAGCTGAAAACGAGCACACTCTCCCACTTAGCCATCCCATTTCTTGGAATATGCCCTAGGACCACTCTCGTGCGTGCCTGGAGATATGTCCAAGGATGTTCACTGAAGCACTGTTTGAAATAGGAGAAACTGGCCCTGTTCTAAACATCCATCAGGAGGGGGGAAGGATAAATACCTGCTGCTGTTGGGCAATAGCATACTCTACAAATCTTGCAGCAATGAACTGGAGAGAGATAAACTAGCATAGATTAGACCTCAAAACCACTGGGTGAAAATATTTGGTGAAGGAAGCAAGTTATGGAAAATCAGTATGGCAAGATGCCATGCATGTATTTTTTTTAAAACTAAATAAGGTAATATATGGTTTATGGATACTTATGATCTAAATATAACAATAAGGAGTAGAAGGATAAGCACCAAACTCCATTTATCAGTCAGGAGAGGGGATAGGTTAGGTCCATGTCACTGTAACAACCACCCAAAATCTCAAGCAGCTTATAATATATACTTATAACAAGAGTATATTTCTTTTTTCTTTCTTTCTTTTTTTTTTGTGAGGGGCCGCACACCTTGGCATGTAGGATCTTAGTTCCCCCACCAGGGATCGAACCCCATGCCCCCTGCAGTAGAAACTGGGAGACTTGCCCACTGGTCTGCCAGGGACGTCCCAAGAGTAAGTTTCTTGCATTGGACTTCCCTGGTGGCTCAGATGGTAAAGAATCTGCCTGCAACGTGGAAGACCCGGGTTCAATCCCTGGGTCTGGAAGATCCCCTGGAGAAGGAAATGGCAACCCACTCCAGTGTTCTTGCCTGGAGAATCCCATGGACAGAGGAGCCTGGCAGGCTACAGTGCCTGGGGTCGCAGAGTTGGACATGACTCTGAATGCAGAGTTCCAAAGAATAGCAAGAAGAGATAAGAAAGCCTTCCTCAGCAATCAATGCAAAGAAATAGAGGAAAACAATAGAATGGGAAAGACTAGAGATCTCTTCAAGAAAATTAGAGATACCAAGGGAACGTTTCATGCAAAGATGGGCTCGATAAAGGACAGAAATGGTATGGACCTAACAGAAGCAGAAGATATTAAGAAGAGGTGACAAGAATACACAGAAGAACTCTACAAAAAAGATCTTCAGAACCCAGATAATCACGATGATGTGATCACTGACCTAGAGCCAGACATCCTGGAATGTGAAGTCAAGTGGGCCTTAGAAAGCATCACTACGAACAAAGCTAGTGGAGGTGATAGAATTCCAGTTGAGCTATTTCAAATCCTGAAAGATGATGCTGTGAAAGTGCTGCACTCAATATGCCAGCAAATTTGGAAAACTCAGCAGTGACCACAGGACTGGAAAAGGTCAGTTTTCACTCCAATCCCAAAGAAAGGCAATGCCAAAGAATGCTCAAACTATCGCACCATTGCACTCATCTCACATGCTAGTAAAATAATGCTCAAAATTCTCCAAGCCAGGCTTCAGCAATACGTGAACCGTGAACTTCCTGATGTTCAAGCTGGTTTTAGAAAAGGCAGAGGAACCAGAGATCAAATTGCCAACATCCGCTGGATCATGGAAAAAGCAAGAGAGTTCCAGAAAAACATCTATTTCTGCTTTATGGACTATGCCAAAGCCTTTGACTGTGTGGATCACAATAAACTGTGGAAAATTCTGAAAGAGATGGGAATACAAGACCACCTGACCTGCCTCTTGAGAAATCTGTATGCAGGTCAGAAAACAACAGTTAGAACTGGACATGGAACAACAGACTGGTTCCAAATAGGAAAAGGAGTACGTCAAGGCTGTATATTGTCACCCTGCTTATTTAACTTATATGCAGAATACATCATGAGAAACGCTGGACTGGAAGAAGCACAAGCTGGAATCAAGATTGCCGGGAGAAATATCAATAACCTTAGATATGCAGATGACACCACCCTTATGGCAGAAAATGAAGAGGAACTCAAAAGCCTCTTGATGAAAGTGAAAATGGAGAGTGAAAAAGTTGGCTTAAAGCTCAACATTGAGAAAACGAAGATCATGGCATCTGGTCCCATCACGTCATGGGAAATAGATGGGGAAACAGTGGAAACAGTGTCAGACTTAATTTTTTTGGGCTCCAAAATCACTGCAGATGGTGACTGCAGCCATGAAATTAAAAGACACTCCTTGGAAAGACAGTTATGACCAACCTAGATAGCCTATTCAAAAGCAGAGACATTATTTTGCCAACAAAGGTCCGTCTAGTCAAGGCTATGGTTTTTCCTGTGGTCATGTATGGATGTGAGAGTTGGACTGTGAAGAAGGCTGAGCGCGGAAGAATTGATGCTTTTGAACTGTGGTGTTGGAGAAGACTCTTGAGAGTCCCTTGGACTGCAAGGAGATCCAGCCAGTCCGTTCTGAAGGAGATCAGCCCTGGGATATCTTTGGAAGAAATAATGCTAAAGCTGAAACTCCAGTACTTTGGCCACCTTATGCGAAGCGTTGACTCATTGGAAAAGACTCTGATGCTGGGAGGGATTGGGAGCAGGAAGAGAAGGGGATGACAGAGGATGAGATGGCTGGATGGCATCACTGACTCGATGGACGTGAGTCTGGGTGAACTCCGGGAGTTGGTGATGGACAGGGAGGCCTGGCGTGCTGCGATTCATGGGGTCACAAAGAGTCAGACACGACTGAGTGACTGAACTGAACTGAGCAACTAACACTTACTACATGTCCCTCAGGGGGCAGCGGAGAGGCTCTGCTGCACAAAACTCTGCTAGCCCCAAGGGAAAACCAGTAATACTGGGTGGGCAACCCCGCAAGTGTGAAGATGAAGACCCTTGGATAGAGTACAGAAGGGCCTCCACCTGAACTACAATTATTATCTTAGAAAATATGAAGCAAAAACGTGAAATTTGTTTATTGTGGAGAGAAGCCATGTGGGTGTTTTATATATTATTCGTTGGGAAGATCCCCTGGAGAAGGAAATGGCAACCCACTCCAATGTTCTTGCCTGGAAAATTCCATGGACTGGGGAGCCTGGCAGGATACAGTCCATGGAGTCACAAAGAGTCGGACACGACTGAGCGACTTCACCTTCATCATGTTGTGTCTTTTAAACACTAGAAGTGTAGTTTTTTTGTTTTATTTTTTAGTCTTTAGAAGTGTAATTTTTCAAGTGAAGGGGCAAGGGAGCAATGTTAATATTGAAAATTATATTTGTGTGTCTTTTTGGGAACCATGTTTCAAGGTATTCAGGAGAAATAGGAGTCAAAGAGTTGAGTTGTTTTTGTGTCCTCTGGACGTCAGCAGTGGCTCTCTGGGCCCTGACCTCGGCTTCCACCTCGCATGTCCATCTGTGTTTGCATCCGCCCCCCACTGCAGCCAGAGCTCTCCCTGAGCTTGTCCGGCTCACCTCTGTTCTCTCAGCCCTGAACTGTCAACAGAGAAGTTGCCCAGTAAATGTTTACTGAGTGACTCTGATATGCTCTGCTCATTTCTTTCTAAATGTTGAGCCATTTCAGGGCAGGAACCCTGTTGTCTTCTCCCTGTGGGCATCCTCAGGTTGAAGGAATGAATGCTTGTTGAATGAATGAATGACTGCGGTCCTCCTTCCCCAGCCCATCAGTGGAAGCAGAAAATACACGGCCCATGCCCCCTCCACCATGAGCTTCCCAAGGGGCTGGTGAGGACGGTATTTCTGCAGCCTCTACCATGCTTTTAGGCCTGCACTGAAAAGCCAGTCATTGCGCATGTGGCTATGCAAGGCGTCCAGCTTCCCAGAACTCACTCCGTTTGTTTTTGTTTGTTTTTCTGTCACACCTCGTGGCATGCAAGATCTTAGTTCCCTGACCAGGGATTGAACCCTTGCTCCCTGCTGTGGAAGCACGAAGTCTAACTGCTGGACCACCAAGCAAGTCCCTCAACTGGTTTTAACCATGCCACGTCCTTTCCTATCCCCTCACTCCCAGGCAAACGGGGATGCTTGGCCACTTGACAACAACTCCCTTCTATCTGAGCCTCATTTTTCTCTCATTCTAATATGAGAGGGTTGAGTCTTATTTCTACATATAACATCTAAGATTCTAGAAGTGGGCTGGAAAGAGAGAGGTGAGTCAAAGAAGAAAGACTCAAGTTGGAATTTTCTGAGAGATCTTTTATTTTTCACAAAGAGTGTGGATGGGCACTGCCACCTTGGCCTTGGTTCTTAGTTGCTTGCAATGGTCTGAAAAAAAAAGAGGGGGAAAGCCAGAATGTAGTCAGGAGAACAGCTTCTAATGCCATATGGAACTGAGTTCAACTCCCAGCCATGTCACTCGTTAACTGTATGACCCTGGGAGAGTGACTGACCTCTCTAGCCTCAACTTTCTCATCTGTATAATGGGAGTGATCATAATACTTACTTCATGTGGGTTTTAAATTAAACACATAAGGTGTCATCACGGTTCCTGGCATATGTTTAAGAGTCCATAGATGGTGACTAATACTCTTGTCATGAACAATATTAATCCTCCCTGATCACTCATTCCCAGGTGAAGCTGGCACTGTCACTGGGGCCTGAGCTTCACCTATCACAGTGTCCATCCCATTTCATCAGTTTGCTCATTTAGTCATCTGTTTCCCACAAACCACACATCACTCTATTCTCATGACAAGAAAAGACCTGGACCAGAGGAGGCATTTCCTAAACACTTGTTGAAATAAGGAAGTTCAGTAGTGTTCAGAACTCTACCCAGAAGCCCTTGAGGCTGCAGAAAACATCCTCAAGCCCCTCTGGAAGGTCCCCAACCCCCAGCCCCAACTACTGATCTCCTGGGATCAGGATCTGCTGTTCTCACCCATCCCCCCAGCACCTCTCAGACGACCAAGCCCCCAGAGCCCTCTCCGCTCACCCTGCCCCGCTCACCTCGTCAATCCAATCAATGAAGGCTGAGACTCGTGTGAACACCGTGGGCTTCTTGATGGTGTTGCAGCCAAAGGCAGAAACGAAGCTGGTCACGCCATGGACCTGCCAGGAGCCATCTGCTGCTGGGCAGTTGAGGGGTCCTCCAGAGTCACCCTGGAACAGTCAGAGAGCCATGGGGGACTGAGCCCCATCTGAGCTCCAAGGAATTGGTTCTGACTCTGGGGAGCTCGAGAAAGCCTGACATGGCCTGACTTCTCTGGGCCTCAGTTTGCTCCTTTGTGATGGGTTCGTGAGTGCACGCTAAGTTCCTTCAGTCGTGTCCGACTCTGTGACGCTACGGACTGTGGCCCACCAGGCTCCTCTGTCCAAGGGATTCTCCAGGCAAGAGTACTGGAGTGGGTTGCCATTTCCTTCTCCAGGGGCTCTTCCTGACCCAGGGATCCCACCCGCCTCTCTTTATGTCTCCTGCATTGGTAGGCGGGTTCTTTACCACTAGTACCACCTGGGAAGCCCTTTGTGATGGGGAATGATACCAATTATGCCTATCTTATAAGATACGGTGACAGTTAAATGACAAGCCTACAGTCTTAGCACAATGCCTGGTAGAGAGGAAGCAAGCTAGTAGTAGTTCTGATTATTATTCCCACAGTTAGTATCATTCATATTCACTTATAGTACAATGAGAATATTGCTTAATTATGACTTCAGGACCCGAGAGCTGAAGGTGACTTTAGAGATCACGATGCCTATTTTCCTTGGTGTGAAGTGAAGTAAAGTGAAAGTGGTGTCCAGCTCTTTGCAACCCCATGGACTATGCAGTCCATGGAATTCGCCAGGCCAGAATACTGGAGTGGGTAGCCTTTCCCTTCTCTGGGGTAATCTTCCCAACCCAGGGATCGAGCCCAAGTCTCCTGCACTGCAGGCAGATTCTTTACCAGCTGAGCTACAAGGGAAGCCCAAGAATATTGGAACGGGTATCCTATCCCTTCTCCAGCAGGTCTTCCCAACCCAGGAATCAAACTGGGGTCTCCTGCATCGCAGATGGATTCTTTACCAACTGAGCTCTCAGGGAAGCCCCATTCCTTGATGTACTGAAGGGGACTCCCGAGGACCAGGAAGGCACAGTGATTTGCTCCAGATCAAGTCAGCGTGACAGACCAGGGCTGTGTGTCTGGGCTGCGCTGACTTCCTCCAAGTCCCGCCTGGCCTGGAGGCTGAATGGGCAAGATTCCTCCTCCGGCTCCCAGGCCCTGCACACCCAGCAGAGGGGCTGCAGCCCCGAACCGCCACGGGCGGGTGAGAGCTGACTCACGTTGCAGCCGGAGCGGGTGTCCCCGCCGGCGCACACCATGGTTTTCTTCACAGTGATGCCCCACCAGTCCCACTGGGAGCAGTGCTCATAGTCCACCACGGGCAGCAGCGCCTCCTGTAGCTTGTCCGGCAGCGGCCCGCCAGCTGTGCAGACAGAGAGCAGTGAGCCGGGGCTGTGGGGGGCCGAGCCCAGGCCGGCCCGCCAGCTGTGCAGACAGAGAGCAGTGAGCCGGGGCCGTGGGGGGCCGAGCCCAGGCCGGCCCGCCAGCTGTGCAGACAGAGAGCAGTGAGCAGGGGCCGTGGGGGGCCGAGCCCAGGCCGGCCCCCCAGCTGTGCAGACAGAGAGCAGTGAGCCGGGGCCGGGGGCCGAGCCCAGGCCGGGGTCTGAGTCAGAGCTGGGAGCCCCAGAATGGTGAGGGGCTACGAGGAAAGCCTGCTCCTCCAGTGTGAGGGGAAGTCTCCTCCCACCAGGTCGTGTGGTCCTGCCTGCTTTGTCCATCAGAACATCCCGGCAACGGGCACAAAGGAGACACTACAAACCGTCCCGCTGCACACGTTCGTGTTTGGGAGGATGAGGGGAGAAGGCGGCCGCTGGAGGAGGAGTGGAAGAAAAGTGCAAGGATGCTCTGGGTGTTGCCCTCAGCCCTCGCCCCAGGCTCTGTCTTCCTGCCCACCGTCCCTATGGCCAGTTGGAGGACTCAGCACGCACTGTAGAGACGGCCCCAGCCGCTGATGTAGCAGGGGGCTTCATTGGGCAGGATGTCGCCGGCGGGAGGGAGGTTGGCGAGCTGGACCTTGTCTCCCAGCTGGGCGCTGCGCGAGAGCTTGACGAGGGCGATGTCGTTGCTGGGGAGGAGGGAAGAGTCACTGGGAGGAGCCTGGCCCTCCAGCCAGACTAAGCGCCAGCCCCTAGCTTTGTTCAGGATATTTCACCTCCGGGATGCCCCCGATGCTTCCCTCTGGATCCCATGCATTCTTACTGCTGAGCAACTTCTGGAAGCTCCCCTGGCCTTTTCAGCCCACAATGACCCTTGGCCTCAGTAACTGTGCTCGGCTTTTATACCAGGGGTTTGCACACGTCATCCGTGTCAGAATCAGAGGAGGGCTTGTTAATATACAGGTTGTCGGAGCTAGTTCCAGAGTTTCGGATGCAGTGGGTTTGGGAGGCCCCGAAGACTGGCCTTCCTAGTGAGTTCCCAGGTGCTGCTGGCCTGGGGACCACACTCGGAGAACCAGCGCTGTCTTTTCATCTGCCTGTTTGTCACTCAGGTCATTGCATCTGGATCTGACTTTCTCTGCGCTTACCCCAGGAGCCCCGTGGAGATGGGTCCAGGTCTTGATCCTCACGGTCCCTCACTCGTGCACTCACAGGGGTTCTGCACCCTCCTTTGATCCTCTCCCCGGAAAAATGCTGAGCAAAGCCACCCAGACATACAGTTCTGCATACGCATGGAAGCCTACTCCGTGTTCTCACCCAGTGATGGCCTTCTTGACCGTCATGACCGCCCAGGAAGCCCAGAAGGTCACCTCTGACATATGGTCACACTCGGGTCCAGAGAACGTTGATGACTTGCCCAAGCCACACAGCGACTTAGTGCTGGAGCCTGACTCTCAATCCAGTGCTCCTCCCTTGGCCCACAATGCCGGGAACCCAGGAGGCTCTGGAGGAGCGTCCACTGAATGGAGGAACCTTTGGATTTGGGGTTCCTAAGGCACTCCTCTTCTGAAGCCAAGGAGCCAAGTGGCCTTGGGGGAGTTCCTGCCCCTGCCTGGGCCCTGCTGTCCCCTCTGTAGGGAGAGAGGTTTGGGGGGGGGGTGATCCCCAGAGGCTCTCCTGGCTCCGACCTTCAGGTGCATTGCCCCTGGGAGTCTTCTCTGCATCAGTGTCGGGTCCTAGAGGGGCCCGCAGAGGAGCCCCTGGGTACCCGGCCTGAGAGATCACTCACCCGCAGGCCACGCAGTTGGAGTTCCAGAGAGGGTGCACGAAGAGGTCCCCGGCGTTGATGGGTATCACCTGCTCGGAGCCCTCCAGCACAGAGCGGTCATACTCGCCCAGCACCACCTGGTAGGTCCGGGAGGTCCTGCCGGCGGAGGTGACGTCAGCCCAGGCCTGAGCGGCCTCCCTCGTCCCCTCCCACTGTCCTCCACGGCCCCAGCCCGCCTGGGTCTCACGCAGGGACAGGGGCAAGCAAGAGAACTCACGAGATGCAGTGGCCCGCGGTTACGACCCAGTCAGGGGCAATGAGGCTGCCGCCGCAGGTGTGGTGAAACGCTCCGTCCTTTTCATACTGCAGGGAGAC